>NC_091463.1:55421260-55733987 GCF_027789765.1 Dendropsophus ebraccatus
TACTAGGCAAACCGTCATTTTTTTTTTTACAGATTTTCTATTGTAGAAACCAGCCGCTTCTAGTGAGGTGGGATGGTGGGGTTTAATGTTTTGTATTGTGAAAAACCTTTCAGATTTACTAAGGGCGTGCGTCACATTAATGAAATGGGCGCAAAAAACAGACACAACTGACAGCATAACAGCTTAAAATTGACGAAGTATAAATAAATCAGCCACATTAGCTTCACTATCTGACTATTCACTGAGCAGCAAAACCCCGCCCAAGCCAGAGACAAGAGTGGGGCTGTCTCTGGATAAAAGTGACCATGTTTTTGTAGCACTGTATGACCCCTTCAAGGCTATAAGTGACAGATAGTAAACATATAATCCACAGCACTCCAGTGATTCCAGGTGAAAGAAAGTGTAGTTTGTTCCATCAATGATGTTACAAAAAAAATCACAAGTGTGGCATACAAAACTCGACGATTCGACAGCCTCTCGACGCCATTTTCAGATGAGAGGCTGTCGATACGTTGCATTTTGTATGTTGCATTTGTAATTTTTTTTTGTTTCTGTGTAACCGTTGATGGAATAAAGTTCACTTTATTTCACCTGGAAACACTGGAGTGCTGCACATTATTTTTTTCCTGTATACTGAGGTCAGTTGTCTAGACATATCTGCTGGCACCTACCTACCATATTTTATGCAGTGTGGCTTAGATATCTACAGAATAGATGTAGAGAGTGATAGTCACACGGTACCAGAACTCAGTGCCAGTGGACCCAGTCCGGAGCACGTTCAATTAGCCAATCCATAATCCGCAGCACTTCAAAAATTTGTAAAAAAATGGGAAGTTTATTCCACCATGGTTTCAAACAATAACAAAATAGTGCAGCACAGCAACCTTATATGACATTTATTTGATGGAATAAACTTCCCATTTTTTTTACAAACCTTTGGAGTGTTGCAGATTATTGGTTGGTTGGCTAGATAGACAGATATATAGATATGCACTATAAATTGGATCATTAAAATGCATATCCCTGTACTTTGATAGAATTTCTTGATAAAGACCATCTGTCAATCCGTTATCATATTTTAGAACTCAAAGGTTGTGAATTCCTGAAAATCTATGAACAATATAGTATAACAGGGCAATGATAACATCCAGTTTAGTTCTACATTTCCAGGGTTCTAAGAAGAAGCACTCCACAGGTTTTACTGGGATCCAATAGTTCACTGTCTCTTTAAGAGCCACACACCTATATGTTGTAAATGACCTCTAGTGTCTGCTTCAAGATGAATTTTCCATATATGTTGCATCTAGCATATCATGATGGTGGCATCTTATCACAGCATATGGCGGAGAGGTGTACAAACAGTCCGAACATTCCACACATTTTTATTTTCCAATTTTTGTCTGCCTGTCAGCTGAAAGGCAGCAGGGCTTCCTTTGTTTAAATAAGGTCCCTTCAAAACACTGGAGAAAATGTTGCCCAATTACTTAGCTTCCTGCAATTTCTGAGGCATTCAGCAAGGATTTTAAAAACAAGTTATGAAACATCTGCAAATCTGAATTAAAGATAACAAGCAAGCAGAAGAACAGCAAAGGCAAGGGTCAGCGGGGACAGCAAAGTGACGTCTCATCAGGTTAACATGACTCTTTTCCTGTTTTCCTCAGTTTTGCCTTACTTGTTGCGTCTTGTTTTTCTTCCAAAGAGTTTATAGAACATTCAGGACAATTTCTAAACTTTCTCATTAATGCTGTTTACTGGATTTCTGTTCTGCTTTTTATTTGTTTTTAATTTCAGAAGTGGTTGTATGTCACCTTTATGTTCAGTCCGGCTGCAGAGTTAGATGACTGGATAATCAGCAAATTAAGCACTTGTTGCCTCTTGTGTCACCCCCAGTCCTCCTAGTCTGTAAGATCTTGCCAGCAGGTCTTATTTATTTAATTAATTTTAATTATTTAATTCTGTAATGTGTAAATGTAATCACTATATTGTATGTGTGTTTGTATATAAATATACAAATAAGTTAATATTATTATTATTACTGGAGAAAAAAACAGCTTATTTGACCAAAATGTCAGCTATCAGATCCTTTCAGTCTATATCATAGAGGTCTGCATTGTTGTTTTATATCACCTGTAGTATAACGGCACAATCATTGAATCATACTTCTTGATGGCATCTTTCATTTTAACATAAAAAGTAATGTGAAAAAAATATATATATCTATTTCTTCTTCAGGTTGATACTTAAGCAATATCAAATTTATATATTTCTTCTTATCTTTTACTACTTAAAAAAAAGATAACATTTTAATTTTTGCATCTACAGAGCTATGTGAGAGCTTGTTTTTGCCCAGTGATCTGTAATTTTTTATTGGTACCATTTGGTACTCTTTACTGCTTTTTATTATAGTTTTTACTTAAATGTGTTGTTGTTTAATGTGTTCATTGTATGGGATAAATAAAATTATACTCAGACATTTCCTCCCACAGCGTTCCCAATTATGATAACTTTGTGAAGAGTTTTTATATTTGGAAAATAGAAGGGGTGATTTGAGTTTTCATATTTTGAGGGATTATATATTTATATACTCCATTTTAGTACTATGCAATCATTAGATTGCTTCTACAGTTCATGTATATTGCAGTGAACTGTCAACTCACTGCCTGCCAGACTGTAGTAGAATACGTATCATGGGGGCTATCATAACAGAATGGCATCCCAAAACTTGTGGATAGGACCGGCATGCAGTGTGTAACCCCTTAAATGCAACAATCACCATTCACCATGGCATTTAGGAAGTTAAAGAAAGCTCCAATGCCGGTCAGTGCCTACAGAGATCAATTGGGGGGTATAGGACAGGCTTGGCTCTTGAGACCACCCCAAGCTTACCTGACGCCAAGCCTCTGCACACTTACTCTGGTTACGTGTAAGTCGGTTTAAGGGATTTTCTAAAAAACTTTTTAAATTGGGTCGTCCCTAGATCAGCCTTTGCTCTACTTTTCACTTCCAGACCTGCAGTGATGATTCAAATCTTGGCGAGATAGGCACATCCATGTCTTGTGGTGCATTTGGCAGTGGGAAAATCCCCAAATACTTAGGAATAGAAAGCAGCCCGCCATTCACACGTTTGCTTCAACGTAGTTATACTTTATTACCATCCAGTTATACAACATTCAGTAGACAGGACGAGTTTTTTGGCCCGTCTGTAGCCTTTGTCATCTGTCTGATAAATCTCAGTACTTGACGCGATTTATAAGAGGCATAGTCGCATAATGATGATATCATCAATCCAATTAAACAACATGAGGCGAAACAGAACTTCTGAAAACTTGACAATGCATATAATAAACAAAATAGCCTCATAATACACGTGGGGTATTGTTCCAACATAGTGGGATCATGGCTGAGTCTGGAAAAACAAAACAGGGGATTTAGTATAGTTTCACTACTAATTCAACACACTTACTATCTTGTACTCTTGATTTAACACTCTCAGTTCCAATATCCCCGTGTATCCAGAATGTAAAGTAACTTGTTTAAAGGGAACCTGTCACCCCCCGTGCCGGGGTGACAGGCTCCCGACCCCCCCGTTAGAGCCCCATATACTTACCTAATCCCGCCGGGTCCCGCTTCTGGAGGTGGTCGGGTGATGAAGATCTCAGCCGCTGCAGCCCGGCGCGCGCGCTGAGAGATGAGTCCAACGCTCATAGAGAATGACGGAGCGCTGGACTCTCCTGTCATTCTCTATGAGCGTTGGACTCATCTCTCAGCGCGCGCGCCGGGCTGCAGCGGCTGAGATCTCCGTGACCCGACCGGATCCAGAAGCGGGACCCGGCGGGATTAGGTAAGTATATGGGGCTCTAACGGGGGGTCGGGAGCCTGTCACCCCGGCACGGGGGGTGACAGGTTCCCTTTAAGTCTGGGACAATGAATAATTTTTCTGTTTGAAATGATGGGGTAAAGGTAGTAAGAGGTTGTCACACCTAATAGTGGGCTTGTGCTTACTTTATGCACTGGGGCGTCTTCCCCACATACAAGGGCATTTTATCAGGCAGATAACATTACGTGATTCACAAGTATAAATTCTCTTTACTCAATATGCACTACCACTGTATGCAGTGGCGGTCTTTGGCACCAAGCACCCCAACATCCATTGGGGCCCCCACTCCCCGCTCTTGTGATCAAGACCGCTGGACAGGGCTGCTGCCCCGCTCGCTGCTGCCATCTGAACTGTAACTATGAGCACTCGTAATAAGCGCTCATAGTTACATGCAGCAGCACTGACAGGACGGGAGACATTGGCTCCCTTCCTGTCAGTCACTCTTGCGGCCGCAGGAAGGGTTTTCCCTGCGGTCACAAGTGGCAGCTTTGTCCTTGTGGTGCCGGCGCTCCAGTGACATCACTGGAGCATCGGCGCCAGGACAAGAGGAGTGCGGCCTCTTGTGATCGCAGGGAAAACCCTTCCTGCGGCCACAAGAGTGAAGAGAAAAGGAGACGCCTGGACCCCGGTGAGTATAAGTGTTTGTTTTATTGTGTTATATACTATATGGGAGGGGGAGCATACTGGGGTCTGTTTAACTGGGGGAGCGCACATCGGGGGTCTATATACATGGGGGGAGCACACAGGGGGGCTTAAGACTACTGGGGCTTCACAGAGGGGTCTATATACTACTGGGGGCAGCACACAGGGGGTCTATATACTACTGGGGCAGCAGAATAAGGTCTATATACAACTTGGAGAGCACACAGGAGGTCTATATCCAAGTGAGGGAGCACACAGGGGTCTATATACTACTGTTGGGGCATACAGGGGGTCTATATACTACTTGTGAGGCACAGAGATGGTCTATATATAACTGAGGGAGCACACGGGTCTGTATACTACTGGGGCAGCACACAAGGGGTCTATATAATACTGGTGGGGCACACAGGAGGTCTATATACTACTGGGGGAACCACACAGGGGTCTATATCCAAGTGGGAGAGCACACAAGAGGTCTATATCCAAGTGGGGGAGCACACAGGGGGCCTATATATTAGTGGGTGAGCATACAGGGGGTATATACAACTGGGGGCAGCACACAGGAGGTCTATATACTTTTGGGGGAGCACACGGGGGGCTATATATAACTGGGGGAACACACAGGAGTCTATATACTAATGGGGGAAGCAAACAAGGGGTATATACTACTGGGGGCAGGACACAAGGGGTATATACTATTGGGGGCAGCACACAAGAAGTATATATTACTGGCGGTGGTGCACAAGGGGTATATACTACTGGGGGCAACACACAGCGGTCTATTGTTTTGGAACGCGTGTCGAGGGGGGGGGCCCAGACATAACTTCGCTTGGGGCCCCAGAAATGCCAAGACCGCCCCTGACTGTATGGGTGAGAGAAAACATCCCCCGTGATGATATTATTACACTGCATACATTGTAGGCATGCATATGTGCCTCACTTACGTGTCTGTAAAACTCTCTGTGATGAAAGATTGTCGGCTCCCACTAATGAGTCACGAATATTGGGGGCATGCTTATTGCATATAAGTGGTAGACTCTGAAATCCCAATACGCCTGGCTATGCTTTCCTCAAATTGGACAAACATTTTCTTAGTATATTATCAGCTCTATAATCTAAAGGGTGGTACTGTCTCACAAATGGGATGCGCTTAACATTATCGCTTTTCTCTCCTGATCTACCCAGACTTGATATTGCTTGTTTAAGTATGCCTTCCGGATAACCCCTCTCTCAAAATCTCATTTCCATTTCGTTTAATCTCTTTTCTTTTACTGCTGGATCTGTCACAATCCTAGCAGATCTTTGAAATTGAGATTTCAGAATGGAAATTTTTACTGATTTCGGATGTGAGCTTGTGTAATAAAGCAAGCTATTCCTGTCAGTTATTTTTCTTAATAAGTCTGTTACTAATATGCTTGGTTCTTTGACCAAAACCACTGTACTTAAAGCGTAACTGTCATTTCAGGGTCATTTTTCTGAAAATAATAAATAGTAGTAAAAGCGATTTTAAGAAACTCTGTAATAGGTTTTATTTTCCAAAAGAGTTTCCTTCTTTACTCAAAAAGCTGTTTTTCTAGGTCCCCCCTCACTTTAGAAGAAGCAGGATTTCTGTGTCCATCATGCTCTAGGGAGAGGGGAGGGGCTGAGAGGAGTGAGTGAGCATGGAGAAGTCCTGCCAGGCACAACACCCTGCAATCCTCTCTCAGCAAGTTCCTAGATAAGCACTGACCTTTCTGACCCCTGAATCCAGCGTTTTAGGTGCCCAGACAGTCTACAAACAGCTGACCTTCATGTCTCCTCTTCCTGCTCACTCATCTCCCTTGGCCCCTCCCCCCTCCATAGGATATAATGGACACAGCAGAACCCGTCTTCACTGGCTTCTCTGTAATGAAGACGGGTTTGCCTGATAATGCACAGCGTACAGAAAGAGTCTTTTTTGCCTAATAAAACCTATTATAGAGTTTCTTAAAATCGTTTATACTACTGATTTCTGCAGAAAAATAAAATAACAGTTACACTTTAAAAAGCTTTTTATTGAGTTTAGATAATCTAAGAAAACTTCCAATGTGTCCTGTGGCCCCTCCTATACACAAAACATGTAATTGATAAACCTTCGCCATAATTTGACATGTGTCTGAAAAAGATGGAACATGTAGACACATTGGGTGAGATTTATCAAACTGGTATAAAGTAGAATTGTCTTAGTTGCCCCTAGCAACCAATCAGATTCCACTTTTAATTCAACAAAGATTCTTTGAAAAATGAAAAGTGGAATCTGATTGGTTGCTAGGGGCAATTAAGACAATTCTACGTCTGCGTTCACCAGTTTGATAAATCTCCCCCATTGTTCTTCAATATGAGTCATGTAACTATTTGCATATGGGGGGGGGCATGTTTGCCTCTGTCACCGATTCCTGCTTCTGTAAGAGGTAAACGTCCTCAAACATCAAGTAGTTTTACCATAAAACTATTTGTAACAGGTGTATGAAAAATTCTTTATGCACTGTTGGGTAATCGTAGAAATTCAAGATCCACTTAACTGCCTCAATGCCTCTCACATGCTCTATTGACGTATATAAATTAGTTACATCAATTGTCACCAAAATAGTCTCACTTGTTACATCACGGAAATTAGAGATCCCTTGTAAAAACTCGGATGTACCTAATAGGAAGGAGCGGGTTTTATTAGTTAACGGTGTCAATACTGTTTCCAAAACTATTGATAAAGGAGATAATACTGTGTCAACTAAAGCCACAATTGGCCTGCCTGGAGGCAAAATGTAAAATACAGCTGTTATGAGTCTGGATCTTTTGTTTAAAGTGAATGTATCACCTTACTGTCTATATTAAGTGCTACATACCACTAGATCCGCGCCGCTATGCTGAATCAGCTTATGTCGTCACTTTTGAATCGGTCATCCCGTTCTCGTTATTTTCAATGGTGTTTCGATATGCAAATCAGGTCGGTTGTGCACTTGAGATAAGCCAGAGAAGACCAGTTTAAAGGTATCTCCTTCCCCTTCTTTACCTCAGTTCCATCTCCAGTATTGTGCCCAGCCCAGCCTGTTAGTGCAGCCATCTTACAGCCATCATCAGAGCAGGATATGCGCAGGCTCCTACCCGCCTCTCGGTGGTGAATAGAGTATATCTGAGAAGAACTGCCCACCACCCATATCATCACTGCCACTGGATTATAGATACCACTTACACCACCAACGTATGACAGGCCGGGCAAAATACTGGAGGCGGGACTGAGATGAGGAGGCATGTGTTATGGGGGGGAGAAGATATCTTGAAACTGGTCTTCCTGGGCTTACCTCCTGTGCACAACGACCTGATTTGCATATCGGAATACTGTCGAAAATAACAAGAAAGGGGTGACGGATTCAAAAAAGGACCACGCCAGCTGGTTCATCTCAGCAGTGCAGGACTGGTGGTATGTTATATAGGCAGTAAGGTGATACATTAGCAGAGAGGCCCTTCATTGGCCTCTCTGCCTGTCAATCATCCCCCTGAGTAAGCTGACAGGCAGAGCGCGGTGACTAGATACGGGCCTCACTCATGTCTCTGAGCTCTACAGGGGTCTCTTTCCTCATCATGGCTTTAATATACAATGTCAGCTGTGAGACCTTATATAGACAGTGCTTTGTTTTCACAGATCCTTTCCAATTAACTGAATTTACCACAGGTGACTCCAGTCAAGGTGTAGAGAAATAAAAGGACCCAGAACTAAATAACAGAGGGACTGAATACTTACGGTCATGCAAAATTTTTGTTTTTCCTTTTTATTAAATTTGCCATAAATTGCAAAACTCCGTTTTCACTTTGTAATTATGAGATATTGAGGACAGAAGCAGAAAACTTGAATTAGGGAAAATCTTTTTTTTTTTTTTTTGCAACATTTACTTTTTCCTGTTTGTCAAGCAATTTAATGAAAACCCATTAGTTAGTGTTTAATGGGATGAGAAAGAAACTAGAACCTGGATAACCAAAGAAAATTTATTTTTTCCGTTATTTATTAATCTACTAAAGTCTTATGTACTGGTTTGGTCACTTTCTGTGCCCAACAGCAGCTGCACTATTTAGTCATGTCCTTGGTGGCATGTAAATGACGTAGTTGGAACTCATAGAAGGAAACAAATGTCAGTGAGGAAGAAAAGAAGAGAAAGGGTTCTTGGCCTTGAAATCCACAGCAACCTATTTACGTAAATGCAGCTAGTGGTTAAATGGAGGCTCATCTATGTATGTATAGTAGACAGTATGTAATACTATTAATGTGAACATCAATCTACATAGACAGCAATAGCTTTTTTTTTCTTTAGGAAACATATAAAAAGTCTGTGTCCTCCATAATGTGCATACTTGTCCACTGGTACAAGGAAGCTTAGTGACTAGGAAGGAGAAAGGGTGGGAGTTATATATATAAAAAAAACACCTAGAGAGCACATAGGCATTATGTTATCATTATGTTACTCTTATGCTTTGAGTTGACGTTCACAATGTAGTTAGGAGCCTCTTAAATGATGTCATGTTGTGTCACTTGGGAAGGACTGTGCACTGTACCCTTGGTTCAGTAACCTCTGATATAATGGGTACTTTCAAAATCATGTAAATTGTATCTGATGTTAACTACAACATAGATGTCCTCCAATGTTTTTGAGAGTAATATTGCTACTCAAGATCCATGATGCTTGAGAATTAGAAAAAACTGCTGCTTTCTTACAAAAACAGCATCACCATTTTCCCCAGCTCCATTTATATCAGTGGAACTGAGCTGCAAAACCAGCAGCCTGCATAACCCCATAAACCCGCTCCTGAATTTGGTTTTTACTGTACGTCCATTTTTGCAGTAAGTTCCCACAAATTGATGTACAGTAACGCCCGTGGATGACATGGGCACTGTCAGTGATAGCCGGGTACCCGCCGTAACTGCTGGGACCTGAGTAGCGCTCAGGTCCCTGCAGTTAACCCTGTAGATGCTGCAGTCTGTGCGATCAAAGCATCTATAGGATGAACAAAGGGAGGATTCTTCTTCTGGTTACCATCAGGGCTTTGCACCCTGAGCGATAAAAACCTTTGTACATAACGTGTTTTAATATTTTGGCAATGGCTACAATAAAAAGTGCCAGACATTGTGGTGCTTGATAAAAATTGGGAGAGACTTTATGTTCCCACACAATTTGACTGATTTATCAGCATTTGTTTGTAGGCACAACCTCTGTTCACTGGCATGTGCCATAAAAGCAGGATGGGTATGGCACAGTGTATTCTACTCTTCACAGCTGATTTTGTATCTGCTTTTCTGTAAACCCAATCTGCTCTTCTTTTCTTTGAATAAGCTGCCTGTATGCTCATTCATGTTTTTATCCAGAGCATCTTCGCACCATGGTGTTGAATTCCGAGAGGAAACCTTGACTGTTTATTGAAGATTTCACATTGACAAGGCTATTACTTTAATATAAAGCATGGTTCATATTACAGGTAATTTCATGTAGTTACTATGGGAAGTCAGGTAGAGTTTTAAATACTCACAATTAGTAAGGCAATGTGTATGAAGTCATTATTACACGTTATTATAAAACAAACAAATGGCTGGGGCAGGTTAGCTGTTTATTATTAAGCATTATTTTAGTGGAGGTTAGTATTGTTTATAGTCTGTTTATAGTCAGCAATGATCAAACTACAAAACATATACAGCAGCACACGGCGACTGCAATAAAAATATCTATTTCTCCGGCATCTTGTCACCATAGTAACAAAGTGGTGAAATCAACAGCAGTTTTCTTTCCAAGCTAATTCTGAACAATATAATAACAGCTGTGACATTTTAGCAAGAATTCACTATGGAGGTTCCTGCAAGTGTACATTCATTTATTTTCTCCATAACTGTACATGCCCATTAATACTATTTTGATACAGCATTGTGCCATCTAAGAAAATTTACTGAACAAAATGGATGTAATAATTTTAGACATGGCCCATATTACACGCAAGATCAGCTGTTTGAACGAAGTATTGGACTTTATGTAAATTTGCAGGAAGTTAAAAAAAAGTTAAAAGAATTAAGGACCAGAGAGAAAAGACTGGCCACAGTGGGGATGTAAAAGGAAAATATAAAGTATATAAGTAAGTTAATGATGCCACTGTACCACTGCCCCTGTACACTGTACTACTATACCCTACTGATCTGCGCCAGTTCC
Source organism: Dendropsophus ebraccatus (assembly GCF_027789765.1). NCBI lineage: Eukaryota > Metazoa > Chordata > Amphibia > Anura > Hylidae > Dendropsophus > Dendropsophus ebraccatus. The sequence continues at coordinate 55,431,980 of NC_091463.1, forward strand.
CCAATGATATGTGCCACTGTGCCCTTATGGACTGTGTAGCCATTCCCCTAATAAACTATGCTACCATGGCCTAATAATCTGTAACACTGTTTACTGATGATTTGTGCCCCTGTCGATCCTTGCCACTATGCCCCTAGTGATCTGTGCTATCATGCCCTAATGAGCCATACCCCTAAGGAACTGTGTCACTGTGCCCCCAACTCAATGTTTCACAAACTTTCACACAGTGCTGACTCCCCTGCTGGACTCTTCTGTTCAGGTCTACCTGCTATAGATGCAAGCAGTGCTAATCACACAGCAAGTGCTGAGCGGCAGGACAGGGAACTGACTGCTTATTTGTTCCTGTGGATGCTATGTTTTTTGTCACCTCTGGAGTTGTGGATCCTCTGTACCACCACCGGCGATGCCAGGGGAGTAGCTAATGTCTCCTGGGCCCTGGTGCAAGAGGTCAACTTGGGGCCCCCCCCCCTCCCTTCCTCGACCAAGCGATGCTATTGTTTTATATATATATATATATATATATATATATATATATATATATATAAAATCTCAAGACTGGTATTACCAATAATACCAGTATATAGGAAATATTATCACCATACATATTACTGCCATACTGTCACTAACCAAATCCTGTATACTGAGACCAATAATACCAGCATACAAGGGGGAAAATATTACCACCACAACCACTACCGTCAACACCATATTGTTTCCGACCAAATCCAGTATACTAAATCCAATAAAACACAGTACCAGATTACAAGTAACAAATATTACCGCCACATACTGACTATCACCACCACATACCAACTAACACTGCCACATACTGACTAACACCACCGCTGCTACTAACACCACCGCTGCTACTGAATAATCCACTGTACACAGATCACTATCACCTGATACAGTCATATAGAGGATGACGCAGCTCTACACAGGTTCTGTACACTATATACATTACAGTGCAGTTATATCAGGTGACTCACAGGGAACGTATTCTCTCATCGGAGTTCTTCCGTTTTCATTTTCTTCTCTATCTGCCCTGGGCCATTATGAGAACTTCTCTGAGCCACAAATCCACAGAATCTGCCAGATAGACATATTAGGCTCCTCACTCTGGCACCATCCTCATCTCTCTACTAACTGCACATCTGTACTGGTCCCTTTACACCCTTTAGTGAGTAGGCTGACACTATGTGATCCCCTTGTAGTATATGCCCCCCTCTGTGTCGACCACTATAGTACATTCCCTAATGCATACACCCCCCGTGTAGTCCCCTATATAGATGCCCTCCGCATGTTATCCTCCTTATAGATGGCCCCCCATGTTATCCCCAATGTTTCCCCCTTATAGATGGCCCTCATGTATCCCCCTTATAGATAGCCCCCATGTATCCCCCCTTATAGATGGCCCCCACGTATCCCCCCTTATAGATGGCCACCATGTATCCCCCTTATAAATAGCCCCAATGTATCCCCCTTATAGATACCCCCCATGTACCCCCTTATAGATAGCCCCATGTTATCCCCCTTATAGATGCCCCCATGTATTCCCCTTATAGATGGCCCCCATGTATCCCCCCTTTATAGATGGCCTCCATGTATCCCCCCTCGTAGATGCCCCCATGTATACCCCTTGTAGATAGCCCCCATGTTATCCCCCTTATAGATGCCCACCATGGGCGGTGACAACAGTAATCAGGTCTGTGTGAGTCAGGACACTTCCTGGTGGGGGGTGGAGGGGGGAAAAGACAGGGAAGGGAGGCAGATAGGTGATTGAAGCACATTACAGAGTTATATAACTTTGTAATGTGCTTCAATTACTGGGAAAAAGTTTTTAATGGCACTTGTCCTTTAATAAGTTGAATGTAAATGTCTTTCAGTCACCCAGTCAGAATCCTGACTTTAACCCTATCGAACATTTCTGGAGAAACCATAAAATGGCTGTCCACCAACATTCTCCATTCAGTCTGGCAGAGGATCTGCAAAGAAGAATGCTAAGAAATTTCCAAACCCAGGTATGCAAACCTTGTGACATCATATCCAAGAAAACTGGAGTCATTACCAATTACTGAGTACTGAGTTAGGGTAGCTTCACACGTAACGGATCCGCAGCGGATTTCACGCTGCGATTTGCAGCGAAATCCGCTGCGGATCCAGGTATAGCGAAGTTCTATGGGGTCCTATAACCGTAGCGGAATGAAAATTTAGATATGGGACCTGGCCCCTTCAACCCCCGGCCACCTGCAGCCCCGGCCCGAAGAATGCATTACCTTCTCGGCGCCACAGCTGTGTGTGAGGCTGCCGGCTCTCCTCGCTCCCCATCAGCCAATCGGTGCACGGCAGCACTGATTGGCTGATGGAGAGCAAGGGGAGCCGGGAGCTTTACTGCAGCCGCGGCACCGAGAAGTTTATTGGAGCTGGCTTACATATCCGCAGTGGAATGAAAATTCTGTTGCGGATATGGAACCCCCATAGACCTTCACAGTACATGGATCCGCAGCGGATCTGGTACATGTGAAGATACCCTTTAAGGGTCCTACTTTTATCTCAACGCAGTATTTAAATTTTTCTGATATTTTAGTTTTTTTCAGTAACCGAATAAAGATTTCTAACCTTCTGATTTCACATTCCCAGATTGATGGAGGAAACTTTTTATTTATTTATTGTATTTTAGCCCTGTATAGTATATTATTTTAGCACAATGTAACAAAACGTGAAAAAAATGTTAATTTTTTGAATGCATTCTAAATCGACATACCAAAAATCCACAGTGTTTCCGTGTTTCCAACTATGTAAAAGTAGTAAAAGTATTTCCTTTATATGTTTTTTAACTTTAGTATTTATTCCTGGCTACATGTGTAAATCCAGCCTTATTAAAATTCCCCCTGTGTGTTTATATAGATCTTGTTTCACACTACATTTTTTTTTTTAGAATGCAGCCTTTCTGATAACTGATATATGAGCCCCTCTCGTTCACTTAACTTCCGTTTTATGCTTATTTTTCTGGAATGTTGAAAGTTTCTCCTGCGATTTCCAGAACAGACCAATCAAATCCTATGCTGCTGGGAGAGAATTAACATTTGTGTTTTGAGAACAACACTCTCATTCTCTTCAGATCCCAATGAACCCGGATTATCTTGGTGCTCACTCACTTGGTTTACAAAATCCTTTTTGTTACTAATTGCCTTTTCCTTTGTTACCCAGTTCAAATATGTAATTATGAAGTCATCCTGCAGTTCTCAGTTTTGGAAAAATATTTTTCAAACAGCGTTCTCAAAAGTGGCTACAGGGGTCATGTTTTCTACCTGGCTTCTAACAAAAGCATTGTGTGAGAATTCTGCATTCAAAGCCGTGCGCACTAATGTCAAGGTTACAATGTTTTCAAAGTTAGAAACAAATTTTATTGAAAACAGAATTAACTGCAGCCCATATTGAATAACCGGAAAGTATTTCGACCTGTTTTACATGAACCTTTCTTTTTTTAACTTTCTACAGAATTTTTGGCATTTTTCATTGTGTTTTTATATTTTGGTACATTTTGTGTTCTTGCTTAGGTCCTATAGAGAAGCCCATGAAAAACACATCAGAAAAAATACCATGCATAGAGAATACTGTGTTTTGAAAATAAAAGCTACTGATAAAAGACACCAAATTGCCACAAAACACACTTTTATCTCTAAAAGTAAAAAAAAAAAATATTTCATGAGAGTGCAGCTTTTATTTTATATCCTGCTATTGAATTCAAGTTGTGCTGTTAAACAATACTATATATCAGTGATAGCTAACCTTTTAGGCTGGCTTTACACTTATACGCCCATCCTGCTCAGTTTCCCTCTGACACAGTAGCAGAGAGCCGGAAGGAAACAGATCTTTAAACTGGTCCCATTCATTTGAATGGGACAGTTCAAAGCATGCAGTGATGTCATTGTTCCACCGGACAGGCTGTATGGAGGAACGCATCTTGCAACTGAGTTGATCACAAAAAGGATAGGATGTCTGATGACGACTGATGCCTTTTTGTGGTATCAGTTATCATCAGTTTCTGGTAAAAGTAGGATGATGGACCACCTTATGAATGTAAACCCAGCCTTAGAGACCAAGTGCCCAGAAATATTTTTTAAAATAATGAAACCCAATGGCCTCCATTATAAGCCCTTGGGGTCCATCAGTTATCAGTAGTAACCATTAACAATGGAAACCACAATGTAAATGTAAACAGTTTAATAAATGCAATCTGGTCCTTCATGTTATTTCACAGGACTAAAACTCACAGGTGGAACCTATCCAAATGATCTGACAAAACAAGCAATGCTAGACCCAGTTCATTTTATGGCTGACTATTTCAGCCATGTTGTTTTGTTATATGCCTTGCTTCCAAACTAGAGGGGTTTATACACCCTTGAGCTGCTTGGTTTCAGTATTTTTAGCATGGAAGGATAGCAGGGGGCACTCTACACAGTTGTACACGGGATTGAACACTACACTAGACTTAAGGCCTTATTCACACTTCCCATAACCTATGGATCCGTATTTCCATACTCGAGTGCCTATTGATGTCCATTGGGTTATTCACACGATCAGTAGATTACAAGGGCGCAAACCCATCCTAAAAAAAAAAAACATGTCCTAGTGCGGACCCAGATTTTTTGCCGGACTCTCATAGAAATTAATGGAATCTGCTATTTTCAACAGATTTTAACCTTTTGGCATCCGTATTTCGGTAAAAAAACATTGAATTAAAAAAGATGGAAATACGGATGCTCTACAGATGCCCAATCCGTAATTTTTTGAGGATTGTATGGGTGGATAGCAGGAGGAATATACTAACAAGAAGAAAAAAATAAACGTGTGCATTACAGTATGTCTTCTTTTCTTCCCAGCAGCATCTGGTCAATTATATATACTCATATACTCCTAGACTACTGTGTGACTAGACGCGTTTTTGTATCCACAATTGATGCAGTACTCTATATAGATATTCACCTGCTTACCTCTGGGGAAACGTTCAGCAGACTAAGTTTTACAGTCCCTTCTAGTGCAGTACCCGAACATGGTGTCAGCTTAGCAACATTCCTAGATGCTGTACCAATTCCCAGTATCATATTCTTGATTCTGCTTGTTTACTATATAGGCAGAATCATTGTTTTTTTTGTGTGAAATATCCGAACCCCAAGCCCCCATCCCCCCGCCGTCTAGTCTGTAGCCAACTTTAAAAATAAAATTAGCTGTTGTCTTGGTGACCCAAATTTGCAGTTACCCCACGAGAAAGGAACAATCTCTGTTGTTTATAGCAGCGCAGTACATATGCCATCAAATCTCAATATTAATTTGAAATTCAGCCCCAGTAACATTAAAATATTATAATATCATTATTATAGATTCATGAAGAAGCCAGTCAGTACAAAAAGAGGTTAACTGAGAGAATTAAATCATAGCGTTTTATTGAGACGTTTTTGAATAAATTGCAAGTCGGAGCTCTATTAATTCCTATTTATGTCTCACTGTGAGCACTCCTCCTATTATAAAAAACAAATCACATGTGTAATTAAAAGTTGCCATCGAATAAAATGCACATTTTCCTCAGAGGAAAAGTTGTAATATATTATAGACCACAATCTGTGTTAATATTCAGATTTTATTCTGAGAAAATTGTGCCATCAGTGACTTAGCCGCACGCGTTCCCCTGTCTCCGTGTGTGTTCCGCCTCGAGTTTATTGGATGTAATGTTATGTATCATTACGTACATCTTTATATCAAAGCTATGTATAGAAAATTCTTAATTCTGCTCTCTGCATGGTATTTATTTTTAAACTAAAAGGTGTTATCATTCATGAACACGTGTTGACTTTTACCCCACTAACTACACCTTATCATAGGCGGTAGCTGGCAGGGAATGGGCCCCAGGTGCTGTGTGCCAAGCAGGGGGCACCAACAAGCCACTATGCTTTGGCGAAGGAGCTGCAAGATCCATTTTCCTGCCCTAGGTAAAGAACGGCCTAGCTACAACTTTCTTATTTATAGTTTCCTGAATTGTCACTGAAAGATAGGAACTGCCTAATATATGCAGAATATGTATAAATATAAAGGTATAATGGTAACCTTTAACCCCTTGCAACCCATGACGTATCTGATACGTCATGGTGATACGGGGGAAGTTTAGAGAGGGGTCCCGTCGGGACCCCGCTGTGAACGCCGCAGCTCGCGGCTGTTATCTGTAGCCGGAGAGCACCTCTATTAGCCGACGCAGGTCCCGTTGCCGCGCCGGCTAATTAAGCATCTAAATGCAGCTGTCAAACCTGACAGCTGCACCTAGATGCTGTGCTCCGCACTTCCCTCTTGTCTAGTGTGACGGATCTCCCCCCCGTGATGTGATCGCGGAGGGAGATCCATTCTGCTGGCCGGGACAGGCCTCAGCGCCGCAATGACGCTGATCCCGGCTCGGCAATACATTGCTCTGGTCTGCAGCAGGCCAGAGCAATATATCACTGATCTCATCGATCATTGCTGTGTATATACACAGCATTGATCTCTATGAGAAATCACTGCTGTGTATATAGAAGGCCTCCAGAGGGACTTCTAATTAAAGTTAAAAAAAAAGTAAAAATGTTATTTATTAATAAAAAAAATCCCCTCCCCTAATAAAAGTCCAAATCACCCCCCTTTTCCTTTTTTTATAAATAAACAAATAAATAAACATATCTGCTATCGCCGCGTGCGTAATCGCCTGAACTATTAAATTATCACATTCCTGATCTTGCCCAGTAAACGGTGTGAACCCAAAAAAAAAATCAAAATTGCAAAATTGCGCATTTTTGGTCGCTTCAAATCCAGAAAAAAATGGAATAAAAAGTGATCAAAAAGTCGCATATATGCAAACAAGGTACCGATAGAAAGTACAGATCATGGCGCAAAAAATGACATCCCACACAGCCCCATAGACCAAAACATAAAAGCGCTATAAGCATGGTAATAGAGCAATTTTAAACATTTAGTTTTTTTTAAAAGGTTTTAATTTTTTAAAAGCCATCAAATAAAATAAAAGTAATGCAAGTTACATATCATTGTAATCGTACTGATGTGGGGAACATGGATAACATGTCAATTTTACCATAGGGCGAACTGCGTAAACACGAAACTCCTTGAAATGAAAACAAATTCCTTTTGTTTTAAATTTGACAGTGCAAATGATTTTTTTCCGGTTTCGCAGCATATGTTATGGGAAAATAAAGTCTGTAATTGAAAAGTACAATTGGTGTCGCAAAAAATAAGGGCTCTAGGGTCTCTAGGTGAAAAAATGCAAGCGCTATGGACTTTTAAACATAAAGTGGAAAAAGCAAAAGCGCAAAAACGAATATTGGCTTTGACCTTAAGGGGTTAATATTACCATGAAGCCCAAGCCTTACAAATATGATGGTTTGGCTGTGCTGGATTGGTGTGTTTATAGGTAAGTTTTCAGTTGATGTTACTGTTAGGCCCTATGTTAATAGGCAGAGATGAGCGAATCTACTGTAGGAACAAAGCAAAGTGCTTCAATCCTGTCAGGATTCTGCTCATCAAGCTGCGGCTTTGAAGTCTGCTCCATTCTGTGATGCTCCTCCCCAGGTGCTGGGAAAAGATGGATCCAGTCCTGGGAAACTTCAGCACTCAAGTCTGTGTCAAGATTATTACTGTCTACAGAGCGTGTACTGTTATCTTGCCGAAATTCTACAGTAAATTGTTATATTTTTATATCAAACGCATGGGACTCTGTCTACCTCTGTTCGCACCTGCACCTATACACACACCACCGCACATCTTGGGTCATTTTTCCCCTTCTCTGTGGGTGGCGTTACCGACATCCTGGGTGGGTCACAAGAGCCCAGGGGACCCTCAACAAACCCGGAGATTACCGACCATTTGGGGACATGAACCGGCCATATACAAAGCAGGGACCAACATCACACCTGTGTGCTGACCTAGCACAGGCATCATGGCAAATAACATGACTTGCTGAGCTCACAACAACAACAGTAGTGACCACCACACATCCATGGTATTCTTAGGTAGAATCTATAAATCATATGCACTGTGCATGTGTGTGTACAGCACTAGAGAAGATGTTGGAGCTGTATTTGGGAAGCATTGGGAAGAAAGTTGAAGGGAACCTGTCAGTAGGAATAATGGCGGACTTATATGGAGAAAATAAATCCCCACCCCCTTTTCCCCGGCTAGATTTACTAAGACTCCACGAGTCTTAGTAAACCTGGCCAGCCCTGCACCTGGTGCAGGCTCTGCGCAACAAATCTACAACTGTTTCGAGTAGGTGTAGATTTGTATCATGATTTACTTCTGTAAGTAGAGATAAATCATGATAAATCAGGCAAAGAAGGAGGCCACAACTCCTCCTTGCCACGCCACGCCCACCCGTCTGCCCATCAGACAGTTGGGGGTATGCCACAGAGCAGGGGCAGATGCCCCTTGTCTGTGGCGTACGCCAAGGGTGCACATTGATGCATTTGCCCCATTGTCTTAAAACTGTCTTGACTTGACTACCTCCCCCTTACTTCATATCTGGGCATTATCAAGGCAAAGTCATTAACATTACAGAGAAGCAAAGTGAAGATGGATTTTCTGTGTCCATGTTAACCTGTGGAGGAGGGAGGAGCCAAGGGGAATGGTGAGCAGGAAGAGCAGACAAGCTGCCCTGCAGTTTGCAGATTGTCTGGGCACATAAAACACTGGATTCTCAGGTTGGAAAGCTAAGTTCTTGTATGAGAACTTGGTGAGATAAGATTGCAGGATGATGTTCTGTGCAGGGCTACCTTGTCTCTTCTCTTTGCTCACTCATTCCCAACTCCTCCCCTCTCCATAGACCATAATAGACATTAAAATAATACAGGTTTTTGAGTACAAATAGAAACTCTTTTGCTTAATAAAAATCTATTTCAGGGGTTTTTGTTTAACTGCTCGAACTATTGATTTCTGCAAAGTGACATTTAAATGACAGTTACACTTTAAGGCTGGGTTCACACACAGTATATTTCAGGCAGTATTTGGTCCTCATGTCAGGTCCTCATAGCAACCAAAACCAGGAGTGGATTGAAAACACAGAAAGGCTCTGTTCACACAATGTTGTAATTAAGTGGATGGCCGTCATTTAATGGCAAATATTTGCTGTTATTTTAAAACAACAGCTGTTGTATTGAAATAATGGAAGTTATTTACTGTTATATGGCGGCCATCCACTCAATTTCAACATTATGTGGACAGAGCCTTTCTGTGTTTTCAATCCACTCCTGGTTTTGGTTGCCATGAGGACCTGACATGAGGACCAAATACTGCCTGAAATATACTGTGTGTGAACTCATCCTAAACTTGCAGATGTGGAATATTAATTAGCTGCAACAAGTCATGTGATTGGCCACCTCCTGGGAGGTCATGGCGTTTATCACTCTTATTAAGGCATGGTTGACAAGCCAGATTGCACCCTTTGTTACCTGTCACTGTCCCATAATCTTTTCCATTTCCTGAAGCTACTACTACTGAATCCAATAAATGTGCCTACTTAGGAAAAAAGTACTTAGGAAAAAGGATGCTTTGGAGCACGCTAAAGATTTCAGAAGAGAGGGGGATGATGTAGAGCGTAGTCTGGCTTGTCAATCATACCTCAATAGGCGTGATTACAGCCATGACAAGGGACTAGAGATGAGTGAACCTCGAGCATGCTCGAGTCCATCCGAACCCGATCATTTGGCATTTGATTAGCGGTGGCTGCTGAACTTGGATAAAGCTCTAAGGTTAAGAAAGAAGATTGTCCGGCTCCAGATATCCAATCCCATAAAAGCAAACTTTTATTTGAAGATGAAACAGATACTCCTAGTCCAAAGGAACGACATGTTTCGGGCTACATGCCTTATCAAGTTTATCAAGTTTAAGGGCATGTAGCCCGAAACATGTCGATCCTTTGGACTAGGAGTATCTGTTTCATCTTCAAATAAAAGTTTGCTTTTATGGGACTGGATATCTGGAGCCGGACAATCTTCTTTCTTCGTCTTTGCATTTGCTGTGTGCCGTGCAGCTGTCCCGTGCACCATCCAGGCTTCCCAGCGGAGGTTCAGTGAGCTGCCTTACTTTTACTCCAAAGCTCCAAGGTTGTCTGGAAAACATGGATACAGCCAATGACTATATCCATGATTTCCACATAGCCTGAGGGCTTTATCCAAGTTCAGCAGCCACCGCTAATCAAATGCCGAAAGTTCAGGTTCGGATGGACTCGAGCATGCTCCAGGTTCACTCATCTCTACGAGGGACCTACTGTGTTTCCCCAAAAATAAGACTGTGTTTTATATAAAATTTTGCTTCCAAAGATGTTTTATTATCAGGGGATGTCTTATTTTTTCATGAAGAAGAATTCAATTATATAAGAATATAAGAATTATATATTGTATAGTAGTTGTCATCACAAACCAGCATAACCAGACAACCCACCTCCCTCCTCCCCTTAGTGGCATGGTGGTGGCGGGGGCTTACTTTTGGTGATGCCTTATTTTCAGGAGGATACCCTGTTTTAAGGACATCTTATTTTCGGGGAAACAGGTTAGTAGCTGTAGCAAATTTGCATCTAGCACAAGCAAGTTTAACCCCTTCATGAACAAGGTCATTGATGCCCGGATGTCCGGGTCAAATTAATGCAATGTTCCTCCCCGCTTTCTAAGAGCCATTGAACTTTTATTTTTCCACCTACAGGGCTGGTTGGGGTGTCATTTTTTGTGCCATGATCTCTAGTTTTTATTAGTATCATATTTGTGTAAATTAATTTTTTTCTGATATTTAATTTGAAAAAAATCTGCAATCCTGGTTTTTGTTTTTTTCAGTTTACGCCATTTATCGTGTCTGAACAATAATGTAATATTTTGATAGACCGGGCAATTCTGCACGCTACCATATACAATACGTTTATTTAAATTTTTTTTTTACATATTTAGATTTTTAGGGGGTGGGTGGTTTATATAAGGGGTTTTTAAAATATGTGGCAAGGTGGGGCTGTAAGAGGCAGTACTGTGCCTCTGGAGTGGGAATTGGAGTTCAGGTGGAGCTCCTGGTCCAGATACTCCACTCCAGCCCTAGAGCTAATGAGGCTCTGAAACCCACCTGGTGGATCTATTAGAGACTCCAGAGCTTCCCAGGTGATGGCTCCCAGGGTGCAACAACACAGGCAGCGCTAGGCCTGTGGGAGATACAGACAAGAAGTCTGGGTGGGACCAGTTGAACTGGATGTATTGAGCAGTAGGCTCAGAAAGTCAGCTAGGGAAGCTGTGTTGTGTTAGTCAGTGGCTAGACGGCCTAGATTTTGTTTTATTTCCCAAGTGTTGCTTATGTCTTATGTTCTGAACGGACAAATAAAGCTGACTGTGGTCAGTATAAAGCATACTGCACTGACTGGACTGCAATTTGTGATGTGCCAACCGTCTCAGGCCCAGGAGATGGCGATCCCAGTGAGTGTGTAACCCCAGATTGTCACAAATACTACTTACCTGCGCTGGTTTTCTCACCGTCTCAAGTGCTGCTGTTTTCCGGATAAGTAGTGCTATACAAATATGCTAATTCATTCATTAGGGGCACATTTCTCGCCCCATCCCCCAGAGTACCGTTAGGCCCGCCCGCCACCTCCACCGCTCACACCTCCTGATGCATATGCATACGCAGGCAGGCTGGAATATGCATCAGGCTTGAGCAGTGGAGACAGATTTTTTACACATATCATGATGGGATGGTAGTTAAAGGGACGAGGTAGGAAACATTGACAAAGCACTGTCATTATCTTGGGGATGATTTAAGGACAACATAGCTGCTGACTGGTTCCCTTTAATACTAGATTGTTCATATAATCAGGGAGAACATTTGCCATCTAGTCTGACCTCACATTTGTCCTGGAAACCTCCAGCTGACATCCTTAAATACTGAAGATGGCATTAACACACTAATGAGATTGCCACAAACTTCCCGTGACTGCGTCTCACAGCGCGGTACGATTTCCTACTTTGTTTTGTCTTTACCACAGCAGGGAGTAAGGGAGTCATAAGCCGACATTTCCCATCCGAGAGGATCACCCCACATTCCAGCTTGTTACTGTCAAACCCACGTACAGGCGGTATAGTCTGCAGCTATGTCATGTGCGGATCAGAGGGGAATATGTGCTTCTAATTGACAGTCATTAACATTCTGAATTATTTTTGCTCATAATAAACCAAAATCTGGTCTGATCTGCACATCACCATCCACCTTATCAGGCTCAGGAGTCATCTGTACAGTTGTGTCAAATACAAACAAAGTCAGGGATGTTCAGTATACAGCACAGTCACAATGATATTCTGCATATGTGGGTTATTGAAATTCACCTCCTATTGTGACACTTGCTGCTTTGTTATCAGGTTATGCAAGAAGCCCCTGTTCACATGTCATTGTCACACTCTTTGTGAGGGATTTCAGCTGCCAAACCGTGCTCTCTTGCCTCTCCGACCTCTTTTTCTTTCACATTCTTAGAGGATGCTCTTCTGACTGTTGTTCATTATCTAAACCAATTGTTACACTGTGTTGTACAGCACAGTGACTATGCCTGGTAATAAAGCTGGGAAGCACAGCCTTCCTGCATTACTATACAGTCTATGGGTTATAGAAGATGCTGTTGTTCCTAAATAAACATCATTTCATCCATATGGCTTCCTAGAAAACTGCTTGGGTTACTGTGTATATGCAGTCTGTTATGGGTGAAACAGCACTTTCAGGATGGAGTTCACCTTAGATGAACTGCAGCAGGAGCTCGTATTACAGTTTGGATCGATGTCAGACTGGAGCAGGCAGGGCCCCCCAGTAAATGTAGATTACACATGTACTCAGTACAAAAGGGGAACAGCCTCAGACACACTGCGGACGTGAGGCCTGCAACTAAGCTGGATGACCACCCTTGACCCGTTACCGGACGATATATTATAATACCTGGAGGCATACAGCTAACTAGAATTTAATAGCTAGAAACTTAAACCTGCTACCAGGTCCTAGATTTTACACGCAAAAATCCAGGACTTAAAGGGGAACTATCAGCAAGTTAGAGAAATCTAACCTTTTGATAGCCCCCTATAGCGGCAGGGACCCATAGGAGGAAAGTATGTGTCTTACCTTCTTCTTACCTTCCACAGGTGCTGCACCGTTATGGTGCGTTTACAAGGAACGATTATTGTTTGAATTTTCGTAATAACGATTGCATTTGAGCGATAATCGGCTTGTGTAAATACAGCGAACAGTCAAGCGACGAGCGATAAATCGTTCATTTTGATCTTTTAACATGTTCTCAAATCGTCGTTGTTCGTTCGCTAAAAATTCACAGATCGCTTTGTGTAAACAGTCTTTTAAAGATTTACCCCATGTGTGAGATGGGCTTAAGCAATCTTAAAAACGATCGCGATAACGATTATTATAACGGTTTTTCTAACGATTTATTCGTCTAAACGCTGATCGTTGTATAAACCAAATCGTTGCTTCAAAATCGTTAAACGATCAATTGGGCGAATTTCGCTCCGTGTAAATGTAGCATTAGTCGGGGTAAATTCTGCTCCAGGGCGCATCATCCAGCCCGCCCCCTCCATTGATTATCATTAGTAGGAAGAAAAAGGAAATAAACAGGTGTTTATGATGCAGTTGCCAGAAAAAAGCTGCATCTATCTTGTGTATGTAAAGAAGATATGGTAGGCACTGAAGAAGGTAGATGATATAGATACATTAGTGGAAAAACCTGCTGTACATGAAACAACATCAGAAAGAGAATTGTATATATATATATATATATAGCAATATAACCATTGAATTAAAGGGGTACTCCGAAGAAAGATTTTCTTTTCCAAATCAACTGGTGTCAGAAATTTATACAGATTTGTAAATTACTTCTATGCTTTGCTTTATGCCCATCAGGAGGTGTCATTTTCTTCCCAATCTGGTGGCTCTCTGCCGCCACCTCTGTCCGAGACAGGAACTGTCCAGAGCAGCAGCAAATCCCCATAGAAAACCTTTGCTGCTCTGGACAGTTTCTGACACTGACAGAGGTGGCAGCACAGAGCACTGTGTCAGACTGGAAAGAAATCATCACTGCCTGCAGGACATTCAGCAGCTGAGTACTGGAAGACTGGAGATTTTTTTAAGAGAAGTAAATTACAAGTCTATATAACTTTCTGACACCAGTTTATTTAAAATATATTTTTTTAGTAGTGCCCTTTAAAGGACAGCTAGCGACAACTACAGATTTAGAATTGTGATGCAATGAATATTAGGTATTTTTTCATGTACATGTATTAAACATTGTTGATGCAAAAAACATGTTTTCTAGGGTCTCCCACATATTTTGTCCCTCAACACACACATACACAACCTCATTGGTTTAAAAACGGGGGAAATAAAAGTCCAGGAAAGCACATATAAAATGAATATAAAAAAGAAATATATTTCTCAATCGGAGCAGTTCGAGCAGCAATAATTCTTGTATGAAGATGCTTTGCTGCAGTGGTGGTGCCAGCACTTATACAGTTAAATCTATTCCAGGCTCTTACATTTTACCCCATGAACTTTTGAATTTGAATTTTAGGCAGTGACAAAATATCATTAATAATAATTAATGGGAAAACATGGCAATGGTCACACGAGGTTATGGCCGCCACTATTACAAGTTTGGGACTAATTATCCAAAATACAGTTTATAGCGGACAAATGATTCTGGAGTAACCAGGAACACTGATAATTAGAATAAAATATCCCCAACAGCAATTATAAATTTCCACTAGCTTTCACTACACCGCCATGGGCATTCAACCTTCCTCCACTTTTTGCATTCTTTAAGAGGAATTGTAGCAGGAAGTAGTCATTCACCACCAGTATTAGAGAGCAGAAGACATTTCCTTTTATATAGATTGTGGTACTTTCCAGCAATAGGTTTTTATGTTGGAGATCTCAGTTGGATAATGCATGTTGTTTCTGGTCTAATTTTAGAATAAAATAATATTACATTAAAATTGTTATTATTATTGTTGTTGTTATTTTGTGATGTTAGAGTTTAATTATATATTATAATATATATGTTATAAATAAATGATGTATATTATGAATAAGTTTACAAACCCAGGTCTGCCTCTGCCTTGTACAAATGCCTACTAAACAATGTCTAAGGCAGGGCCTTATAGACTGCCTGTCAGTTCTGCGGAAAGAGTAGAAGATGCTTGGAACAAACCAGAAGAGGTGGTTGGTAAATATACAGTAACTAAATTTAAAGATGTCTGGGATAGATAGAGAGAAATATAGATCAATGTAGCACTCCAAAAATCAGTGCAAATAAATGTGGTTTATTAAGTCCTAAAACCGCAACGTTTCGATCTCGCTATGAGATCTTTTTCAAGCGTATGTGGTATACAGGTATATATACAGATATATATATATATATATATATATATATATATACAGCAATTAGTAATCACAACAGGTGCAGTACATATCAAATAAGCATCATAAAAATTGAACAGTGCAGGCATGAGATTTCTTGTGCAACAATGTGTTTCAATATACAATCATGTGTTCCAACCACATATTACAAAATATCACAATGTGAATATCTTAGCTTAGCATCCATAGTGTTACAAAAATATTACTGTATATCGTCAAGATCAGTTGGGATTTCACTCACCCAGAATGTGAATATGCAATCCCAACCAATCTCATCCAAACATAGTTGTACAACAAAACGCTACAATCAGTTCCAATTGTGCATGTGCTGTTAATCCACCAACCACGATATTCAGGGGAAGGAGACACTGGCATAGTGAGACCTGATTTATTATTCACATATTAACCCTACACGATTTAGAATAGCTGTAAACTATCAAAAATAAGAAGTGTGGTTACAGACATCACAAAGCAGGGCAGATCTTAGTCACTCTATGTGCAGAATCTTGCATCGACCTGCCACCAATCCTAATTCATGTGCATTACGCTCCACTGCCCAACACCAACAAATGCAGTGTCCCATTCTGTCAGTCTGAACAGTGTTTTATTCTGTAATATTATGTAATAGCTGTAATGTAATCATATAACAAAAAAAAAAATCAAAATAGTAGATGGTGGTGTCCCTTCCAATTCAGAAGAATTGCTTGAATAAGTATATCCACAATATCGCTGCAATACCATGAATTGGATTGGTTTGATTTAAAAATGGACTTGTGGCAGTTCTCGAGACGTATTAATTTATGTGTGTTTAGTTCTACTTTGGGGGACACAAGTTTATGGGGTGCCCCTACAATAGAATATCTAGAAATTACCTTAAAGGATGTTAACTTGTTCACCAAGAGTGATTTTAAATCTATTATGACATCACATCCCATAGAGATCTTTATCCAGTTGGTGAAAAATGATATTGCTAAGATTAAAATGAGAACACCTATTGGCTTTATTGGTAAACCAAAGGTGACTGGAGCAGAAATTTGCACCCTGGAGGAATTGGCACATAACCACAACATCACCATCAAGCCTGCGGACAAGGGTGGCGGTGTTGTGGTTTTCTGTTAACATTATTGGAACTGATTCTGTCATGTAACTTGTTTGACAAGATACTTTTGCAAATAAAAGGGACGGCCATGGGTTCTAATGTAGCTCCAAGTTTCGCAAATTTGTTTGTGGTATGATTGGAGGAATCGCACAACATATTGTGTGCTGGTGGAGGTACATAGATGATGTGTTCCTGGCATAATGGGGCACTAAAGAATAACTTCTTATGTTTCACCGATTCATCAATCAGATTGACAGACATCCAATTTACTGTCAGTTACTCTGCACATCATATTTAAACTAGGTAAATGGCTGCACGAACAATGCAGTGATCTTTCAAGTGGACAAGCTGCACAATTATTTGTGCCTATTATATTAACAAGCGTTCCTAGGAGTGCTCATTTACCTTAAAAATAGGTCCGTGTAAAAGATCAGCTATCATCCAGCAAACGAGGAAACACTCGCATGTTGGCTGATAAAATCTTTTGTGCAGCTGGCAAAATCATCGTTATCAGCCGTACAGCGATTGTATCCTGGCCACATGATAAGTCGTGCCTTCTAAATGCACTGCAAACTAGCTCTGATCTCACACATGGCCGCATATTAAGCCATCTTAAAGGACCCCAACTGTTGAAACACTACACAGATATTACTGAGTAGCTGAAGTTATATAAGGCCTCTCCAGGGGAAGTATTACATGTATTACATGCCAGCCATGCAGTCGATAATGCCCATATGCCCAGAGACTGTGGTCGGTGTTGTATGTGCCTTTAGTATTTTATATTTTTTGCACAGTTCTACGCATCCTGTTTCAAGCTACTAAAACTGTGAACCAAGGTAACAGGCAAGACTGAAAATGGAAAGGGTTAACAGGCTCGAACACAGTAGGTAATGTAACCTAATCCTAGGTAGTCAGCTCTGTTAAATGTGTAGTTCAGGACAGCATGGGCTGAGTGGCTCTAGCTAAGAAGTCAGGACAACATTCAGACAAAGTCCAAAGTCTGTGTGTAGCAGCAGAGAAGTGAGGAGGAGGAGGAGGAGGGATAAGCTGATCATGAACAGCATCATACTAACCCCTAAGTGGGCTTCCAGCCGGACCTATTACAGTGTGGCTATCGTCATTAGCCCACAGAACTGCACCTTGCTGTTGGGAATTGCAGTACCAGTGGGATAAGCAGTTTGTGTTCCTGCCTTTGAGCCACACTATGAGACAAACCGAAGTGTTTTCATGGCCCTAAGCTACATCATGGAACAAGAAGGTGTCTTTTCCTGGCGCTGAATTAAACCATGGAGCAAGCAGACATGCCCCATGAAAGAGAAACTAAGAACTGTGAGCTAAGTAGTTTACTACCTGCACCAGAGAGAGAGAGAGAGAGAGAGAGAGAAAGAGACAGAAACAGGACAGAGATAGTAGAAACCGCCCCCTATTCATACCCCAAAATTAAACCAGCGTAAAATTGTGCTGCCATCTTGGATATGTTTGCAGTGATCTTCAGTAAAATAAAACTGTGAGTCATTGCAGTTATAGGTTACCCCCATTGTGTCTGTCTCTAAATCATAGTAACATAGTAAACAAGGTTGAAAGAAGCAGGGCTGTGTCGGAGTCGTGGAGTCAGAGTTGGAGTCGGAGCTAGTTTTGGCTGGAGTCGGAGTCGGAGTTGGAGTCGGAGCTAGTTTTGGCTGGAGTCGGAGTTGGAGTCGGGAACAAACTGTACCGACTCCAGCTTTAAAAAAATCTTTAAACAATTTAGAATTGAGTTTCGATATGAATTTTATAAGTTTTGCTCATCAATATATTTTATGAGCAACATTCTAATAGATCACTGGCTCTATTACATAAGGGTGGTCAGGGAAAAGTTGTCAGCCACTATTTGGCAGTTTGTTTCTGAGCTGGAAGAGTCCATTGTGTGGGGGGAGATCTGTGCTTTTCTTTTCCTGAATGCTGGATGATTGTATTTCAGTAGTAGTGTAATATGAAGATATCCTGTGTAATATAGAGGAGGAGGAGAAGACATAATTAGTGTAGCAGTAGCCTCTGTTCTCAGTGCGGTGTTTTCTCTCTGGGAGAAGATTGTGTGTTTTTCTTCAGTGTTCTATGGCAGCAGCTGTGTGTGTGTGCGCTATGGCTGCAGCAGGCTGTGTGTGTGTGTTTGTGTGTGTGTGTGTGTGTGTGTATGTATGTATGTATGTATGCTATGGCTGCAGCAGGCTGTGTGTATGCTATGGCTGCAGCAGGCTGTGTGTGTGTGTGTGTATGTATGTGTGCTATGGCTGCAGCAGGCTGTGTGTGTATGCTATGGCTTCAGCAGGCTGTGTGTGTGTGTGCGCTATAGCTGCAGCAGGCTGTGTGTGTGCGCTATGGCTGCAGCAGGCTGTGTGTGTGTGCTATGGCTGCAGCAGGCTGTGTGTGTGCTATGGCTGCAACAGGCTCTGTGTGTGTGTGTGTGTGTGTGTGTGTGCTATTGCTTGCCCCCACAGTGACCCTCAACATCACTATGTGTGACTCTATCAGTATGGCTGACCCCTCTGTATCACAGGGATTTGACAGTGTTTCTTTGTGTATGGTGAATATTAGTTAGAAACATCGAAGATTGTCAGCAGAAAAAAACACCTGCTCCATCTAGTCTAGTTGTGAGTTGTTCAGGACATGGAGGCTGGAGACTGGCTGAATCCTCTGCGCACACAGGAGAAGCTGCTTTTATATACAGTATTCCTTTATTCACTCAGAAGTTGCACCAGGATCATGTAGGACATTAGGGAGAAGCTGCTGAACCAGTGTGATAAATAAATCCCCTGGTATCTCACCGGCCATTTGTGAAGGAGCAGGAGGCGGGAGTCGGAATTGATCCTGATAAAATTCAGTAGTCGGGAGTCAGAGCTGTGGCTTACCGACTCCACAGCCCTGGAAAGAAGACAAGACTCCATTAGGTTCAACCTAGGGAAACCCTACTGTGTTGATCCAGGGGAAGGCAAAACCCCCAACGAGGCAGACGACAACAGCCCCACCACAGGGAGAAAACTCCCCCCGACTCCAATGGCGACCAGAACAAATCCAAGATCAACGCATCATCGGAAATCTAATGACCATAACTTGTAATATTATATTTTTCAAGAAAAGCATCCAGGCCTCCCTTGAACTTATTTAATGAATCGGCCATGACAACATCATGTGGCAGAGAGTTCCACAGTCGTACAGTACAGTAAAAAACCTGCGTCGATGCTAATGGTGAAATCTTCTTTCCTCTAGACGTAGAGGATGCCCCCTAGTCATGGTTACAGACCTAGGAGTAAAGACATCACTACAAAGATCTCTTTAATGTCCATTCATATATTTGTACATTGTGATCAGATCGCCCCTAAGACGTCTTTTTTTCTAGCTTAAATAACCCCAAACTTAATAACCTGTCCTGGTCCTGTAACCCACCCATTCCCTTAATGACCTTTGTTGCCCTCCTCTGCACCCGCTCCAGTTCAGCCGTGTCCTAAAACTGTACACAGTATTCCATGTGTGGTCTGACCAGTGATTTATAAAGAGGCAAAACTATGTTCTCATCTTTAGCATCTATACCTCTTTTGATGCATCTCATTATTTTATTAGCCTTGGCAGCTGCTGCCTGGCACTGATCACTAAAGTTGAGTTTACTGTCCACCAATACCCTTAGGTCCTTTTCGGAAGTAGTTTTACCCAGTGTTTTTTTTAACATTCAAAGCATGTTTTATTGTCATAAAATATAGTACAAGAATTCGAAGGAATGGTATAACACTGAAATATAGAGCAAGACATAAACAAAATTGCCAGGCTAACATGAGGCAGCAGTAATAAAGTAACACAAATCAAATAAGGCTTGATATTATTTCAGTGGCCTATGGGGCAGTTTATGGTGGTAATAATGGGGCAAGCAGCGGAGTAGAGGCCCCTAAGGATGGTATCTGGCAAAAAGAAAAGGTCCAACTGGGATCTTACAACACAACAACTCAACTAATAACCCACACAAACAAGGGAGGGTTGTCAGAGCGGGCTCCCAACGGTGAGTGAAGGCAGAGGTCCAGGGGGGAAAGGGGTCAGGATATGGGGGGGGGGAGAAAAACATCTCAGGGATTATCTGAGTAGGCTGAGGGGTATTCAGGTGAATCAACAAACTCCAACCAGTGACGCCATACTTTATAATGACGGTCAGCATTGTCTTTAGTGTCTACCGCCAATTCCTCCATGCGGCAGAGATAGAGGATCTCCTTAAACCACTCTATGACAGTAGGAGCCCTGTCGGTTCTCCACAGGCGCGGGATCACGGATCTGGCGGCCTGGAGGAGGAACCTTAGAAGTCCTGTAGACAGGAGCCTCACTCTGCCCGGGATTATGGACAGGAGGAGAGGAGCCGGGTCATTTTCAAGCTGAATCCCCATAAGGGAGTGGATGAGTTTGATAACTTTCAGCCAGAATGGCTGGAGCCGCCTGCACCCCCACCAAATATGTGTCATTGTGCCCCTCGCCTCCCCACATCTCCAGCATAAGTAAGGGACCGACGGGTACAGTTTCTGCAAGAGAGCCGGCACTCTGTACCATCGCGCCATGATCTTGAAGTTAGTCTCCTGGGCCCTGCTGGAGACGGAAGATTTGTGGCACAGCGTAAAAGACTTGCTCCAGTCTGCGGCCTCAAAGGTGCGTCCAATCTCCCTCTCCCAGCCTCTGGTGTAAGAGGGAAGGCCCTCAGAGCTAGCGTTCAGAAGTAGGGTATAGATTAAGGAGACCGTGTGGGAGGGAGGTGTCGTTGAGTTACATAGCTCCTCAAAGGGGGTCAGGGTGCGGGTCGGGCAGAGACGCTGCAAGTTGGCGGAAAGGAAGTGTTGGAGTTGACGGTACTGTAGCGTGTGGGTCTGGGCAGGGACCAGCTCTGTGTAGGGAAGTAATCTACCGTTATTGGTGACATGGCATAAGAGCAGAGCAGGGTATCTGTCTCGGACCAGAAACGAGGAACTCAGAGTCCCTGGTATAAATTCTGGGTTGCCTAGTAGGGGGGTCAGTGGGCCACCCTGTTGTACCAATTTTGCGGAGTGAGCCCGGCAGAAATAGACCCTCGCCAAGGATTGGGAGACTTTGGGCCAATTCTGGGTCCGATTGGGGCTTAAGGCTGCTCTCGGAAGCCAGGGGATCGTGGCAGGGTCCACTCTGAGGAGGGATTTCTCAAGCTGCACCCACTGCTTAGAGGAAGCGTGGTGTGTGCAGTCCAGCACTCTCGCGGAGGTGACCGCTAAGTAATATAGGAAGCAATCCGGCAGAGCCAGGCCCCCAGCCTGCTTGCGTCTCACCAGGATGGACTGCGCCACTCTAGGCGAGCCCCCTGACCACACAAAGGAGCGAAACAACTTGTGTAATTGGAGAAAAAATTGTTTTGGAACAGGCGTGGGTATTGTTTGGAAATAATATAAGAGATCGTCATTTTGAGGGAATTAATGCGTCCCAACCAAGAGATGTTGCGGAGCATTTGTGGTGCGTCTGTGCGGGTGTGCGGAAGCCAGTAAAGCGGGGGTTATTTCGCAGTGCAATGAGGAAATGCTCCATACAGAGGACATATAACAGAGGGGACAACGGGCAGCCCTGCCTCGTGCCATTTTTAATCGGGAAAGCTTGGGAGAGGGTGCCATTGATCTTAAGTTGGGCTTGGGGATTGCGGTAAAGGGCAAGGATTCTCCCCAACATGGTCAGGCCCATTCCAATCTGGGCAAGCGTCCCCTCCAAAAAAACCCAGTCCACCCGGTCGAAGGCCTTCTCCGCGTCCAGAGATAGCACCATGAGGGGAGTGCGATGACGCCAGGCCTGGGTGAGGATCGAGGACGCACGGAGGGTGTTATTGCGGGCCTCTCTTGACAAAACAAACCCGACCTGGTCCGGGTGGACTAGTGAACCCAGGAGGACCGCCAACCTTTGCGCAATAAGAGCTTTGCGTCTAAGTTATGGAGAGAAATGGGCCTATAGCTTGAGCATTAAAGAGGATCCCTGCCCTCCTTGGGGAGTACTATAATGTGGGCTGATAGGGCTGCTGGAGGGAAGGGGGAGGTGGGGGAGATGGAGTTGAAGGCCTCCAGGAGGGGAGAGGATAGTTCAGGTTGGAGCAACTTAAAGAAATGTGCGGAATAGCCATCGGGGCCTGGGCTTTTACCATTGGGCATGGAAGATATGGCAGTCTGAAGCTCCTCAGCATTAAAGGGGGCCTCCAGCGAAGCCACATCCTCAGCCGAAAGGGAGGTCAGGGCCGTATCGGAGAGGTATTGGTGCAGTGTACGGGTAGGTGGGGGTGTCGCGGTCCCAGGGGGAGGCAGATTGTACTGGGATTGGTAATAGGAACGAAATGCGTCCGAGATGTCGCTGGTTAAATGGCTGTTAGTGGTGGAGGATTTTTTAATAGACGCTATGATTGTGGAGGATCTGCGGTCTCACAGAATCTTTGCTAATGCGCGCCCAGGTTTGTTCCCCCATTCATAAAGTGACCTGTTGCATAACTGCTGGTATCGTTTGTATTTTTTATCTATTAGGGCCTTTATATCGTGGCGAGTCTGGAGGAGTTCCCGGAACGTCGCTTCCAGCAGGGAGCGTTTGTGAAGGGTTTCCAATTCTCCAAGTCTCTGGAGGAGTCGCTTCAGCTTGGCTGCTGCATCTCGTTTTAGGCGAGCGCCATGTTTGATCAGCACTCCGCGAAGAACGCATTTGAGCGCTTCCCACTTAATTTGGGGTGGTGTGTCATCTGAAGCGTGATCCGCCCGAAGGATGGAGACGGAGGCTCTCGGCTACACATACACTGTCCTGAAGTAAGGATTCATTCAACCGCCACGTAAAGGTTGGTCTACGGAGCTGGGGAAGGGAGAGTATGTAATGTACCGGTGCGTGGTCTGAGTGGAGTATGTGTCCGATGTCAGAAGATACTAGAGAGGAGAGATGGTGATGCAAGAGAAGTATGTAGTCCAACCTGCTGTATACCTGGTGTGGGTTGGAGTAGAACGTGTAATCTCGGTTTTGCGGGTGAGTGATGCACCAGACGTCGCTCAATTGGTGTGCGTGTAGTTGCCGACGGAGCCGGTTAAGCTTGCTGTGGGAGAGGGCAGAATGGCCAGTGGAAGTATCCTGGAGAGGCTGGAGAGGGAGATTGAAGTCGCCTGGCAACAGGAGCATACCCTCCACAAAGGCGGCAAGGTCGTCCAACACCTTCAAGAGAAAAGAGACCTGGTTAGTGTTTGGAGCATACACATTAGCTATTGTGACCACTTGACCCCCTACATTACATTTGACGAACAGGTATCTCGACAAGCCATCCGAGAAGGTGTCCATTACTGTGCATGGCAAGGATTTGTGGATAAAGATGGACACCCCCTTGGAACGGCTCTCTGGATTGGCATTATGATAGCAGGTTGGGAACTATCTGTTCCTCAACACGGGGACATGGTCCACCTTAAAATGCGTCTCCTGGAGACACAATATATGAATTTTCTGCTTATGGAAAGAATATAGAATCTGTGCCCTCTTTTCGGGCGTGTTGAACCCTTGTACATTGAACGAAGATAATTTAAACTCAGCCATATTTTCCACTCGGAGAAAACAAAGAGGGATAGAGAGGGTAGGGGTGGGGGAGGGAGGGAGGGTAAAGACGGTGGTCCTAGGGGAGAGCCCGCCCTGACAAACAATCAAAAAATTCCCTGGTTACTAGCAAGGAAACGTAACGGAGACGAACACTGAAAACAAACACAAACAGGGTAAGCAACAAGATGTTAAGTTGCAAGGGTGCTAAGGTATGCAGCACAAATTGCTGAGTCAGCGGCGCAAGTAAATACGCGCAGGTACCTATTGGGGGGTGTATACGGTACTCTTGGGCGAGACAGAGAGACAATGAAGCTAGGAAAAGCAGCCTATCTGCTCTATAAACTTAAAAGGGAGCTAATATAACAAGGGGAGGTAATGGAGAAACTGGGGGGCTATAGACAATAAGGCCCATCATGTGGGGGATACAGGCCTTGGGGTCAGAGCAATGTTAGGCTCTTGGGGCCAGGCAGGGGGAGCGAGACCGCCCAGTCTCGGGTCACAGTTCCGGCAATTGGGAGGTGTCTCTCCTGGGGCGCCTGGGCTGTCGTTGGGGTCGAGGTGAGACTCCCCTGAACCTGGAGGGGCCTGCAGCGGGAGCAGAGACCGTATCAGGGCGCCTGAGCGATGCCTGCGGGTCAGCAAGAAAGGCAGTCCATCCCGACAGATCCGGAGCAGGCAAATTCAGGGCTCTGAGCAAACCCGGTAAATCAGCTGGGGAGCGCAGCGTTGTCGTTCTGGCGCCGTCTCTGACGATTAGGGCAATCGGGAACCCCCACCGATAGGGGATATTTCTGGCTTGTAGCAGAGCGAGCAAGGGTTTCAGGGTGGCCCTTTGGCGCAGGGTTCTGAGGGAGAGATCAGGGAATAACTGGAGTTGTGCCCCATTAAAGTCAATGACTCTTTGAAGCCATGCCTGCTTCATGATCTCTTCCTTGATAGCGAAACGATGGATTCTGCAGATTACATCTCTTGGGAACCTGGGGTCAATGCTGGGGGCACGTAGGGCCCTGTGTGCACGGTCTATTTCCAGCGGAGCATCCACAGGTTTACGAAGCAAGGTATTGAAGATGCTCGTGAGAGTCGGCAGCAAGTCTTGGGGGTGTGTGGCCTCTGGGAGGCCTCTCAGTCTGATATTATTTCGGCGGTTCCTGTTCTCCAGGTCATCTAGGTGTTCCGCCAGGTGATGCTGAGCAGCGCTATGGGTTGCGGATGTGACCTGGAGCTCCTGAATGGTTGACAGGACCAAAGTTTTGAAGGATTCCAAGTCCTCCACCCTGGTCTGGAGGTTCTGAAGATCAGTGCGGACCGTGGTGAGGTCCTTGCGCCAGGCCAGCTTTAGATTAGAAGCGAGGGAGTCCATATCCGATTTGGTGGGTAGTAGGGCAAGTAAGGCAGGGTGCCCATGTAACATTGATAAGGCTTCCGCAGGTGGCGGCAGCTCGGATGTCAGCATCCCCACTACAGGGGTGGGCATCAGCCTGCTGGTCTGGGCATGTGCTGCCAAGGGGGCTCGCTCCTCGCTTCCGCCCTCCCCCCAGGGGTCTGCCGTCATGTTGTCCCCTTGGGTGAACAAAAGCCTGCGGGCTGGGGTGACTGAGGGACGTTTAGATGGGGGGCTTCTGTCCCAGTCCTAGTTCTGTGGCACAGTCAGGTGTTAGCCGGAGGCAACACTGTCTAGGGAGTCCTCATTCTGGCTAGATTGTGAGCCGAAGATGGAGGGCAGACCTGGGGTGGACAGCATGGCCCTAACTGGGGGTTGTCCCGCATTCAGTAGGAGCTGACAGGCGGGTCGGGCCTCCGCGGCGGGGACAGGGCTTGCTGCTGTACCTGCTGAGGGTGGCTGTGGTCTCCGGAGGCAGAGGAGCTGGAATCGGTGGCTGCCGGCATCTCTCGCGGCAGCGGTGAGGAGGACCGAGAGGGAGGTAGGGCCTCCGCCGTCACGTGGTCGGGCGCCATGATGGAATCCTCCTGCGCCTGTCCGGACGTCTCCGTTGGGCTGGGAGAAGGATCCGACAGCTGAAGGTGAGCTGCAGAGGTGAGAGGGCCCTGGCTGATACGGGCAGGTAACAGCGGAGGTGACGGGAGAGCGGTCGGGAGCTGCAAGGTGCTCACCACGCGGTCCGGCACCATGACAGGAGCCCGCAAGGCCGGTGCTGCAACCGGTGCTGGGTCCGGGCAGGGTTGGAAAAAGGCCGAAATCGGCTGTACGTCTGCTGGGTGGTTGGCTGTGGCGTAGGTGCCCCTTCCGGACCTGGTCTTCCCCATCGAAGCGGGTCTTTTATCCCCTTTTAGAGCAGTCTGGTGCCGGAGCTCCTGGACCTAGCTGCTTCCCTCCAGCGTGATAAACCACGCCCCCCCCCTTACCCAGTGTTTTATTATTTAGCACATAACTGTACTAATTATTTCTACGGCCCAAATGCATAACCTTACATTTATCCACATTAAACTTCATTTGCCATTTCACCACCCAAGACTCTAGCTTCTCCAAATCCCTCTGTAATATGATATTATCCTCCTCTGTGCTGATTGCTCTACCCAGTTTAGTATCATCTGCAAAAATGGAGATTCTACTCTGTAGCCCCTCTACAAGATCATTAATAAAAATATTAAAAAGAAGTGGACCCAACACTGACCCCTGTGGTACCCCACTAGTAACTAGAACCCAATCTGAATATGTTCCATCAATGACCACCCTCTGTTTTCTGTCACACAGCCAGTTACTTACCCATTTGCATCCCTTTTCCCCCGAGTCCCAGCATCCTCATTTTGTAGACCAACCTTTCATGCGGCACAGTATCGAATGCCTTTGAAAAGTCCAGATACACAACATCCACAGCCTCCCCCAGGTCTAGTCTATAACTCACCTCTACATTGAAGCCGATCAGATTAGTCTGGCAGGATCGATCCCTCATTAATCCATGCTGATGCTGCGTCATAAGATTATTTTCATTAAGATACTCCAGTATAGCATCTTACAAAACCCTCATATACTTTACCTACTATAGATGTTATACTTACGGGCCTGTAGTTTCCAGGATCACTCTTTGACCCCTTCTTGAATTTGGTACCACATTAGCTATGCGCCAGTCCTGTGGAACAATCCCTGTCGTTATAGAATCTTTAAATATTAGGAATAGAGATGAACGAACCGGGTTCGGGTTCAAGTCCATCCGAACCCGAACTTTCGGCATTTGATTAGTGGGGGCTGCTGAACTTGAATAAAGCTCTAAGGTTGTCTGGAAAACATGGATACAACCAATGACTATATCCATGTTTTCCACATAGCCTTAGGGCTTTGTCCAACTTCAGCAGCCACCGCTAATCAAATGCCGAAAGTTCGGGTTCGGATGGACTCGAGCATGCTCGAGGTTCGCTCATCTCTAATTAGGAATAAGGGTCTGTCTAACACAGTACTCAATTCTTGAAAAACTCTAGGATGGATACCTTCTGGGCCCGGTGACTTATGTATTTTAATGTTTTTAAGGCGTCTCCCCACTTCTTGTTGTGTGAGGCAGGTGAGATTTATGGGAGGATTTACATTATCCCTAGTCATGTCGTCTGTTATGGGATTTTCCTCTGTGAATACAGTAGAGAAGAATGTATTTAGTAGATTAGGGAGAGAAAAAGAAGAAAAAAGCGGGCACCGGCGCCTCGTGTGATACCTCAATACACCAAGGATAAGGATTATGTGAGAAGGTGCTCACCTGGATGCCACTTGGGCTTTGTGAATATCACCCCTCAACAGGGTACAAATCCGAATCCAGGGAGTGTGGCCTGGCCATGGTGGAGTGAGGCAGCTTCAAGCTGAGCTCCTGCTATGACTCTCCGAGCCACCAGAAGGAAGTATTGCTGCCTGAGATTGTGAAGTGCTAATGGGCAATAAAAAAAGCCTGGGTTGACTCCTGCCGTACCTGCATCCACCAGGTCAATCGCGCGCTTGTTGTCCGCTCAGCCGCGGGGTTGCACGGAGCCCGGTATTGTTGAGACACAGGCGGCGGCTTCCGGACACCAACGAGCGGGTCCAAGAATGCCTCCGGCAGGGATGGCTGTACGGAGGACCAGCGGAGTGGGCGTTCCAAGGCAGGGAACCCAGGAGATAGAGCGTGGTGCACGTGGGACGCCAGCGGAGAGACGCTCTGGCGGGACTCCGCTGTCAGCAGTGGTGGCCGGGAAGACGCCAAACAGAGCATCGCAACAGCCAGTTGAGGTGACCGGTCGATTGCAGCAGCCACCTCAGGTACCCCTAGGAGGCTCTCGAGGGAAAGATATTGCCTCAGGATTTGCAGCCGGGACACCTCAGTGGGAAGATGGGAGTGGGGAGCCTACGGCATTGCAGGGTGTGAGTGACTTGCATAGGGGCTGCCAAGTGAACGAGCTGGGGGCTGTAGTATGGCCGCAGGCCGTTGCCCGACGAGAGCATGGGTTGGAGACCCCTCTGAAGGACATGGCCCAGAATGAAGGGACCCTGACATTAGAGGGAGACATTAGTGCTGCGGGCTTAAAGGGGCCACGGAGGGGGGGAGAGGAATACTTGTTGGATGGCCCCCAACAGGTTAACAGCGCACGGACTGTGCACCCCACCCCTACTGGTGATAATAGAGAGGACCCCGGGCCTCCAGCTCTGGGAACTGACACCTCTGAGGTGCTGCGGGACTTGTGGAGACACGTTAGATCGATCCCTACCAGAGATGATATGGAGGAGTATATAACCCGTTTAGAAAATGCTCACAGAGCAGAGATTACTAGCATTCGCGCAGATTTGCTCTCCTTAGAAGAGAGGGTGACGGCCATTGAAGCATCCGCAAGGACTGTTGCAGATAGGGTAGCTATACAACAAACATCCTTGGATGCCCATGCTTTCCAGGTGAACTATCTGGCAGATATGATTGATGATGCAGAAAACAGGGGACGTCGCAGTAACTTAAGGGTGAGAGGTCTATCAGAATCTATCAGGGCACAAGATCTGGAGAAAGCTCTACAGACAATTTTTAATGAAATATTGGAGCTCCCTCCTGATTCGTTGATTGAATTGGATAGAGTCCATCGCTCCCTTGGCCCAGTGCCCGTAAACTCAGCTGGACCTCGGGACGTTATATGCAAAGTCCATAAACATAGACTAAAGGAAGCCATTATGCGACGTCTGAGAGAGGGGGCCATCGCAAAATACCAGAATGAGGAAGTGCAGATATTGTCTGATCTATCTAGATTGACTCTACATAAAAGACGAGCCCTGAAACCGCTGTTAGATGAACTCCGGGCCAGGAACATTGTGTACACATGGGGGTTTCCATTCCTCCTTCAGGTTCGTCGGGGTGGGCGTACTGTGTCTTTGAGGCATCCACAGGACTTACCCATGTTTATATCGGCCCTAGACTTGCCGATGGTTTTGATCTCAGAATGGCCCATATTGCCTGTTAGTACTCAGGGGAGAACTAGAGACAGGAGAAGTCAGTAAGTGGAGAGTCTACCTACTGGACTATCTATTAGCTCTCCATCCGCTTAAGACGTGAGAGGGAAGAGGGAGTGATATGAATTTTGGTAGAAAGGGGCCGCAGAAGATGCATTAAACATTTTGTGGGGTTTTCCCTTTTTTTTTTTTTTTTTTTTTTTTGTGGGGATTAACTGCAAAGTATGGGAAAGTTTTTTTTTTTTTTTTTTTTTTGTCATTACTACTAGAATGTTAATTATTATTATTGTTATTATTATTATTATCTTTATTAGTTATGTGTGTAGGGGGTGTCTAAGAGTTTATACACACATATGTATATGTGTGTATTTTTTTTTTTTTTCCTTTCTGGTCATTACTAGAATGTTAATTATTATTATTATTACTAATATTATTATTATCTTTATTAGTTATGTGTGTAGGGGGTGTTTAAGAGTTTATACACACATATGTATATGTATGTAATTTTTTTTTTTATTATTACTGTTATTGATGTTACCATTATTATTAGTATTATCCCCCCCCCCCTTTTTTTTTTTTTTTTTTTCCCTCCTCTCTTTCTCTTTGTCCCTCTTTCTAACGGGGAGGGGGGGGGGGGGGTAAGGGGAAAGGGGAGAAAACCCTGGCAGAAGGAATATAAACAATGGCCTGCTCCTCTTTATTGGTCCATCTTCCCCTTTCCTATTTTTCTTCTCGTTTTCTTTTTCTCTTCTTTTTTCTTTTTTATTTATTTCTTATGTTGTATTTCTGGTGGCTTGGGAGGGTCAGAGTGGCCTCCTCGTGGAAAGCCCTTCCCCCATAGGGACAGTCTCCCTGGTTATAATAGGGAGATTTTACTTTTTTCTTGTCCTGATAGATACCTTTAGGAGGTATAGGAAAAGGTTATCTGTGAGGTTTTGTGTTTGTTTTGTGGGTTTGGGGATTTTTTTTTTTTCTCTCTTCCGTTTGAATAATGGTTGCTCTCAATCTATGTTCATTGAATGTAAATGGATTGAATATACCGCAGAAGCGGAATCAGATACTTTATCAGATGCATAAAAGGAGGACCCACATTCTTCTCTTACAAAAGACCCATTTCAAGACAAGCTCAATACCAGAACTTAGGGATAGGCATTATACCACATGGTTCCACAGCTCTAACGCTCAGGGGAAGTCCAAAGGGGTATCAATAACAATACACAAATCTTTGCAGCATGAAATGATCGAATCTGTGGTAGATCCTGAGGGCAGATTTGTGTTCATAAAGATTAGGGTTAACGGTCAGATTCTCTCATTAGCAAATTTGTATTTACCAAATAAGACACAGGTACAGATGGGGAAGAAAGTTCTGAATATGTTTTATGAGTTTGCGGAGGGGGTATTGATTGTTGGAGGGGATTTTAACCTTACATTGGACCCAAGGGTGGATAATTCGTCTGGTTATAGTTGTTTGTCGGCCTCACGTCTAAAACAATTTCATCAAACAATAAGTAATCTTAGACTGGTGGATGTCTGGAGGGTTTTGAACCCAAAGGACAGAAATTACACGTATTTTTCAGCTACGCACCGGTCATATAGTCGGTTGGAATTTTTTTTAATAAGCCAACAGGCTTTGGCCTGGCACCCTAGAGCAGATATTGAGTCATCAATATGGTCAGACCATTCTATTGTATCTATATCTATGGAAATGCCGGGATTTAAATCACGTCCTTGGACATGGGTATTAAATAACAACTTGCTAGACAGAAGGGAGTGCTTTGAGGAGGTCCAAGCAATGGTGGATGATTTTGTTTTAGTACATGAGGTCGACTCAACTTCTCTACCTTATCAATGGGAGGCACTAAAATGTGTCTTAAGGGGTATTCTGGTAAAATGGGGGGCTCGGGTGAAGAAGGAGAATGCAGCCAAAATAACAGTATTATTGGATAAAATTAATTCATTAGAATTACAGCATAAGCAAGATTTAGCTCAAGAGACGTTATTAGAGCTGCTTTCGGTACGAGAGGAATTAAAAGAATTATTGGAAAAGAGATATAGATACCTCAGAGAACAGCAAAGGAGGTTTTTTATGAGCGGTCTAATAAATGTGGTCGTTCCTTGGCTAAACTTCTTCATCCGAGGGTCGCACAGAAAAATGTAACTTGTGTCCAAGGGGCAGATGGTGTCTTGGAGCATGATCCCTCAAAGATACCTGAAATATTTAGGGCCTATTATGAGCAGTTATACAATATAAGGGGACATTTTGATGATCTGTCTGGTGAAGAACTGAAGTCAAAGATGTCCACTTATATTCAGGAAACGGCACTCCCGAGGATTCCTGTAGAGTCCAAGGAATCTCTTGATAGGGACTTTTCTGTGGATGAGATAAAAGAGGCAATTGGGGCCACCCCGCTGGGAAAAGCACCCGGGCCGGATGGTTTCACCCCGCTATTTTATAAAAAATTTGGAGAGAGGTTGGCTCCATTTATGACAAGGGTTTTCAATAGTATATCGATATCTTCCCCTTTTGTAAAGCAATCCTTGGGGGCCAATATCTCGGTTATTCCTAAGCCTGGTAAAGACGGATCCCTGTGCTCCAGCTATCGCCCGATCTCATTGATTAATGTGGATATAAAAATCTATGCTAAAATTCTTGCAAATCGTTTGAATCCCATTCTCCCCTCTGTTATCCACTGGGATCAGGTGGGTTTCATTAAAGGAAGAGAAGCTAGAGATAATATCAATAAGACGATCTTGGCGATAGCTGGTGCACAGGTTAAGGGAATCCCAATGTGCCTACTCTCGGTCGATGCCGAGAAGGCCTTTGACTGTGTGCATTGGGGCTTCCTGGGGGCGTCGCTGGAACAGATTGGCTTGGGGCTTAACTTCAGGGAAAAGGTGATGTCCCTGTATACAGAACCTACAGCCCAGGTGCGGGTCAATGGCTTCCTGTCTCGCCCGTTTCCAATTCGAAACGGGACGAGACAGGGATGTCCCTTGTCCCCACTATTGTATGCTATTTCTATGGAACATCTAGCGGTTGCCCTCAGGGGTGGCTCTGGTGTGCACGGTCTAATTTTGGGCACAGAGCAGGTCAAAACCGCATTGTATGCAGATGATCTGCTGCTATACATCTCGCAACCTCGAATCTCAATTCCCTGTGTACTAAAAGAATTTGCCAGGTTTGGAAATATGTCAAATTTTAAAGTTAATTTGGATAAAACCGAGGCATTGGACGTCTCGCTTCCAAGAGGTGAGGCGGAGATCTGGCCCGGGTGTTCCCGTTTAAATGGAAGAAGAACACAATAGAATATTTGGGGATTCAATTGTCCAAGGATTTTTCTTCCCTATATGGGTTGAATTATCAGCCTCTGTTGGAAAGAATAGAATCAGACTTGAGGAGGTATGCAGGGAAACCACTCTCATGGTTTGGCAAAATTAACGTCCTCAAAATGGATATATTGCCCCGTCTATTGTATCTGTTCCAGGCCCTGCCTATAGATATCCCAGCAGCCTTTTTCAAAAAACTTAAGATTATGTTTACATTTTTTATTTGGGGGGGAAGCGGATGTAGAATAAGCTTTAGAACCTTGGCACGACCAAAAGAAAAAGGGGGAGTGGGGCTCCCCGATCCAAAACTGTATCATTCGGCGGCAGTATTACAGTGGGTATTTGACTGGCACTTTCACAAGGAAACTAAACAGTGGGTGGGGATTGAATCACTGTTAATACACCCTTAATTATATAAATTCCCTTGGTTATCACGGTCTGATAGACCAA
Organism: Dendropsophus ebraccatus; assembly: GCF_027789765.1. Classification (NCBI taxonomy): domain Eukaryota; kingdom Metazoa; phylum Chordata; class Amphibia; order Anura; family Hylidae; genus Dendropsophus; species Dendropsophus ebraccatus. The sequence goes on from NC_091463.1 coordinate 55,465,297, forward strand.
AAGATTGTAAGGTTTCACTTTTCTAAGATAAGGTTTTGAGTTTATGGGATAGTATTATTAAAAGGAAGGGGCTTATAACGGAAGTTGGGCCCCTGACTCCACTTTTTCACAATCCATCCTTTAGGCCAGGGATGACGGGAGGTAGATTTATGGGTTGGCATAAGGAAATAGATATTAGATTATATCACATCTTAGGGGGGAAACCATTGTTGGCCCTAGAAGGAATGAGAGCACAGTCACCAGGGGTCTCTATAACTTGGATGGAATATTATCATTTATCATCATTTGTTAACACTTCACATAATAAGTTTACACTTATAGCAGCACCTACAGCACTTGAAAAGAGGTTTTTGCAAATGGAAAGTCCTACACGGACACTGTCATTTTTGTATTCAGTTTTGTTGTATACGGTCTCACGAGGTCTTCCCCCATATACTGGTTCATGGGAAAAGGAGATGGGGGTCAATATTACGCAGGAAGAGTGGTTTAAAGCCTTTAGATCTACACACAAGATGACCATTTCCTGTACTGCTCAGGAGAAGAATTATAAGTTAATCTCCAGATGGTACAGATGCCCCGCTAAGTTACATAAAATCTACCCAGAAGTGCCCAAGGAGTGTTTGAGATGTGGAATGAGTGAAGGGACAATACTTCATATTTGGTGGGAATGTCCTCTCATCCAGCCCTATTGGGGGAGGATATTTGAGGTCTGTGAGAAGATTTTGGGTTCTCCAATAGAAAAATCCCCTAAACTGGCTCTATTGTCTATTATACCTGAGTATAGGGGCCTTGTGGGGAGGAAGCTAATTCGGTATTTGTTGATGGCGGCTCGAACAATAATACCAAGGAAGTGGAAGAGTCAGGACCCTCCTTCAGTTGTGGAGTGGATCCATGAGGTTAATATAACACGAAGGATGGAGGAATTGGTTGCAGAAGGGGAAAGAGCCCATAGGGGCTTTCAGAGTGTCTGGGGTCCTTGGGGTCAGATGTTGGATTCGCAATTCATGCGTTCATTCATAGATTGAGTAAGAGGTTGTCTTTTTTTTTTTTTTTTTTTTTTTTTCGTGTGTGATTTGGGGGGAGGAGGGATGGGGGAAGGGTTTGTTTGTGTATGTGTTGTGAGCATAACAGTACAGCAACTTGCGATCATGGTGTATTTGCTATGTACTTGTTTGTTTTTTGTTGTTGTTTGTGAGAAATTTGATAAATAAATAAAGATTTAAAAGACAAATCCGAATCCAGGGTCTTGTTTGGTGACAGTCCACTGTATAAGGGGGCCTACTACCTCTCGGGACTGCTAAGCTGACTGTACCGAAAACACAGGATACTCCCAAAATAAAGGGGCCCATGGAGAGAGTAAGTGAATAAAATAAAAAGGAATTAAGGTACTCACGGTCAGCGCTGTCCACATAGAGAAGTGGCCGAAAGATTTAGAGGTCAGTATCTACTACAGCCATGTGTAGTGCTTCCCTGCTGATGTGAGTGTCAGAACGCTACTTCCACGAGGCACTGACAGGGACGAGGCACTTCCCTGTCAGTGCCTCGTGGAAGTAGCGTTCTGACACTCACAACATCAGCAGGGAAGCATTACACATGGCTGTAGTAGATACTGACCTCTAAATCTTTCGGCCACTTCTCTGTGGACAGCGCTGACCGTGGGTACCTTAATTCCTTTTTATTTTATTCACTTATTTACTAGATTGGCCTTTTCCGCTTCCCCCTCCACCATTACACCCAGATTATTTTTAAGGGGACCAACATTTTCGGTTTTAAGTCTTTTGTTATTTATATAGGTGAAGAATATTTTGGGATTTGTTTTACTTTTTGTGGCTATCCTTCTTTCTGTTGCAGTTTTTGCTTCTTTTATTTGTTTTTTTACACATTCAATTTTTATGTCTATAGTTGCTCAATGCTGCCCCACTAATTTCTTGTTTTAGTAGTCTGAATGCTTGTTTCTTATCATTTATTGCACCCCTTACAGCTGAAGTTAACCACATTGGATTTCTCCTATTTCTACTACTTTTATTCCCATACGGTATGTGTCGTTCACACGATTTACCCAGGATGCTCTTAAATATGTCCCATTTCTCTTGTGTACTTTTATTTCTGAAGGCACTGTCCCGATTAGGGATGGTCCGAACCTGCCGAACGCTCGGCAGCAGATTTCCGCTGTCTGCCCGCTCCAAGGAGCGGGCGGATCAAGCGGGACTAACGCCTGGAAAACTGGGATACAGCCTATGGCTATGGCTGTATCCCAGTTTTCCAGGCGGTCCTCCCGCTGGATCCACCTGCTCCACGGAGCGGGCAGACAGCAGGAATCATTACCGAGGGTTCAGGCTCGTACGAACCCGAACCGAACTCGGTTTGGACCATCCCTAGTCCCGATCTATGTCCCCAAGGTCCTTTCTTAGTTTTTGGAAATTAGCCTTCCTGAAATTTAATGTTTTTGTTGCCCCTCTACTAATCATTTTATTGAAGGATAATTGAAAACTTACTATTACCTAGGTGACCCCCCACCTCTATTTTTGATATTCTGTCAGGCCTATTGGTTAAAATCAGGTCCATGAGTGCCCCCCATCTTGTTGGTTCCTGTACTAGTTGGGAAAGGTAATTATCTTTTACTATTTCCAAAAACCCGCTTCCCTTGCTGGAGCTGCAGGTTTTTGTTTTCCAGTTTATATTTGGGTAGTTAAAGTCCCCCATAATAATGACGTCACCCTGCTTCGCTGCCGTGTCTATTTGTCTTATAAAAAGATATTCAGATTCTTCCACTATACTTGGAGGTTTATAACTCACTCCTATAAGAATTTTATTATTCCTTGTCCCTTTCCTTATTTCTACCCAAAGAGACTCCACATTATCATCACTTATATCCTCCCGCAGAATGGGCTTAAGGCATGATTTAACATATAGACAGACCCCTCCCCCTTTCTTATTTTTACGGTAATTTCTGAATAGACTTTAACCCTGGATATTAACAGCCCAGTCATAACTCTCATCCAGCCATGTCTCGCTTATCCCCACTATATCATACTTCTCTTCCACCATTAGGAGTTCTAATTCCTCAGCTTTATTAGTGAGGCTTCGAGCATTAGTATACATACAGTTAATATGTTTGTCCATATTCCCTTTCCTCTTGTCACTAGTGACTGTTCTATCCCCTCCTGCCACTCCACCCCCAGTTCCATAATCTAGGCCCAGCTCTCCATCTACTCTGGCTTCACTTACTGTATTGTAGTTGCCCTCCCCCCGGTCCCTAGTTTAAACACTCCTCCAACCTCTTGGCCATCTTCTCTCCCAACACGGCTGCACCCTCCCCATTGAGATGCAGCCCGTCCCTACCGTAGAGGCTGTAACCGACCGAGAAGTCGGCCCAGTTCTCCGTGAACCCAAACCCCTCTATCCTACACCAGCTCTTGAGCCACTTATTTACCTCCCGCTGTCTCTCAGGAGTGTCTCGTGGTACAGGTAATATTTCGGTGAATATCACCTTGGAGGTCCTAGTTTTAAGCTTCCTGTCTAATGGTGTGTTTACACAGGCAGATTTATCTGACAGATTTTAGAAGCCAAAACCAGGGATGGATTTAAAAAAAAAAAAGCAGAAATCTCAGTCTTTCCTTTATGACCCATTCCCTGTTTATGGTCTGTTCCTGGCTTTGGCTGTTATCTGTTAGATAAATCTGCCTGTGTAAACGCACCATTAGTCCCTGAAATCGTTTTTAAGGACCTCTAACCTCCAAACCAGCAACATGCATACATCTCCCACAATGGTATGCAACCTCGATCGGTTAATCAAGGATTGCATACATCGCACAAGATGTACATTAAACCGCATTGTCAAATATGGAGCTCATTTTCATGGGAATATAAAATATAAATAAAATAAAAAAAATAAAATAAGCAAACAAACAATTTGTTCAAAGCAAACAAATAAACAATTTGTTTTCCTCTAAAACTCCCCGAATCTAAAGTCCCAGAATATTAACCCCTTGCCGCAAAAGGACGTACCGGCACGTCCAAATCTGCAGCCCGTTCCTGCAGATGGACGTGCCGGCACGCCCTGATCTCGACAGTTAACCCTATAGGTGCTGCGATCTGTGCGATCGCAGCACCTATAGTGCTAGAGGAATGGAGAATCCTCCTTTCCTCCTCCATCGGGGCTGTGCGGTGAGATCGCACAGTCCCGATGGAACTGTGACGTCAAAGGGCTTCCCCAGGAGAACCTGCGTTACAAATGTTGGGGTGCATCTTCTCCTCTGTTCCTAGTGAAATTGAGAAATGTCAAACTAAACAAACATATTATTGGAAAAATTAAATTTTTTCATTGTTACTGTCTAATTTTGAATACTTTCCTCTAATACCTGTGGGGTCAAAATGCTCATCACACACCAAGATGTATTCTTTGAGGGGTGCACTTTCCAAAATGGGATGACTTTTGGGGGGGGGGTCTATTCTGCTGACACTACAGAGGCACTGCAAACGCACCTGGCGCTCAGAAACTTCTTCAGTAAAATCTGAAGTAAAAATGCTAATGGGCGCTCCTTTCCTTCTGTCAGGCCTTCCTTCTGAGGCCTGCTGTGTGCACATACAGTTGTTTATATCCGAATATGGGGTACCGTTCTACTCAGGAAAACCTGCGTTACAGATTTTGGGGTCTGTTTTTTCCATTGTTGCTTGTGAAAATGGGATAATTTAATGTAAATAAATATATTATTGGAAAATTTCTACCCGTAGCTTTCCATATTTCCAATGTAAAGTTATTATGGATTTTGCACAGTTTTTCTGTTATCTAGATGCATTCACCTCCACCGAATGCATAGAATCATCACATCTCAGTCCAACCCGTCTCAGAATCGCTAGCATACGTTAAAGCATCACTGAGCTATAAGCGCATAAAGTGAGACAGGTCAGATTTTGAAAAATGAGCCTGGTCATTAAGGCCCAAATAGGCTTAGTCTTGAAGGGGTTAAAGTCCCATACTTGAGACAAAAACACACTTCAGATGAAAAACTTGCACGCTCCAGAACTCACTCACAATAGCAATATAAAAGAACTTAGCTTGCAAAGATAGCTGTTTCTGGCTCCTGTGTTGGAAAGGTACCCCAAACACTACCAGCCACTGAGTGTCCACGGTACTACCACCATCACCTAAGCGCAATTCCCCTCCCCCATGTCTGGGAAGAGTGTGGGAGCCTTGTATGACTTTTATTGTATTTGTCGGCTTTTACATTTTTTTTTAAATTGTTCTATTCCCATCCTTATAACGCTTTTATTTTTTAGTCTATGGGGCTGTGTGAGGTGTCATTTTTTTTGGACCATGATCTTTACTTTCTTTCGGTACCTTGATTGCGCATATGCGACTTTTTAATCACTTTTTATTACATTTTTTCTGGATTTGATGCGACCAAAATTGCGCAATTTTGCATTTTGGAATTTTCTGTGCTTACGCCGTTTACCGTGCAAGATCAGAAATGTGATGATTTTATAGTTCGAGCAATTACGCATGCAACGATACCAAATATGTTTGTTTATTTGTTAATTTATTTATTTATAAAATGGGAAAAGGGGGGGGGTGATTTGGACTTTTATTTAAAAAAAATTTTTACTTTATTTTTTACTTTAACTAGAAGTCTCCCTGGGGGACTTTTATAAAGACAGCATTGATCTCTCATAGAGATGAATGCTGTGTATATACACAGCACTGATCAATGAGATCAGTGATCTATTGCTTCAGGCTGCTGCAGAATGGAGCAATGTATTGCTGAGTTGGGATCATCGCCAGTGCAACGCTGAGGCCCGGCCCAAAGAACGGATCTCACCCCCGCGATCGCATCACAGGGGGGTATATCCGTCCCACTAGACACCAGGGACACTGGGAGCACAGCATTTAAATGCAGCTATCAGGTTTGACAGCTGCATTTAAATGCTTAATTAGCAGACGTGGCAACGGGACCCGCGTCAGCTAATTGAAAAGCTCCCTGGCTGCAGATAGCAGCCGGGAGCAGCGCCGTTCAGAGCAAGGTCCTGGCGGGACCCCTCTCTAAACGTCATGGGACGCAAAGGGGTAGTTTACAAAAAATATTCTTTCAAATCAACTGGTGCTAGAAAGGGCCAGGTATGTGTAATTTAATTGTATTTTTTAAAAAAATTATTACGTTTTCCAATACTTATCAGCTGCTGAATGTCCTGCAGGAATTGGTGTATTCTTTTCAGTCTGTAGAGCAGGAGAGGTATTCTTTTGGGATTTGCTACTGCTCTGGGCAGTTCCCGACACAGACGGAGATGTCAGACTGGAAAGAATACACCACTTCTTGCTGGCCATCCAGCAGCTGATAAGTACAGGAAGACTTGACACTTTTTAATAGAAGTAAATTACAAATATCTGGCACTTTCTAGCAGCAGTTGATCTAAATGAAAATTTATATTTTCGGTGAACTACCCCTTTAAGAAATAGCCACAGAACCCAGAGAAAAATGTTCATAGTTTATGTTACTGCTGCATTTACAGAATTGGAAAATAGGAGACAATAGAATACATTTTTTTTTTTGTTGTTGTTACAAAGTAATTCCACTTAAACCCACTTACATTTAGGATTCTGAAAGAACAGGAAAATGCTTAAGTGTGACAGTATAAAGAATATGTTCAGTGAGTAAGAACAATACACAGCGCACAATGCATGTTTGACACAATTTATCACTTTTACCACTCAGAAGCCATATCCGCTTGTAGGCAATATTCAGCAATACTTCAGTCTTATCACCTTTCCTTATGGGGATATTGCTGTTTATCTACAAAGAAGCAGGGTCCATCTAGAGCACCCGGTTTTAGCTTGGTTTTTTTTTTTTTTTTTTTTTTTTTAGAAATAAGTCTTACACATGTTTTGCAAGCCGCACATAGCTGATAAAAGTCAGGAAGTTTCGGTTATCAGTTTTTCTCTGTTCTGAATGTTACTTACAAACTTAAGCCCCTAATCTGGCTTTATGAGTCACTGTTTATCATTATCACTTCTAGCTGCACTTCTGCCGAAATACAGTATGCAGCAGTGAAGATATTTCATTCCTCATTTATATGTAGAGCATGCACAAGTAGAGTCGACCATACTGAACCATTGCTGCAAAACAACCATAATAATGATAATAATAAAAATAATAATAAACATGTAGAGCCCTAAGCTGACCAGAAAAACATTGTGCATTGGTCCACCAGGAAGATATCGAGAGACTTTATGGATGTGGGATTAAAGCTTTGATATATTTAATAGGTATTCTCATCTCAACTAATATAGTTATTATTGTAGGGCTCGTCAAGCTAAAGTGTAACTATTATTTAACCCCTTCAGGACCGGACTAATTTTTTTTTGTGCTTTCGTTTTTTTCTCCTCGTGTTTAAAAGGCCATAGCGCTTAAATTTTTTCACCTACAGATCCACATGAGCCCTTATTTTTTGCGCCACTAATTTGCAATGGCAGGCTTAATTTTGCATAAAGTACTCTGCAAAAAAAAAAAAATGTAAATGTGTGATGAAATTGAAAAAAAAAAAAATTATTTGGGGAGTATTTGTATTTACGCCGTTTGCTCTAGGGTAAAAATGACTTGTTATGCGTGTTCCACAAGATGTTACGATTACAACGATATGTAACCGGCATAACTTTTATTATATTTGATGGCTTTTAAAAAATTAAAACCTTTTTTAAAAAATGAATGTTCCTTTAAATTGCTGTATTCCCATGCTGAGGCTATGTTCACACTGCGTATGATTCCGTCCGTAGATCGTACACCGTTGTACATGTGCGGCTGAAACTACGGGCGTGGGGAAAATAGACATGTGGCCGGATGCGTACGAACCGCGAACATACGCCCGTAGTACAGTTATGCTTCCCTAGCTTGTTTCGAAGCGATCTGAGGCAGGTCATTTACTTGGAAATCTTCGCCCAGCCCCGTAAACCACACAGAACCTTTTGGATCGAAAAATCAAGTTCAATTTGGCTGAAATAAGTACTTCGTACGGGACCGCATGTAAATCCACGGCCGTGAGTTTCAACATTTCCGTCCTCAAACAATGGTCTTATTCATTTTTCACGGCACCGTATACGATCCGGCCGTAAGCTCATTCGTAGTGTGCACAGTGCGGGCGTATATCGTACACTTTCAAGTGAACGCATCAACCTCAAAACTAAGTGCGTATATTCGCGGTTCGCACTACGGACGTAATTATACGCAGTGTGAATATAGCCTGATAGCGCTTTTATCCTTTGGTCTATGGGGCTGTGTGAGGTGTAATTTTTTTTGCGCCATGATCTGTACTTTCTATTGGTACCTTGATTGCGCATATGCGACTTTTTGATTGCTTTTTATTAAAATTTTTCTGGATTTGATGCGACCAAAAATTTTGCACTTTGGATTTTTTGGGGCTTACGCCATTTACCGCGCAAGATCGAGTATGTGATAATTTAATAGTTCGGGCGATTACGCGCAACGATACCAAATATGTTTGTTTATTTATTTCTATTTATAAAATGGGGAAAGGGGGGTTGATTCCCCTGGGGGACTTCTAGTATGACTGTTCTGATCTCTCTTAGAGATCTATGCAATATAGATATACTACATAGATCCATGAGATAGGCACTCTATTGCTTTCGGCTGCTGCAGCCGAAAGCAATAGAGTGCCAAGCCGGTATCAGCGCCATTACGGGACCAGATGCGGGGATCCCCCGCCACTAGACACCAGGGAAGTGGCAAAGGAGAATTTTAAATGCAGCTGTCTGATCGCAGTGCCGCTAATTGCTGCAGTCCCGGGCTGCATATAGCACCTGGGATTGCGGCGGTTCAGAGCGGGGTCGCCGCGCAGTCCCCCTCTTAACTCCCCCACCTGCATAAGGACGTACAGTTATGTACATGCAGGAAGAGGTTAAACTAAGTTCTGATATGTGCTGGCAACATGTCAGAGGTTTGTATCAGTTGGGTCAGGGTGCTGAGATCCCTGCCAATCATTAGAGACGAAAGGGCAGAGGTGCTCAGCAGCGTGTGCTCTGCCCATTTACAGTATCTCCGCTCCAAACTGCTCATACAAGCGGTCTATGTTATTATGGAAGCCTATGGGACTTCTGGTAGGCTATAGTGGCGATCAACAGACAGTGTGTACCGCTGAGCAGGTCTGCTTCTTTGTTCTAATGAATGGCAGGGGTCTCAGCACCCGGACCCCACCGATACACACTTCTGACATGTCGCTATCACATGTCAGAAGTTTGTTGAAATGATAGGTACACTTTAAATATGTTTGCAGACACATTAATTTAGCAAATTTAGGTTACCGACCACCATTCAAACAGTGGTCTGGCTGGTATATGTAGATATACACTCACCGGCCACTTTCTTAGGTGCACCTGTCCAACTGCACGTTACCACTTATTTTCTAATCAGCCAATCACATGGCGGCAACTCGGTGCATTTAGGCATGTAGACATGGTCAAGACAATCTCCTGCAGTTCAAACCGAGCATCAGTATGGGGAAGAAAGGTGATTTGAGTGCCTTTGAACGTGGCATGGTTGTTGGTGCCAGAAGGGCTGGTCTGAGTATTTCAGAAACTGCTGATCTACTGGGATTTTCACGCACAAACATCTCTAGGGTTCACAGAGAATGGTCCGAAAAAGAAAAAACATCCAGTGAGCGGCAGTTCTGTGTGCGGAAATGCCTTGTTGATGCCAGAGGTCAGAGGAGAATGGGCAGACTGGTTCGAGCTGATAGAAAGGCAACAGTGACTCAAATAGCCAACCGTTACAACCAAGGTGGCAGAAGAGCATCTCGGAACGCACAGTACGTCGAACTTTGAGGCAGATGGGCTACAGCAGCAGAAGACCACACCGGGTGCCACTCCTTTCAGCTAAGAACAGGAAACTGAGGCTACAATTTGCACAAGCTCATTGAAATTGGACAGTAGAAGATTGGACAAACATTGCCTGGTCTGATGAGTCTCGATTTCTGCTTGAACATGACAATGAGTTCACTGTACTCAAATGGCCTCCACAGTCACCAGATCTCAATCCAATAGAGCATCTTTGGGATGTGGTGGAACGGGAGATTCGCATCATGGACGTGCAGCCGACAAATCTGCGGCAACTGTGTGCTGCCATCATGTCAATATGGACCAAAATCTCTTAAGGAATGCTTCCAGCGCCTTGTTGAATCTATGCCACGAAGAATTGAGGCAGTTCTGAAGGCAAAAGGGGGTCCAACCCGTTACTAGCATGGTGTACCTAATAAAGTGGCGGGTGAGTGTAGTATACATATTTATATATATTTTACAGTATATTAACACTATATCGCTATACATCTACATTATAGCTATAAAATCAGGCTATTGTTATTAAAACAAATCTATACCCTCCTGTGACCCTTCTCCCCCCCTCACACACACACACACACACACACACACCACACACTGCCCTTGCTACCCAAACACCTAGACCAGGCCCTCTGGTCCCACCCCTTGGCCGGATTTCCTGCCTGGACTCACAGATCTGGTCTTTCGTGGATGGTTTAGGACGGAGGCATTTCGGACATTGTACTTCAATGGCATCTCCACTTGGAAATCGGCTTCTGACTTGGAGTCTCTGACAGACCCAGCTCCTCTAAGTACCTGGAGATTTACTCAGTTGCCCCATTTTTGACGCACTTTGCCAGACCCTTCCTAGTTCCTGTCCTCTAAGACTTAGGGTCCTATTTCACGGGCCGAGTAGAGCCAGATTAACGATGTAAACGAGCGCCGATCTGCTAGATTGCCGGTCGTTTACTGGGCCTATTCCACGGCCCGATGATCGTTGAGCGAGGGCTGCAGGGACATCATTACCGATGTCCTTGCAGTCTTTGCAGCATACATTACCTGTCACGTCTTCTGCTCCGCTCCGTCCTCCTCCCCGGGTCCGGCGCGCTCTAGCTTCAGAATGGCCTGTCAGCTGACAGGCCACTCAGCCAATCACAGGCCGCGGGGGTCCCGGCCTATGATTGGCTGAGCGCTCTGTCAGCTGACAGGCCATTCTGAAGCCAGAGCGTGCGGGACCCGGGGAAGAAGCGGAGCGGGGCAGAAGACCTGACAGGTAATGTATGCTGCTGCCGCTGCTTCTCAAATCGTCGGTCGTCCGCCGTGCACCGCTATTCAACCGTAGCGATGCGCGGTGGGGGAACGATGATTTTAGGTCTGGCCCCAAATGAACGATCAGCCGATGACACGATCATCGGCTGATCGTTCTCTCTATTTCACAGAGCAATAATCGGCCGAATGGGGCCGATTCGGCCGATTATCGTTACTGTGGAATAGGGCCCTTACTTCGAGTGCCTCTGTGCAGGAGGGGGTCAACTATAACACTCCTAACTAATATACTCTGACTTGATGTCTCCTCCCGAGCCTGACCCGCCTCTTTTTCTTCTCAAGTGAGAGGCCAACCTGAGCCTGGCCTTGACCTCAAACTAGCAGACTAACATTCTGGAACTGAAACATAAGGGCTCTCTGAGTTCTCGTTTTCAGGAGGCTGGCTACAAACTTCTGCCCTGATGATACCGGGTCAAACTACACGCCATTTGGCCGGTTGCAGACCCAACATGTTGGCGATGTGGGGCCTAAGAAGGCACATTCCTACACATCATTTGGTCCTGCCCTTCACTGGCCTCCTTTTGGTAGATGGCGAAGAAGGTGACATCCTCAGTCACGGGGCTCACGGTGCCCTTGACGCCGGCTCTGTTCCTGCTCCATCACAGTGAGATCTTAAGCCAAGAAATAGAGGCGCTTGCTCTTGCGTTTTCTTGTTATGGCCTACATTTAGCTCTACTGGAAATGGACGGACCCTCCGCCTATTTTCCATGTGGATCACCAAGGTAAATGAACTGATGAGAATGGAGGATCTGACCACCTTCCACCACTCCAATGCGCGCTTCAATAGCACTTGGTTGGCTTGGTCTCATGACACTGCTGAATACGCATCCATGCTGGGGTTGGCCCCTGACTTAGATTAGGCAGATCTGATTGTCTGGCGTTATACACTCCCACTGCAACCCCCCCCCCCCCCCCCTCCTCTTGGGAGGAAGATCCGAAAACAAGGGCATCAGCAGGCTAATGGACCAACGGACAGCGCTTGCATTGAACGTGGTGGTTGGTAAAGTAGACAACAAGCTTTCAAACAATGGGAGGGAAAGGGCAGCATATCAGGAGAAGGAGGCAAGTTTGGTAAATTAATGTATTTGCAAAAATCTTAATCATGATGAGCCCTACAAGTGTAACTACATTGTTGAGAAGAGACTACCCCATTAACATTCTCAAGTATGAGAAGTTACTGCTGGAAGGGACAGAAATAACAGTGAATAGCTTAATGGCCACTGTGATAAAAAAAAAAAAAAAAAAGAAAAATACCAAAAGTTCTTATAGGTTGGGGTCTTCAGTGTTCAGACTGTGACCGATAAGGATGGTGTAAAGTGAAACTGGCTCAGTTGCTCCTAGCAACCAATCAGATTCCACCTTTCATTTTCCAAAGAGTCTGTGAGAAATGAAAGGTGGAATCTGATTGGTTGCTAGGGGCAACTGAGCCAGGTTCACTTTACACCATGTTTGATAAATCTCCCCCAGAGTGTTTTCTCTCCCGGCTTTGTGTCACGTGACCGAGACGACATATTGCAAGTCCATGGGACTGTTTCATTTCCATAGACACAAAGTGGGGAGTTTGGCATATTTTTCCTCATGTACTCTTCTGAGCAGTCACACCCCGACCAATAAGAACTTTTTACACGTCTCTGTGACACGCTAAAAGGTTTTATTTGGGTGAAATGTACTTTAAGGTAGAATGAAGCATCCTTCGCAGAAACACATCCCAAGACCTGTACAGACTGAATCTTTATTTTATACAAAATAACAGCTTCCAAAACAATAACATCCCCTTTTACCTAAATGTTCATGAAGGTATCAATTATCTGACGCTGTAAAAGGTGAACTATTGCACAATTTTCCAGCAACTTTATATTACAGGAACCTGTGCACTTTTCACCTCAGTTTATTTACTGGCAGGCATTAAGGCTAAAAAACAAATATTTTATCTAGGCTCTGTTCACTCAGGTGTCTTGTCTTCAATTTTTGTAGGCTCCATGATGGGTATAACAGATCTAATATAATCCAGCATGATCCTTTATGATCACGTTAATGGGTTTGTTATATGGTTATGGTTTTGATTTGTAATGGTCCCTTCCCCTGTTGTCTTATTTTTATAGCTCTGCTTATTTTGTATTAAAAGGGGTTGTCCAGCTAAAATCTTTTTCTTTTAAATCAACTGGTGTCAAAAAGTTATATAGATTTATAATTTGCTTCTATTAAAAAATCTCAAGTCTTCCCACACTTATCAGCTGCTATATATCCTGCAGGAAGTGTTGTTTTATTTTCAGTCTGACACAGGGCTCTCTGCTGACATCTCTGGCCAAGACAGGAAATCTGTCTCAGTATTCTATGAATCCCCATAGAAAACCTCTCTTGCTCTGGACAGTTCCTGTCTCGGCCAGAGATGTCAGCAGAGAGCACTGTGTCAGACTGGAAAGAATACAAAATTTCCTGCGGGACATAAAGCAGCTGATAACTATGGAAAGACTTGAGATTTTTTAAAGGAAGGAAATTACAAATCTATATAACTTTCTGACACCAGTTGATTTGAAAGAAAAAGAAACATTTTCGGTGGACAACCCCTTTAAGCTCTAGTCCTGCCCCCTAAGTGATGTCTCCATGTGCTGAATGAGACCTCACTAGTGCAATACTCAGAATTGAGGTTTAAAGTTCTGCAACCCCTTTGGGTGGGGAATTGGCAGTAGTGCAGTGGGAGGGGACTGGGCAGGGTGGAAGGACTGTGATGGAGAGCTGAGAGGAAGCAATGCATCTTGGGACATGTTGTACTGAGCAACTGCTCAACCAGGAAGTTCAATCAAAAAATACAGAACTGGGTAAGACTGGTAAGCAATGCTATGTGCATTTGTAGCATGTTATCTGATGTCAGAATACTCCTTTAACACAGCTGTATCCACAAAGTTTTACGATGTATTATCTGTTTTGAACAGTACATATCCACATATTCCCTGCTACTGTACTCAGAGGGGCAGATTTATGCTTCCTTGGTGTGCGGTCCGTGATCGGCATGACGGGGAGAAGGGGTGGCCTCCTTCCGCGCCCTCATTTAAAAAAAAATTAATATTACACATGTACAAAATATCATGGTATATAATAATCATTATATTACTAGTTGGTTAGAACACATCTTGCACTAGCCACCTGGTTTCAGGTTGTACCTAATCTGTAGGGTGCTGAGTAATAATTTGGCACATTGTAAATAAAAATAAAAACCTAAAGCTGTCATAGTGTCCCAAGCTGATTGCTTGTAAAATCACACTGAACTTCAGCAGATCTATTTTTCCCTGGGGAACTTGGATTGAAATAGGAACAAGGTGATGTAAGTAATTCCCCCTTGTAATGTGGTACTATTGTCTTTCTTACTATAAAGGGCCACACCTTTGTCTGTAATTATTGTTTTCATCTCATCTTCCATCTCTGTTACAATAAAAACAAACACTGCCCAAACACAAAAATGGTCAGGCTGTTTGCATGCATGCGGTTGAGCAATACTTGTTTTTCTTCTGTCATTACAGGGTTCACTGATCGCTGCCAGCCTCTCGCAGATTATTAAGTAGTTCAGACGATTCTGTCCTCTCATAATGAATGTGCGTCTTCTCCATGTGCCCTTATTGAATTAATCAGCCTGGAACATCACCTAAGTAATATCTTAGCAAAATATGCTAATCGGACTTCTGTCCTAGAAGCACCTGTTGTCTAACACTGGGATTTTTCTGCATGTTGTACAATCTCCATTTAATGAACACAATCTAAGACATGTCCTACAGGCATAGAAGTTCTGAGGGTGTAAATATAGTAGGTCTTGGGGGACATTTATGAAACTTCCTCCGGGGTGTATTATAGGGAGAAGGTGCAGATTTGCCTCTTCTCCCTGGCGTACGCCTGCTGTATCCCCTGTTCACCCGATGGGCAGGTGGGTTGGGGGGTTATCATGATTCACGCCTAAATCCTGATTCAAATCTACACCTGCTCGAAGCAGGGTAGGGTGCACGGATGGCTGGATTGACTAAGAGGCATGCTCCTCTTAGTGAATTTGGTCGGGAAAAAGGGGACGGGGCCTATTTTAATACCAGTGTATGATTACGCCGCTTTTGATAAATCCCCTCCATAATTTCTACTGAAATAATTGCTTGACCATGGATGCACTCACCTTGTTTATGGTACATTACAGAGTTTGGGTCAGATAAACCTTTAGCATGTCATCAGATTGGTCACATGGGGTGTCACTCCTGAGACCCACTGCAATACTGAGGTATAGCCAGATAAAGTACATGGCAGTGCAATCCACTCTCTGGCCAGCAAGAATGTCTGTATCATTCATTCCATAGACTATAAAGGAGCGACTAAGTCTGATTTAATTGTCAGCCAGAGAGTGAAGCATGCTGCCATTCGCATCACCTGGCCATATTTTAGGGCTGCAGCAAGTCTCAGGAGGGAGACCTGATGCGATCCTTAACTTCTGATATATCTGATTGCTTGTCAAAAGTTATTTGACAGTAACGCTTTACTGCAGAATGCAGCCTCAGGCTATTTTCCCACTATGGGAACGGGCGGTTATTAAACGGCAAAAGGCGGCTCTCTGTTAATAATGACGGCCGCAAATAATGATCATGATCATTATTTGTGGCTGTCGCTGTCGACAAACGTCCGTCTTTCTGGCTAAAATCCCAGAGTGGGACCATTGACTAGAAGAGGTTTTCTAGCCTAAAATCTAATGGTCGATCCAAAGAATGGGCCATAAATTGCTGTTTGACAGGGTGCCGACATCTGGCATCCCGGCTGATGTGTAGTTCAGTGTATAGTAGTGCTGGGTTACTGCACAATAAGTGGCACGCAGCTTCTGGTCCTCTTTATTGTGTAGTGCTAGCGCCATGGCTCACACAAAAATCTGATCGGTGGGGTTGCTAACACCCTACTGGTCAGTGATGGATGGCTTATCATGAGGATAGGCCATCAATCATTTCAACCAAAAAACCCTTTAACCCCTTCATAACCAAACCATTTGCCTCCTTGCATACAGTCAGTCATGCATTTTTTATTTTACTACATAGCTATTTGAGTCACCGTTTTTTACAGGAAGAGTGATAATTTTAGGTTACTATATGGTAGAATTTCATTTATATACATTCTTTGCTATGGAGAAAGGCATTAAATGTTTTAGCATTAATGTAGGGTTGGACATTTATTCTACAGGTCAAGATGAGTAGAAATGTGTGGGATTTTATAATATCTTTATTTAGTCCTTTTTTTACTTTTCACAATTTTTTTTATTTTAACATGATGTACTGTCATTCTGTATGTCGATATGTTCATTGCTGCCTGTGCATGTGAAAAGTACAATTGTATGTTCTGGATGCCCTAACATCTGATCTCATCGGCATTGCTTCTGTGCCCCCTACCCCAACTACCATGATCAACATGTATATTGGAGTAGGGAAAGAGAACCTTTTCCCAGTGTTTATGCCCATGACAGCATGAGAAAGGGTTAAAGGGGTTTTGGCACCATTAAGACGTATCCCCCATCCACAGTACTGTAATTGGCTATCTTTGTACTAACTTACTGATGGAACGAGAAAGCAAATGACTTAATGCTGCAAAGCTGCTCTTCATCTAAATGCAGTAAAGATCAGGGCATTCTGCCCAAGTCCCATTTATATGAATGTTAGGACATATGAGTGCTTTCTAAAGAGCTCAGATATGTGCAGACGGCTATAATGTTACATTGTTACACTATGTGAATCACTTTGGATGTACTTTGCTTCATTTAGTTTGTAACCTATATAAGCCTCATGTAACCACATGTGACCTTCTGCCTATACTAGCTGGAACCTCTTCACACCGATACTTAGGTTAGGTAGCAATGTTCCTATTTCCAGATGAATAATCTGATATTTATTCGGCACTGGAATTTTCCTTTACGTACATGGGTATGCCCAAATACATGCTATCTGTGGTATGCTGCTAAGCATGAAGGTAAAGGTGAGCCATAGAAACTGAAACCTGGAGTTTCCCTTTATATAAATGACTACTGAGAATGTATTAGGTACATCAAGTACAGCATGGTCAGTTGTTTCTGGATTCTTAAAACTAGGGGGATATTTATGAAACTTGCAGCAGGAGCTTATGCCAGGGAGAAGGTGCAGATTGGCCTCTTCTACCTGGCATACGCCTGCCGTGTCCCCCGCTCGCCCAATGGGGCTTGGGGGGTATCAAGGCCTCCTGTGCCTCATTTATCATTCTCGCAGGCGTAAATCATGATCCAAATCTACACCTGCTGGAGGGGGCCTAATTTGAGACTGGTGTACGAGTGCACCGGTCTTGATAAACCCCCCTAGGAGTTTCTTTCAAATACTGCAGCTGTGTAGGTTATTGGCAAAAGGTCAGCAAGACATTGTCCAGCAAAAAAAAAAAAAAACTCCACAAATGTTTTATAAAATTGATCTGAAGTGAAGGTCTTATGGCCAGCCCTGGTATTAGTATGGCACGTTGGGACTGCTCATTCTATAGAACAGATGCTCGTTGAGTATGCACAAATGGGAGTAGAAAAGTGATGTGACTGCTAAACATGTTTCACAAGTAGCAGCATATTATCCAGCGCGTGTTATTATAACCTTTTGTAATCATTGTATTTATAATTGTTACTAAAGTGAAAAGTAAACACAGAGCTAAAACAATAAACAGGGATATATTGTATTACATCAGAAGATAGATGCAATGCTAAATGAGTGTTATTTTTCACTTCTGTTTCGGCAGCCGATGTTTTGGGACTCCAGGGATAGTCATTGGTACGAAATCAATTTTTTATTAAATCCTGTGATCTTCTTGTTTTTCAGGGTCTACCTCCAAATAGACCAAGGCAGATGTCGTGGCTCACTGCGACCCATTGCAAATGACTGTATATATGTAAACTCAGAAGACTGTCAGCCTGGAGTAGGGAGGAAAGGAGGCTATCTGTCACTCTGCTGGCCAAGTGCCTACATACATCTGAAGCCAGTCCTGGACTTCGCACGTGGTTATTAAAAGAAGGCAGTAATAACAGGTGCTTGTTTAGCTTCCTTTAGATTGGATGCACTATAATGAATAGCCTTAGCTTGATGAGATGTACGTTTATTATTATCATCCATGTCTCCCTGTTTTGTTGCAGTCCTGTTGCTGCCATTTTCCATGTCACTAAAAAATGAATTTTAGTGCAAGTGATAAGGAAATAATCATCTCTCATCTGCAGCATTTCATCTTCTCTCTGACACCTTGCTGTATCCAAAGGATCTTAGGAACAATATCACATTCGTTGATAAACTCAGGCTATCCATTCCCTGTCTGGTGTCTTTCAATAAGGTTTTATTTGCAGAGCAGACCTTGCGGAGACCAGTCTATGACTTTGTCAGTACTTGCACTCCTGGGATGGATATTCAATTGGAATATCAGATAGAACAAACGGTGATTCATTTTTTCCAGACGTGTAACCTCTCTTAAATGGGATGATTAATATCAATGGTTCTTTACAGGGACATGATATTTTCTAGTTGTTAGCACAACCAGGATGAGTCACGGTGGAAGAGGTGTTTCAGACTCTTTACTTAGATAGTGAGCACACCTCAATGAAAGGACATGTTTATGCCAAACAAAGTACAATGACTATACATTAACATCTGCTCTTTACCAATTCCTTCTTAGGTAACAATAATCAGACAGATGATAAATTAAAAGGGAACCTGTCACACTGATGTCAGTCTAATCTGCAGCCATTGTGCTATACAGCAGGAGGAGCTAAGCAGATTAATGTATAGTTTTATGGGAAAGGTTCCAGGATAACTTGTCATTTATTAATGTAAACCCTTTGTTATTCTGGGCTAAGTAGTCAAGTGGGCGGTCCTGCTCAGTAATTGACAGCTCCCTCCATATGCACACTAAGTTCACACTGAGCAAATGGGGCAGAATTCAGCCTGCTTCAATGTCAGACCGCATCTCTATGAGATGGCTCACGCGCCTACCATCTCCTCCGCTCTCAGAATTGACATGTCAATTCTTTGAGCGGAGAGTGGAGATGCGCCCCATTTGCTCAGTGTGACCACACCCTAAGGCTGCACTTAGAAGTTGATTTTTTTTCCTTGTCCGTGACTGTAGTCCGCTAGCTAAATACGTGATCTGTGCAAAACTATTTATGTTTACATCTGTTTTGCATCCAAGTCCGTGTTTTTCACGGATCTGTTTGAAGCATTTTAAATGTCATTGATTACACCACATCAGTGTGGCCTAACACAGATAACTGTCTATCACACTTGATGCATTCACACATACAGGATCCGCAGCAGATCTGCAGCATATTTTCTACAGTGTTCAGTTATTTAGATCAAATCTGCTGCGGATCAGCAGCATAAAATCCGCTGTGATAGGTGTGTGTGAAGCTACCCTTAAAAACACATATATAAAAGTGTGATCCGTTTATAACAACTGCTCTGCTGTAAAAGCAGAGATCTAGAAGATGATGTATATACTGTATAGCTATAATAGTAGATGTATAGAGATGAGGTGGAGCTTTATAAAAAATGGTGTAAACTGAAACTGCCTCAGTTGCCCCTAGCAACCAATCAGATTCCACTTTTCATTCCTCACAGACTCTTTGGAAAATGAAAGGTGGAATCTTTACACCATTTTTGATAAATCTCCCCCATAGTGTGTATATACTGTAGAATATATATATATATATATATATATATATATATATATATATATATATATATATATATATATATACTATAGTTATATACACACTAGCCAGACAATTTAGACACAAGCTGTCAACAATGGGAGGGAATGGGCAGCATATCAGAAAAAGAAGGCAAGTTTGCTAAATGAATGTATTAGCAAACATTTTTAAAGCAAATGTACCATCTCATAACTGATTTTTTTTTCACTAACTTGTCGGCGTATTAGAATCAAGCCTGGCCGCATTATCAAGGGGAGGAGAAATCATTACACTGGGGGGGAGCACCAGCCCCACCTTTAGTGGTGCATAGAGCATGCTGGTGCACATTAAGAATAGCGGCACCGAGCATGGGAAACGCGGCATTTTGTAAAATGGACCCCACCACTGGGATTCTCACACCAGCCCTGACAAGTTAATTAAATAAAAAAAATTCAGTTATGAGATGGTACATTCGCTTTAACTTTACAAGCCCTATGAGTTTAACTATATTAGTTAAGATTAGAATACCTAGGCTTGGACTGGCCCACAGGGGAATCCCTCGGTTAGGCCCTACCCTTTGGCAGGCCCCCAAACAGGAGGTGGGCCTCCCTGTCTGGCAGCTCCAGGATGACATATAATCATCCAACACTGCTGCACATGCCTTTCACCTGGTCACTTACTGCCTCTCATCATCATCATCATAAACTTTACAGCAATGGAGCTGCTTTATCAATCTGCCAGAGACAAAACACAGTCTGATTCACCCATAGCAACCAATCACAGCTCACCTTTCATATGTTAACAAGATCTTATAAAATTAAAGCTGAGCTCTGATTGGTTGCTGTGGGCAAGTTAGACTGTCTAAGTTGCGCATGGCAACCATCCACAGTTCAGCTTTTATTTTACCAGAGTAATTTAAGAAACGAAAGCTGAGCTGTGATTGGTTGCTATGGGCAACATCGAACCATGTTCTTAGTGTGGCCTAACCATAAGCTGTTTGCTTGGTCACAAGTGTGTTTAGTGACCCCTGCAGTGAAGCGCATTGCCAGCGATTAATGGGTTAATGCTTCAGATGTGTTTGCCTGCAGTAACTATGGCAACCGTGCACTGTGATGACAAGCGCTTATGTTGTAAAGAAGGTTCCATAAAGCAATGCACCGCGCCCTGATCAGTGCCATCTTGGATGCGCCAGAGGACCTTGAGCTTGACTACTTTACTGCCCCCTAACCCTTGAAGGTTATAACAGGGGAAAGGGGTGGTCTGCTTTAGACTACCCTTTCATCAAGTCTCCACCTTCTTGAGAAGTGGACCTGGATCTGTGAGGGAGAAGAGATACATCCGCCGGTCATCAATAAGGTGACAGATACTGCAGCCACATCTGTCTCACATCCAGTTTATTATATTTATAGTATGGTATTACCCTCTAAGCCCAGGGGAGGGGCGGCTCTCCAGCCATGGCTCCCTCGAGGTTTCCCCCACAGGGGGTTTTTCCTCGCCTGAGTGCTGGAGGGTGACTCTTCGTGAGTCGGGGGTCTGCCATTTTCAATGTCATGTAATTTTAAATAAAATTGGGCCCCTTTGACACCTGATTACAATGTGTTGTGTCTTTATTTTGCGTTCTTTGATATAACTTATGTTTGGGAGTTGGGGGTCCATCACATATTACAGAGTCATAAAGCTGGACATCTGCCTGCTATACAGATCCATCACCTGCACAATGAGCCCAAGTAGGATGGAGCAGTGGATAGTAGAACTCCTGTATGTATGTGCATATCCCTAGACTAAAGGGACCCTCAAATCTTGAAGAAAAAACATGCATCACAAGGTTTATACCTACATCTGCAAGGTTTGTCAAAAGTTTTTTTCAATTGACAGGGTCACACCAATCATAGCATATCATAGCAACATGGACACCACCATAAATATACGTCATATATATGTTGCAGGGTAATGATAAAATCAGGGATTTAATCAAATCCCTAAGGATTTGATGTATGTATCGTGTGCGTGTGTGTACTATGTATGCATATAAGGTAATGTGCATTTTTTTTATTTTTTATTTATATCTGTGTATGATGTGTGTATATACAGTATTGTGCATATTTGTATGTAATATGAATGTACATGTTATGTTCACTTTTTTGTAACTCCCCTCCCCCCCATACCTAAACCTGCTGGGGACTCATCGTCCAAGCGTCAATTAAGCAGGGAGAAGCCTCCTTGACTCTTTCTACCAGAGAATAAAAGCATTTTCTATGCTATGGAAGCACAGACAAATATATTTAAGGTACCATGTGTCTTCTTGATATAACAGCATCTAACAGTGTCAACAGTTTGGAACATGAGTTACAGCTGACAGATTCCCTAAAGGAGAAGTCATGTGAAACTAACAAATGACAGACAGGCAGGGGGGTGCGGGAAGATAATAAAGAAAGTATACTTACCAGTCCCTGTGCCCCAAAGCGATGCTCTTGGGTCTCTCTTACAGCTGCCAGAAGTCATTCTCACCTGGGTTCGGTGTACATCTCAGCCCTGGCTCCTCCAGCTGCAATGTCACAGAGTGGCTGATAGATTGCCTGCTTAGCCAGTCAGTGACTGCAGCGGTGGATTGCCTGCTCAGCCAGTCAGTGACTGCAGCAGTGTCCCATCCCAGTCACTGTTTGGCTGAGTGGATGATCCATCAGCCAAATATGTGACGTTGCAGCTGGAGGAGCTGAAGGAGGCCTGCGTCTGTCGGATATCCTTAAGGAAGCGCTATGAGGGCATGGGGACAGGTAAGTCTACTTTTGTTATTATGTTCCCGCAACCCCCGCAACACTGGTGGGTCCAAGGTACCCTAGTCTGACACTAAGAATAGCTGTTTAATAAATAAGTCCTAACCACTGTGTACCACAATTCTAGTTCATTTGAGGACAAATCTTTAGTATATCTTGGCCATTACATGCTTTTAAATGTACACAGGTGCCCCAGGTTGTCATAAAATGACCTCAACCTTCCTAGTAGGTAGCTAGAGCTCGATAAGTTCCTCGTAATCTAAACCCCCCCCCCCCCCAGCCCACTCTAAGCTGCTGGTACTATTCTATAGATTTTAGTAGACTATGTTCTGCCATACCTCATGCTATTAATTTTCTAAAAAGTCTTTTAGAGGTTCTGTGCCCTAGGTCAGCTATACCTCTTATTGCTTCTATCCTACCCCTCTCCATTCCAGCAATGCCCCTTTGCCAGATTACAATACTAAACCCTAATCTACAAATCTCCATAGCCCTCATTGTCTCAGGGCATGTGCACCACAGTAATTGCAATGCCGGCCTCTTGTGTCATATTCTTTGCTAACTGCACCTGTGCCATCTCAATCACGAGATAAGGCTGCCATTGCTGAGGGCCATGGGGATTTGTAGAACAGGGCTTGGTGTTGTAATCTGGCCAGGGGGCATTGCTGGAATGGAGATGGGTGGGATAGTAGCTTTATGAGGTGTATAAGGCCTACGGCAAGGAAACCCTAGTCCCCATGTCTTTGACGTAGGCACGGCTGTATTAAAGATTGTTTTTTATGAAAATAAAAGCACAGACAACATTGTGTCATTTTGAGACAAATGGCGGAACATAGTTGATTGCAACCTATAGAACGATACCAGCAGTAATAAGTGCTGGAACTTTATTATAAGAGCATAAGCAGTTAAAAGAAGAGGGAACATAAATGTGGTTTCAAAACATTTACTAATGCAAAATAGCATTTTCAGCCTGGATTTCTATAGATTTTCGAATGATTGAAATTGATTGAATTTGCTGCTGCCGTCGCTATTCCTGTGAGATACAAAATATGCTTCTAGTACAGCTCTGGGTGTTTTTGGTTGCTTGAATTCCTAAAAGATTTGTCATAAGACTACTTAATTTACTAATGGTGAAAAGAATAATTTGCAGGTTATGATTGTTGTGTCCCTTAGACAGAGTTTCATTGTTAGTGGTTCTCTGAGAAAATATTTTCTATGTAAATAGCAGATCGCATATTTACATAGTCCAAAAGGCTAAAAAAAATACAAGTCCATCATAGTCTACCCATGAGGCTACAATGTGTCAATGTATTGTAATTGGGCCAAACAAAAAAACAGAGGGTAGGGGATGGTGAGAACATAACAACTGCTCGCAGTCAGCCTCCGGTCTCCTGTATCTTGTCACAACCCAACAGCAACTATCCGCTCAGCCAATCAGGGACTTCAGGGCTGTTCTGCCTCAGTCACCGAGAGGCATTTCATAGCATGGCCGTGATGTCACAGGACTAGGAGATACAGGAGACCAGTGGGTGACCATGAGCAGCGGCTCTACACAAAGGGGGAGATTTATCAAACATGGTGTAAAGTGAAACTGGCTCAATTGCCCCTAGCAACCAATCAGATTTTACCTTTCATTCTTCACAGACTCTTTGGAAAATGATAACTGGAATCTGATTGGTTGCTAGGGGCAACTGAGCCAGTTTCACTTTACACCATGTTTGATAAATCTCCCCCAAAATCTCTATATCTCTGGAACGGAGAGGCTTTTCAAGAAAGTAAAAACACCATTGGGATCAAGGCATTTTTTTGCAGACTGATCACAGGGCCTCTTTAAAAAAGAAACCCTTAATAAGAATGCTTGCAGAAATTATTTCATTAAATCACATGTATATATTTCTGTATTATATTATGCATTTACTTTGTTTTGGCAGCACATGTTGCACTGTTATTTGATTAGTATGGGGGTTGGGGTGGCTACAATGTCAATTCTAATCTCTGGGAAGAAAGGATATGCAAAATAGCTCTCACACCTCTTGAGCAAAGAGATGTCTCTTCAAGTCAAGTCTTGCTCAGTCAAGGAGCCTTAGAACATTGTCTGGGGATTTTATGCCCAGTCAATGTTCTAAGGCTCCTTGACTGAGCGAGACTTGACTTTAAGGGACATCTCTTTGCTCAAGAGGTGTGAGAGCTATTTTGCATATCCTTTCTTTCCAGAATTCTCAGTGGAGCAGCAATGGTCTGTAAGTCTTCACACGTCTTTATGACGGGCTCTCCATAAGGAGAGCCACTACCCCTTTGGCCCAATTCTAATCTCTGTAAGAATAGAGTATATAATAAATTAAAGGGATGCAATGGAAGTCCAATCTGTGAACATGTACTATGTAGAGCCAAGAACATTGCGGACTAGTTAGATTTAGCTATCTGATTGGTAAGGGTTCCAGTGGAGACACATCCCCTTGCCTCAACAGTACAAGAGAGTGGGCTAGCTAGCGTACACCTAGTTCTTTAAAAAAAAACATATATTGTGCATTCAAACTTATAAGTCTATATTATTGTAATTTATAGTGCCTACATGTTACTTCCTGCAAGTAAATAGCACATCAGTATACAGTATATATATATATATATATATATATATATATATATATACGTTTTTTGGAAATATTAAAGAGTTCTGCTGTTTGTATACCATGCAGTCTGGATAAACCGTGAACATGTAGACCTAAGAACCTGTCCTATTCAGATATATGACAGTTGGTATGTGGCCATCTAATTTCAGAATTACATTTTACTCATAGAACTGGTCCCATTACCACCTTGCTCCAGTTCCTGCCTCTTCCATCAATATAGGATCAAGTCTTCAGTGGTCCGGTGTAGGCTGCCAATAACCCAGTGGATTCCTACATTTGTTTAGGAGGAGCAATAAACCCCAAAAAACAAATACTCTTAATGTTTGTATGCCAGAACAAAGCCAATTTCTCATTTGGTTTTGAGACAATCCCTAAAATATGACTTGCTTTTCTCTGCTTTATAGAATAGACTGGATCCCAGAAATAGTTTTAGCTCTACAAGCTTTATACAAGGTTTTGTGATGTCTGTTCTGTAAGCATTCCTTTTGGCATTCTCGAAATTCTTTGCTCTTTTGCTTGTTCATATTTTGTTTTGTGAAAAATAGCTTCTGTATTTTGAATTTTACAATTTGCTTGCAGGTTTTGTACTCTTGTTTTCCCTCCACCGCTAAGGAGTTTTACTGCTGAAATTTTCCATTAGTTAATGAATCTCTGAATCTGAATCTGCACAGCATTTTCCCTGTCAGTGCAGCAGTTTGTGCCCCAGAGCTTCCATCCTATTGTAACTGAAAGCAGTACCTTGTAGGTCTGAGTCACCCAGTCACCTTTCCATGTTAGTCCTGTGCCTTTCATAGTGCCCTCCCTATACCATCTATGTCTATTGGGAATAACAGGGAAGCTACTTTTATACCAATATAGTAATTATGTCATATAATTATTAAGATAGAAATGCAAACTCATACTTCAGCCTAAGAGCACGATTCATATCCATCGTTTTCTACTGAATTTGGAAAACAATATCCCATAAAAATGTTTTAAAGAAATTTTAATACATGGAGGACATCTCAATTATATACTGTTGGTAGCGTGCTACAACATCCAAATGATGCCAGGGGTTATTAAGAGGGAAACATTGTTTTGTGTTTGGATGTCGAAGGTCAAAACAACTACTTTCTTCATCAAAACCCCTGAGCGATCATCATGTGTTACATAAAAATTTTTTACCAATTTTGCCACAAAACTGTCCCTAGCTTTAAGAAAAGTAAACTAAAAAAAAAAACCAGGAAAAAGACTTCCTCCATGCTGACCATAGGGTAATGTGTTTCAGGTCAAATGGTCCCTTTCTCAAACCAAAAGGACGGTAGATTGACAAGGAGACCATTTGTCCCGAAAGCGTTACCCTATGGATCGATAAAACTAGTTGCATATTGTTTGGTCAGCGTGAAGGAAGTCTTTTTTCATTTTTCTTTTTTTTTTGTTTTGGCTTTCTATATATATTTTTTTCATACACCCAAGTGTTACAGCGGCTACATTCCTTCAGCGATCAATTCCAGCCTCTTTCCGTGAAACGTTCTATATAGTAGTTGTGACTTGGCACAACCCAATCAGGTGAGCTGCACTCCACTTACCCGTTCCCTGATGTGTGTTCTTTTTAAATACAGTGTCACCCTATGAGGCGCTTTGCCTTTTGTTTAAGTTCTTTTCTCCTAGCTTAAAGCGACTCTGTATCCAGCCGCCCACCCCACCCAACCACTAGTACCGTCCATTTGATGAGAGTAAATCCTTACCGGTTGTGTTTTAAATGCGCCTGGTGCCTTGGTTACAGCAAAAAATGATCTGCAGACCTCTTACAAACTGGTGTGGCCCAGAGCATCTGTGCCCTAGGCCTGTGACGCCTCTCTTTTCTTCCTCCCCAGCCTCCTCATTATTAGGAACGCCCCTGGGCAGGATTTCTATTCATTGCTCATCAAAACTGCACCTGTATTGCTACAGCATCGTTTAGACAAGTGATAAAAAGGAGAAATCCTGCCTAGGGGCGTTGCAGATGAGGAGGGTGGGGAGGAAGAAAGAAGAGGCATTGTAGACCTGGGGCACAGATGTTTTAGGCCACACCATTTTGACTCCTCAGCTACAAATTAAAAGATCTTTTTTTGCTCTAACCAAGGCACCAGGCGCATTTCAAAAGACTCAATGGGTAAGGATTTACTCTCATCAAACAGACGGTACCAACACTTGGGGGGGTGGGAAGGTTGTTGGATACAGCAGGTCACATAACTCAGAGTATCAATAGACAAGACCACAGAGAAGACAAATGAAGCTGGAACTGGGGGTACAAAACAAAGAAGACAGAAAATAGTAGAACAAAATGTCACAAAACAAAGGTACTGGCTCCCTACATGGAAGACATATGCACATGACTATGAGAAATCTGGAATTACAATATGTAAGGTATACAGCAGTTTAGAACTACCAGCCAAGAGGCAATGTGAAGCTCCTGACCTTTACTTAGTTACAGGGATAAAAAGATTATCTAATGATCTCTTCATCATCCATGAATGCCATAATGATACCCATAGGGAAAATAGGAAACACTGTAAGAGTTGATGCATCAACATCATAACAGGTGACCTTATATTTTCAATTGGCTTCAACCTTGTTTTCAGCTTGAGTACATTATAGCTTATATTGGTTCTCCAGAAAAAAAGAAATGTTTTTAAATCGGTTGGTGTCAGAAAAAAATACAGATTTGTAAATTACTCAAAAATCTTAAGTCTTCCAGTACTTATCATCTGCTGTATGTCCTGCAGGAAGTGGTGTTTTCTTTCCCGTCTGGCACAGTGCTGCTCTTTGTTGTCACCTCTATCCATGACAGGAACTGTCCGAAGCAGGATAGTTTCTATGGGGATTTGATACTGCTGTGGACACCTTCTGTGGCAGCAGAGGGGACTGTGTCAAACTAGAAAGAATACACCATTTCCTGCAGGACATACCGCAGCTGATAAGTACTGGAACACTTGAGTTTTCAAATAGAAGTATACAAATCTTTATAACTTTCTGACATCAGTTGATATGAAAAAACAAAACATAAACTATTCTCTGGGGATGGCTGTTGAAGCTTCAGTGGTGGCTCTGGTCAGCGGAACACGGGCAGAAGGACACAAGAGAGCATGGAGAGGTAAGTATAAAACTTTATTATTTACTGTTTAAAGCAAGGGCTGCACGGACATCATTAACAGAGCAGTGAGTGCCAATCTAGCAGAGTGGTGGTCACTACCCAGGGTCTAAGGCCATCTAATATGGCCCTAAGTTTGCACAGTTTTGGTACATGTTAGCCAATGTGTTTCAGTAGGACAGATCTTCATCATGGCATGACCATACAGTATTATATACAGTGGTTTGAATAGAAGTGGCCTCATATTTTGCATCAGGTCTGCAACATGGACTTATAATAATGAGAAAACATTTGAAAGAAAACATGGCCCAAATTTACTAAAACTGTCAAATACTTATTGTGTTTTGCGGCGTGTAAGGTGACTGGGCGTATAAGACATCCCCTGACTTTTAGAAAGATTGTCAGGGGATCGCCTTATACGCCTGAAAATGTTAACCCCTGCCTGACCGCAGTGAAATGGCCCTATTCCACGGGCCGTTTTAGAGGAGCAAACGAGCGCTATTAGCGCTCGTTTGCTCCTCGTTCCCCGCTCGCTGCCGCCGCTATTCAACGCGGCTGCAGCGAGCGGGTGAGTGCGGGAGGGGCGGCGGGGAGCTGCGGGGGGGCTGCCCGGGGGATCGCTGATCGTCCGGGCAGCCCATAGGATATAGCAGCGTCTGCTGCCGATGCTCCTATTCAGCGGAGCGACGGCAGCAGATCGCTGCTATATCAGTCGCTTGTTTTTCAACATGTTGAAAAACAAGCGACTGCAACGATCAGCCGACATGAACGATGTCGGCTGATCGTTGCACTCTATTCCACGGAACGATTATCGTCCGTAGCGGTCTATATCGTCCGAAAATGAACGATAATCGTTCCGTGGAATAGGGCCATAAGTCACACTGCCTGCTCTGGGAACGGACAAGGAGACACGCGGCTGCCGGAATCGGTGACAGGTGAGTTAACTGTTTTTTTTTTTTTTTATAGTGGTTGCCCCATATGGTGGGGATGCGGCCATTTTTTTAGCTCTCCCACCTTATAGGGTGACTATACCCAGCTTATAAGATGACCCCTGACCTCTAAAAAATTTTTTAGGTGTTACCATATATCATGTATTAGTTGATGTACTTTAGGTAGGATTTTTTTTTTAAATTTTGGCACCTTATGCCACATTTCACACCATGCCCCATTTTCACAAAGCCACGCCTCTTTCCACAGACTTTCTTAATGGAATTAAAATGAACTAGTTAGGACATTCCCTGTAATAACGTTCTATTTCCTAGGAGTGCCAGTCCCACTGTTACACTGCAGCATATTAACAAGTTTATGTTATCAGTCATGGTTTTCTTTTACATTGTTCTCTATAACTTGTAATGGCTGCAGCTCCTTAGAAGTACTCGATCAGATGTGACAATTGGCTGCTGCTTATTATTTGTCATCTTTCTCTGGAACTAGGCGGCCGACCTTTGAAGTATTTCATAATGTTCAGAGTTTTTTCTTTGGGTTCATTGAGTTTGGCTGTAGATAATTCTACAGGTTCAAAACAACATGCTTTGTTTGATTAAGATGTCGTTCTTGTTTTCCAGCTGTGGTGCTGGAGGATTCTTTACTATGTGTTTTACTGTTGATAGAACAAATTCACTTGATACGTTTTTTTGTAGAATAATTTGTATATTTTTAAAAGATTAGCATGTCTGATCAGCTTTTTAATCATTGTGCAGTTGACATTTTTTTAACCATACACAGTAGTGGATACAAAAGAAAGAAGACATATTAGTTTTTTCTTAATTATTGCCTCTCTGTGTATCCACTTCTGATATTGGCTCACAGAACTGCATGTGTGATCCCAGACTTAATGTCCCAGTCATATTAGCAACCACACCTCAAGTACCTTCAAAAGAGCAGAGAACTTGTTTTAACATTTTTTTTAGCCACTTGAAGTCTTGGATTCCAGTGAACCAATTGCATCACCAGAATGGAAAGTTAGGCCACACAAGCATATTACAGGCACCTTTGTGCACCAGTGTTACAGCTCAACCACAGGGTTAAAGGGGTACTCCAGATACTTTTTTTTTGCTAATACCTTGCTTCAATAAAGTTATATTACTTTGTAGTATAACTTTATTAAAATAAATGTATAGTTTTTTATTTACATACATACTTCCGTTGATTGGCACCAGTAAGGGATGACATGGATCCTTCTGCTGCCACCAATGTTTGTGTCGGAAGCTGCAGGGCTGCCTGAGCATGGTCACGTTCCCACCGTGTACTGTATATTCTTATATACAGTACACGGGGGAAGCTTCCCAACATGATTGCTGTGTCTGGCGTCCTCCTCATTGCTATCACCCCTCACTGTGCTAGAACCACTAACAGAGCGAGCAGTTCCCGACACAAACATTGGCGGCAGCAAAGGGGGCTGTGCCACCCCTTACTGCTGCCAGTTAACGAAAGTCTATATGTAAGTAACAAACTATACATTTATTTTAATAAAGTTATATTACAAGTAATATAACTTTATTTAAGCAAGGTATTAGCAAAAATTCTCTGAAGTACCCCTTTAATGATGCAAACTCACAACATCATGGATCCCCATGATGGCATGAGTTTGGGCAGTGAACCTGTGTTTGTACTATATTTGTGTGAAACTGTCCTTATACATCTTTAAAGGGAACCTGTCATGCTGAGGACCAAGGGAAAGAGCACCATACTCTGTAATAAAGATTTTCATACTTACCCTTTTGGTCCCAGTCAATTTTGGAATTAGCAGAGATGAGTCTGACGTCCATGAAGAATTGGAGGTGAGTCCGCCATATTCATGAAGCCAATTCATACCTCCTGGATCTTGATTGACAGTCTTCTCCCCACACAGACACACTGGTAATCTTCTCTGATCCTATCCTGCGCATGCATGGTACAACAGAGAAGCTTCAGAGAAATCTCACCCATGGACCGCGCATGGCCTGAAAACTGCTGAAAACAGCCACATGATCCACTGTGAACTAAGGATGAAGAAGAAGTGATGCGAACCTCAATCAAACTGGAGAAGGCGCACATTTGCATAATGAGCTTAAAGACAAGAATCAGGGATTTCTCTGCAACAGGATTGGCATTCAGACCTTCACCAGGACCAAGAGGGTAAGTATGAAAATCTTTATTACAGGGTATGGTGCTCCTTCCTTTGGTCTCCAGTGCGACAGGTTCCCCTAAGTCCATGATTTCAATGTCTCCATGTGAAGCCATCCAAAAGTAAAAAACTTCAACCAGATCAGTAGTGTAATTTTTTCATAGTAACACATTGCGTTTGCAGCAGTCATTTTAAATTTGTTTTTTTATTACTTTAATTTTGTGTTTTTTTTAGGATACATAAGTACAAACTACTTGTCTATTTTGTCCAGCGTCCCACTTTTACTGTCGCTCCTGTCAGGGTTAAATGAATTAGCCATGTTACCTAGATTGTGTGATTTATTACTGTCATAATTAGCAATCGCAAAAGGGTGACCCAGTGCTTCTACATCACTATCCGCTGCAGGAGCTAGGACAAAATGGAACAGTAAAGTAGCATCATCTCAGACAGGGCCTGACCCTAAGCAAGTAGAGATATTGATCATTGTGGCATACAGGAAATGTCATGAACATTCACTTGTCTCCCGTGACCACATTGCCTCCACTACAAGGTCCCTGTAAATAGACATTTGTAACACACGGATATATCAGTCGCCAGGCGCTATCATTGCCGAGATTTCCAAATGTTTTATTTCATGTCGTATTAGTGGAAAGTGACCTGTTGTGTTTGTGGAAGCTCTGGAATCCCGCAGGAGAAGGATCACTCAGTCCTCTGGCGGGCAGCCAAGTACAACTTGTTCTAAAGCAGAGAATCTCTATGAAGCAGCATTATCAAGTGAGACGGGTCATGCTGGCAGGAGGTGGTTCAGACTGTTGATTAGCTAAGCTGTTACTGAACAGGCTAAAGGAAAGGAAATCAAATTAATTGTTTGTACGCTACGCGGTAAACATTTCTATATAATGCAAACATATTGAGGTGTTTCATGGCTGATTCCAAGGCCCAGGTCTGCTAGTTCCCACTTATGTATGCTTGAATGGTGCTTGAAAAGTTAAAACATAACTTCGTCTGGTTGTAAACTGTTAAACAATCAAAAGAAACAACAGTCAGCGCTCGAAAGGAGCAAAGTGACAAAATGTTAATGGTCTTGTTTTTGTGTTATTGCAGGTTACTTCTCCTTCTGAGTCAGAGGGACCTAGGTTGTGGTCACATCTATGGTGTTTAATGGAAGACACAACGTTCTGCCAAATCTGTCATATGGCGGACCCCAAAAGCACCCAATGGACTCTAATGACTTAAAATGGGGCCTGGCGAGGTGTCTGTTGTTATGGCAAGAACTAGTACTCTATGCAGCACTGCTCTCCTTGGCAAAAGTGAAGAAATGCAGCTGTAGAGAGTGTGATGCAAGTGTGAACAAAACCAAATAATGATACTGATACAGTATTCCGTTTTATCCACAGAGAATTTTTCACTCGACTTTACTAACTCAAATTACTGTAACTTGTTTTGCCTTGTTTTGAAACCCAACAGGATATCTGCCATAAGGATCTATTACACCAAACAATTATCAGCTGTAATTCGACGATTACCGTCTGTTCCAGCCGATAATTGTTTTGTCTAATAGATCATGTTAAAAGACCAAGATCAGCCGACATGTATGATATCGGCTGATTGTGGTCTTTCAATATGTTTAAATGCAATGATCAGTGCAGCAACGGTCTACTGTTCGTTGCCTCGTGCAACAGGAGCGGCGGCAGCAGACCACTCGCTGACTTCAATGGGCAGCCCCTTCCGCTGCTGCAGATTGCGAGTAGGGAATGAGGGGCAAGCGAGTGCTGAACTTATTCTACAATTAAATTATAATATGGCTTATAAACACAAGCAACCCAAAGTGCTGGGCAGGTAAGTAGAAGCAGAGACCACCCCCAAAATGTTACCCCACAATTCTATGATTAGCCTGGCGGGAGGTAGTTGAGTTAGAAAAGGGGGAAGGGGGGTAATAGAGCTGATTTAACTAAAGGTGTCTAAAGGTGTTGGGGCTGCATCAGGAGGCCTGATACCCCAGGTAAGCAAGTACTGAGTTGCTAGATTGGCTCTCCCTTACAGAGCCTAATATACAGTTTGATTGTTCTGCGGTAAGGGATGCATGGACATTGTTAATGATCTGTGCAGCTCTTGGTTTATATAGTAAATAATAAAGTTTTATACTTACCTGTCCATGCTCCCCGGTGTCCTCCTGACTGTTTCCTGCCAACTGGAGCCACCTCTGAAGCTTCTACACCCTTCTCTTAAATGAAGGCTCAGCCAGTCACTGACCAAGATGGCACAGCGCCGCGTCCAGCGATTGGCTGAGCAGCCTGTCACTTGAGAGAGTAGAAGCTTCAGCTGCGGCTCCAGTCAGCAGAAAACAGGCAGGAGGACACTGATTTTCTGACAACCACACACCTCCTATTACATGGAATGATGCACGGCCGATGATTTTATAAAATGCCGAAAGACAACGATCAGCCGACGATTAATGTCTTTATTACCAGGGGTGAATCTGCCTGATTCTGCTAATTAGGCAGATAATCGCCCTGTGTAATAGGGCCTTTAGTAAAACACGATTCACATATATACATATATATTTGAAAAAACAGCAATGTTGCTAACAGACTCTTCTGGTAGTGATTTACCTTCTGCACGACCATAGAAATCCTATCACATCTATCCCCTAAAATCCCTTAAAATCAGGTGTTGGGGGAGAGACACATGACAAAGATGAGATAATCTAAAGAAACCCTAAAGCTCACCATACACATTGCATTACTGCCAACTACAAGATGTTCCAGCTGACAACTGACAACTAATAATAACTAATACCACTAGCCCCAGCCGGCCTGAATGGAGAGATTGAATTAGTTGCACTATAATGTCCAAAGTAGATTTTTAGACCCCTATCTATTGTTCCTTTTTTAAAATCAGGTTGGCATTTAATTATTAATGCTATATATTTTTAGTTCTATAGTTTACTAGCCGTAGGCTTTTTTAGCATTGGTTACATAGCCTATTTTATATATTACTTATCCACACTTTGTATAAGACACTATTTTAGGGAATTATATTTATTTGCCTTTACATTTAGTACATCCTAGGCGTCCTGGAGCAGACACATAATTAGTGCCTCCGAGGACACATAGGAATTTTTAAATATGAAGAATCTGCTTTATGTTTTTAGATATATAAAATTAAGTTAACAGATATATATGTGCGTTTTTTAGACATTTTTAGATATTTATAGATGCGGATTTCCTTATATTTATAGGCATAAATATTTCTGACTAAATATACTATCCCTCTGCGCTTTATTTGTTTTGCATATATATTTTTACATATTTTTGTTATAGGGATTGGATCCAGAGAATGAGGACCGCGATAGATGCAGCGAGATACTGTTAAGAGGTGTATTTTATTTAAGAGAGAAACTGTATTTAGAAAGAAAGAAAGATTCATATCACTGCATGATAGACATCGGCGAGTTAGCCCAATAAGGATCAATCAGCCACAGCATTTGGAGAAGTAGGGGTTAATCAGCCATATTGTTTTGGGAAGAAAGAGTTAATCAGCCATATTGGTTTGATGAGAAACAGACAAACAGCCATATTGGTTGGATAAGAAGAGGCTGAGCAACCGCATTGGATTTTTCACAGAGCCGAGACCAGGCTTTAAAAGGAGGACAGTATACCAATGAAGCCCCTCCCTGACGAAGGAAAACAAATTATTTTCTGAAACGCGTCAGAGTTTTTTTGGTCTCATACGGCCTCCTTACTTTGTGTTGTGACGTCACACACTTGCGGGCGGAAGTCTTTTGTGGGCACGCTACCGGCCGGAGCGCGCCCTCATCTCATTTACCTTACCGCCCATCCCTGGAACTTGGCTCTAGTGGACTATCCACACCAACTACCATCAATAGCGCTCAGCGCTATACACAAGGACTCTGTATCCATACCTCCTTGCCATCTCTTTCTGCGGACCGTCTCTGCTGGACCCAGTTCCCCAGTGACTTGCTCCAATCACCCAGGTATGAGGATTTAGTATATCTCTATGCTGGAGAGGGCAAGCTGTGTTACATGGTGCCACTGTTCACACAGATTAGTAAGAGTGTAGTTTTTGGTCTGGCCTTGGCAACAGTTGTTTAGAGTGTACTATTTGCCCCATATCTATATTTTCCAGGACTCCCTAGGGCTGCCCCATATCTATATTTTCCAGGACTCCCTAGGGCTGTGCGATGCCCTGGCCCCTGGGGGCCACTTCCGCAGTGCTGTTGTTATGAGCGGGCAATAACCGGGGCAGTTGCAGGGTGTATACTTGTCACGGTATAGGCCTGAGGGCGGCACAGCTGTAGGGCCTGTCTGTGGAATCTGCAGGTGATGATGGGCATGCGATTCCTCGCTGCACCTAGTCAGGGCACCAGTTAGTGGACACCAATGCCAGGGTTCAGTAACAGCGGTTTTATTGTAGATGAGGTAACTAGTAGCAACAGTTCTGTCCGGTTGCAACCAGGTATATAGCAGGCTTTGACAAACAAGGCAGGAGTGATGCTGCATAGGCTGGGAGAACACGTGCCGGATGATGGGAGTAGGAGTATGAGAGAAAGTAGCGTTGCTGGGTGGATTAGCTTGAGAATAATACTTGCTGTGAATACTTGAAACGATGATGAGAGATAAAGGAATGACACCCAGATGAGAGAAGGAACTCCGAACACTTGAGCAGGAAGATACAGCCGAAGACTTGAATACAGCAGAGCACCTGATCCACACTTCTAAAGGTGAAGTGGGACCTGCGATATGTCCAACTCCTGTGAGGTAGGAGAGAGACGACACACACCCTCCTTGCTTGGAAGCAGGGGGAAGACTCACTTGTTAGAAGGAAGTGGGAGGTCACATGGTTGCCCCTGGCCAGAGCTAGTCGGCCATTGGAGGAACCATGGTTACAGGGCACTGGCACGGTCACGTGATCATCAGCCTTGCATACCACTGTACAAGGTAATAATATACAGGAATATATAAGAATATGCATGAGAAAACACATAACCAGAGAATACCAGGGGAATA
This sequence comes from Dendropsophus ebraccatus, assembly GCF_027789765.1. NCBI lineage: Eukaryota > Metazoa > Chordata > Amphibia > Anura > Hylidae > Dendropsophus > Dendropsophus ebraccatus. Next base: position 55,501,781 of record NC_091463.1, read on the forward strand.
CTAGCAACAGTTGCAGTGCACACAATTACCAGAACAGGCATAGACACAGCAACAGAAATGAGCATAATAGGAGTAGTAGTCTGCATGTTCTGGGACACTGCAGCTGCATCCAGCTTCTACAGCCACCGATAATTAAATGCCGCACACTCAGGTTTCAACACACCAGAGCATGCTTAAGTTTCACTCACCTCTAGTTGTGAAATTACACAGACTATGCTAATGACTGATGTGATGCTGTAAGCCTATAATGTAGAATTGAGAAATGCTGAAGACTGATACTTCTCCTCTTCTCAGATACATTCCTGGCCATGTATTCAATAATTCTAAACCTGAGCATGTGACCATACACTCATCCAGTAGCTGGTAATAATTTGGTGGTAGCAGTAAGGGTGTGTTCACATGCTGAGGGTTTTAATTTCAATTATTGAATATAAAGCCGGGAATAGATTAGAAAAAATGAGTTTCAGTCTTTCCTTTCACTGTGTTTTCCATGTATGATCTGTTCCTGGTATTATAATCAATAATGAACATGTACTTGGAGTGAATACACCCCTTTAGGGTGGGTTCACATATAACATATCTGATGCGGAGCTCTTCACTGTTACTTTCAATGAGATTGTCATCCCGCTGCGAGTATGTAAAAGTCAGCCCCCTTAACCTCCCACAGCTCGGTACATACATAACCGGTCCGTGCTCCAGTGTACTTTGGAGGTTCCTGGCGTCTTGATGTCCCGCTTAGCCAATCAGTGCGCTGCCCTCCCGCAGCGCACTGATTGGCTGAGCGGTACGTCTAGATGCAGGGAGCCCCCGAAGCAAGCCGGAGCATGGACCGGTAATGAATGTACCGGGCTGTGGGAGGTTAAGGGGGCTGACTTTTACTGGATAAAAACAGGGAAGAAACTGCAGCAGATTTCACTGCAAACTCGCAGCGTTAAATCCGCAGCGGATCCATTGCGCGAGAACCCACCCTTATGATGATTCCATAGGCACATGCATTTTTTAGGCAGATCTATCATAAAAAAGCATTTGTTACATGCGGATTGTGTTGTATATTCATTGTGCATCTTATCCCTAACACACAGAAAGTGGTGAAACCAAACGCAAATCCACAACATATAGAGCATGCTGCAGCTGCAGGATTTTTTCCATTTATGTTAAAAATAATCTTGCTGCTGCAGTTTTCAATCTGGCCACTAAGCCTAATATTAAGTTGAGACTTTGAGGGGGAATTATGAAGACCAGTGTACTCGTACTCCGGTCTTATATTAGGGCCTGCCCCCTTTTCCAGGTTGAATTCACTAAGAGGCGCACACCTCTTTCTGAATCTGGATGGCCGTGTAGATTTGGATCATGATTTACTCCTGAGCAGGGGTAAATCATGATAAATGAGGCGCAGGAGTAGACTGCGCCCCACCTCCGGCGGTTTTGGCAGCAGGAACGTGCCAATGTCGTCTGGCGGTATAATATAGATCATTGCTATAAACATAGCCATATAGGGAAAAGTAAATAAGAAAGACAAAAGGAGCTCAGCCTCCTCTCCACTGTAGAATGACATCTTCACAGTTTACAGAGGTCACAGAGCATGCTTATAAATGTGCCCCATACAGAGAATAGGGTCTGGAGATGTTTATTGTGTAAATATCCTTGGGTTTCACTGTAAAACATATGACCAAATGCTGTTAAAAACAACTCAGGCAAGATGGCAGCCCCCATATCAATGTACTAAAAAAAGAAAACCATTCCATCAGAATAGAAAAAGAGAATAAGAACATTTCTGGAAGTTATCATTAAACAAAATAAAAATCTGGTTTAACTTTTAGTGCTGCCCATTGCACAGTCCTTCGGGTACCTAGCGGAAAACGGCCCTGCCCTTAGCTAATAGTAATAGTAAGTAATCATGAGGGAGGTCTTAGGTACTTTGGAGAATGAAGAATTTTATGGTCAATCATGAGAAATATTGAACCGAAAATCGGAATTAATAAATAGGATTTAACATGTTTTCCCTTAATTTTGTTGACACCATTGACTGTAATGTGGCTTTACTGGCACACAGTGACTAAGGGAGAATGGTACACAACTATTGGAGACCCGTGAAACTGAGAAAGGGAGGAAGGCAAGGGGGTGCAGGAAAATAATAAAGTAAACTCACCCGTCCTCATGCCTCTATAGCTTCACTCCTGGGTCCTGCTGATGGACGCCGGATGTCATTTTTGGCAAGAATCGGGGTACGTCATGTACCTAGCTTTTCCAGCTGCAACATCAGGTGGTGTCCTGCTCCAGTCAGTAATTGGCTGAGCGAGCAATCGATCACCAGGGTATGTAACTTTGCAGCTGGAAGAGCTACAGGTGCTGTCAGCAGTCAACACAGGGACAGGTAAGAATACTTTGTTTATTATTCCCGCACTCCCTGCCTTCCTCCCTTTTTTCCATTTCATTGGACTTCTCCTTTACAACAACATGGTGCAAGGATAGACTTAATAAATCCCCCCCCCCCATAGTTGTGTTTGCTCCAGCTAACAGAAATAAATATACCAAGAAAGTGACTAACCTAGGTGACCATTCACAGGATGATTACTAATGGTTTCAGTAATTGCTACAAGCAGTCATGGCTGCGGTTGCCTCTGAGCTGCATCCTACTAAAGTTACTAAAGTTTTGACAGGTTTATAAGCTTGGTCATCACATCTCCTGTGACTTCACTTTTTCCAAACATAGGAAATGATTGTGTAGTGTACAGTTCACAGCACTAGGTAGGCCGGAGAGAGAAAAACAACATTAATATTAGGAACATCTGCCTGACATGTCATTGCTCTGACAGATGGAAAAGAAACAAAGGCAGGGAATGACTCCATAAAAACAGGCACACATTTATTACATACAAAAGTGATGGCTGTCTCTATATCATTTGTATGAAGATCATGGTGCATTGATGTGCAGGTGTTTGCTCTTGCAGTGAGAAGTCAGATAATTCTAGGATGTTTATTACCATGTTTGCTTTAGGTGCACTGAAGTGAAAGAAGATTTTAATATAGAAGGCAAATCCACTGTGGATTGGAAGACCCATTTATAAGGGTGCCGTAGCCAAGTGCACCATATGTGCGAGGGGGCAGCATTGTACGTGGGGAGGTGTATAACATTTTTGCCCGGAATAAGGCAAAAACAGGCTAAAAATCTATGCCAGCCATGAGTAAATTTTCTGCAAAACAACAAAAAAAATGGGTAGTGCAGACTAATATGTGTAAAGTAAATGGAAGGAGTGCTATGTTGTCCCCCAAAAAACCACAGCATGAATACAAAAAGAGAAAGCCTGAGAAAAACAACATGCACATCCAAATATGAAAAAAATATATTCCAGCAGACAAGAACTAAAACAACAAAATCTGTATACAGTACTAAAACCAATCTCATAAAGGGGGGTCTTGGTAGATCCACTCTCCTGTCGTAAGCCCTCCAATTAATCCATAGGTTGTGTAATATCTAGAAATCTCCCCCTATGTATCGTATAAAGCATGCATCAATATATAAACGATGGTCCTGTAAACATGTGGATAAAACAATGTACTCAATATCAAATGAATATATACATGGAATGTACAATATATGAATATAGCCAACACAGGTAAGACCCCTGATGAAGTCAGTATGTAAGTGACTGAAAGCGTGGGGAAGGGTTTTCTGTGCCGGGGCCGCTTCCTCCCTTCTTATACAATATAATTGGTGGTTTGTATTTTTGTATGTTTCTATTTTTTACATGTGTTGGATATATTCATATATTGTACATATATCTTTTGTGTACTTGGTGCCCATTCATGCAAGTCTTTACGCAAGTCTTTCTATTTGTTAGTATGCAACTAAATGAATGACAGGTGGTTAGTACTACATAAAACAATTGGGCATAAGCCACTATGATCATGCCTGTAACTCTCAAATAAAGCAGTTTATTTGAAAGAAAAAGATTTTCGCCAGAAATCCCTTTAAAAGTTACAAGCAGCCAGCCCTTAGCTATAAGATGCATATGTCGATAGGAAATGCTAGTGTTAATACATTAAGTATAATTACACAAATTTCTTCAATTCTCCAGCATTGTATAGAAATAGCGATTGTTAGCCCACCAAAGTCTTATGTCATCTCTGGCCTTTACAATGGCAGACAGTATGGCCATAGTTACATCTGCATTCTAGGAACGTTTCACCGTTAACAATAAGTCTACTGTGGAAGCTGCAAAAGCCGCTTGTTCCTGACGCCTCTTGGTGATTTTCGTTCTACCAGGGGCTGTCAGAAAAACAGAGTTTGTTTATTTTGAGACTGGGATGGAATGGATCCAAGCAGATACACAGTAGCAAAGGAAGGAAGTAATTGTGTTGTATTGTTCGGCAGCGCTCATTGCTCTAAGTGGGAAAAAGTCACAGAAAAGGAAGTTGTTGAATTTTAAGGAGGAAAATGAACGTCCTGGAACAGTCAGCACATTGGTCAGCTTGCTGTTATTAATGAGGGTATTGTTTGACATTAATAACAAGGAAAAGGATTGTCTGAGGAGAATGTTTTAGCAACTGCAATTGATTTAATACAAATTGGTCTCATCCCCAAACATACACCATGCAGGAGCTAAAATATATTAAAGGAATATTCCACAGGACATTTTTATAAATTTCAGCTCAGGGTAAAATAGAAAAAAAAAACATACTTATTTCTCCTTCCCCCATACCAGTGATTGGCTGAGAAGGCAGGTCCCTGACACAACATATCGCAGTGCAGAGGGGGCCGATACCGGGACGGTGGTGCTGGGGCAAGGGAGGTAAGTGGATGTGCTTGGGCTATTTTTAGGACCCTGAGACAGAATACTCCTTTAAATGGTACCCATTATTTAAACAAACTTCCGATGTCATAGCGACATGTCAGAGTGGGGATCCAGGTGCTGAAACTCCTGCAGATCTTTAGAATGAAGGGGCACACGCGCAGCAGCTGGCGCTCTGCCTCTTCATCTCCGTTTGGCTAAAGTAGCAGTCAACGTCATTATAATGGAGCCCTATGGATCTTCAGGTACAGTGATTACCGGAAGTTCCATAGGGGTCCATTATAATTCTGTTGACTATTACATTAACCATGAGGCGGTGATGAAGAGGCAAAGCACAGGCCCTCATTCTAACGAACAGCGGGGGTCTCACCACCTGGACTTTGCCCGATACAAACTTCTTGCTATGACATGTCCGAAATTTGTTTAAATGATAGGTACACTTTAAGTAAAGAATACAGAAACACTTGACCTTGTGAATGTTCCTGTGTATGGGGAGGACGAGTGGTAAGCAAGAGATATAACTGGCGACCAGACGATCATTTGGTCGTCAGTTATTGATGGTGTATGAGGACCTTAAGACTAAAAAAATAGATCATTGTAAAATACACTCACCGGCCACTTTATTAGGTACACCTGTCCAACTGCACATTACCACTTAATTTCTAATCAGCCAATCACATGGCGACAACTCAGTGCATTTAGGCATGTAGACATGGTCAAGACAATCTCCTGCAGTTCAAACCGAGCATCAGTATGGGGAAGAAAGGTGATTTGAGTGCCTTTGAACGTGGCATGGTTGTTGGTGCCAGAAGGGCTGGTCTGAGTATTTCAGAAACTGCTGATCTACTGGGATTTTCACGCACAACCATCTCTAGGGTTTACAGAGAATGGTCCGAAAAAGAAAAAACATCCAGTGAGCGGCAGTTCTGTGGGCGGAAATGCCTTGTTGATGCCAGAGGTCAGAGGAGAATGGGCAGACTGGTTCGAGCTGATAGAAAGGCAACAGTGACTCAAATAGCCAACCGTTACAACCAAGGTAGGCAGAAGAGCATCTCTGAATGCACAGTACGTCGAACTTTGAGGCAGATGGGCTACAGCAGCAGAAGACCACACCGGGTGCCACTCCTTTCAGCTAAGAACAGGAAACTGAGGCTACAATTTGCACAAGCTCATCGAAATTGGACAGTAGAAGATTGGAAAAACGTTGCCTGGTCTGATGAGTCTGATCTGCTGCGACATTCGGATGGTAGGGTCAGAATTTGGCGTCAACAACATGAAAGCATGGATCCATCCTGCCTTGTATCAACGGTTCAGGCTGGTGGTGGTGGTGTCATGGTGTGGGGAATATTTTCTTGGCACTCTTTGGGCCCCTTGGTACCAATTGAGCATCGTTGCAACGCCACAGCCTACCTGAGTATTGTTGCTGACCATGTCCATCCCTTTATGACCACAATGTACCCAACATCTGATGGCTACTTTCAGCAGGATAATGCGCCATGTCATAAAACTAGAATCATCTCAGACTGGTTTCTTGAAGATGACAATGAGTTCACTGTACTCAAATGGCCTCCACAGTCACCAGATCTCAATCCAGAGCATCTTTGGGATGTGGTGGAACGGGAGATTGGCATCATGGATGTGCAGCCGACAAATCTGCGGCAACTGTGTGATCATCATGTCAATATGGACCAAAATCTCTGAGGAAGCTTCCAGCACCTTGTTGTATTTATGCCACAAAGAATTGAGGCAGTTCTGAAGGCAAAAGAGGGTCCAACCCGTTACTAGCATGGTGTACCTAATAAAGTGGCCGGTGAGTGTGTATATACTGAAAGCAATAATAACAAGATTAAAAAAAAGAGAATGCACATATACCCAATGAAGGTTACCTCCAGAAATAATACGCCCCAATATTAGACCTAATTAGTTACCTACATTATAGAAACCATACCCAAAAGTAGTCTAAATATAAATATGTATAAAATAACTGGCACAGCATAATAGAGGTATGTCTATAATAATCTCTCCTGTTTCGGTAGTGACAATTTTTAGTTTTATACGGAATTCTATGCAGAATCTGTTCTGCATTGCAAACTACCAACTAAAGCAGTCCGTAATCTACTGTCAGACTGAAAATGAAGCTGAAGGTAATTGGATGCACCCATTGTATTATAGAAAATACCATGTGCATTACAGATATGTGGATGCATATCATGGTAAATACTTGTAATCAAAGTATTTTAGGAGTGATACCTTTATTGGCCAACAAAAAATAGAGCTGTGAGCTTTCGGGATTCACCAACTTGTCACGATCCCCGTGACTTAGGGTCTGGATGATAGCCTACAGGGTCACACTGGACCCCCCCCCTTCGTCAGCTGCCAACCAGAACCTCCTCAAATCTTGTCACTGCCACCACACATCATATAAGGCTGACGTGACACCTCACCTTAAACCCACATAACACAATTACAACAGACTATACGCTATAGCCCTAACAGATTAACAACTCACCCTTGGTAACGCTCTTCCTAGGGTCATAGGATCGTTAGAACACAAGAAGACTCTTATTAAAGTGAAATTTAATATCATAAAAAAAGACAGTGCGTACAACAAATGGTTATTTAAGGAAAATACAAGATAAAATACACAGACATATATATATATATATATATATATATATATATATATATATATATATATAGTGAAATACAGTTCTTAAAATAAAAGGGAGAAAAAACAGAACTTAATACGTTACACAACGTTTTAGTCTATTTGCCTGGGGAAGCAGAATATAGGCCAGTCCATCCAACAAGGGATCCCCAAAGAATGATATAGATATATAGATATATAGATATGTGGATGGAAATATATTAGGGAAATGCTTAAAATGTCCCTATTATCAGTAAAAAAAAACATTTGACATGTCTCTGAGAAAGTTTGGACCAAGTTCTAAAACAAACCTGGAGAAGTGAATGGTTATGTGCTTCACTCACTGCACAAGACTAGCTCTATAGTCTTATAATGGAGCTAGTGAGAAAGAGATCGCATTGAGCCTTGGAGTAACATGAAAGCATGACCGAAGCATCCTACTATAATCACTGAGCAAGATTTACAGCTGCGTCACTGCCCTGACATTGGTTTGAAGGCTAGTTGGCTTGGTTGTGGATAGGCCAGAGGAAGCAGGACTTTTTGCCTGCGAAACAGCTATTGCCATCCCTTTTACTCCTCTGTACCTTGGTGCGCCATGTGAGCAAAAATAAAGCAAAGAATTACTTCAACATTGAGGTGTGCTGCTGCCTTCATTTTTCTACATGGCTTGTGCCATGCAGTGAACCTGGGAGATGTCTCTGCAACACGCAAAATGTTTTTTATAACATGAACATTTCCCTTCTATATTTCCATCTATATATATCGTGTATATATACACCTGTATTTAAACAGGTTGAAACTTTTAATATGATAGATACTTGTGATAGAACTATGTGAAGCTAAAAATGCTGTTGTGCATTTAGGAAAATTGAAGGTATTGTCAGAACCACACCGATTATAATGGAAGGAAAATACAATAATTACTGCTTGCTTATATTGGATACCAAATGCTATAGATTGTTAGTTCATAAAAATTGAACCTGGGTACAACATGCAATGATACATTTTACAACTGCTATTTCTCAGCCTCCATTAATTTCCCTGTAGTAATGGATAAAGCTGGTGTTCAGTAGATTATGTGACATTACACACAGGGTTATTAATGTCACTCAAGCCATAAAATACGACTGTGCGGAGCTGCTGGCTTTAAAGGGGTAGTGCGGCGGTAAAAAATTATTGACAGAATAACACACATTACAAAGTTATACAACTTTGTAATGTATGTTATGTCTGTGAATGGCCCCCTTCCTCGTGTCCCACCACCCCCACCCGTGTACCCGGAAGTGTGGTGCGCTATACATACCTGTCACGTGCCAACTCGTCTCCGATCTTCAGTCTGCAATGTCGTCTTCAGACGGCCGGGCCGAATCCCTCCGAGCTTCCTGAGTGCCGGCCGCCCTCTTCAGCGTCATCACATGCTCAGCCGCGATTGGCTGAGCACAGTTTGGCTCAGCCAATCGCGGCTGAGCATCTGATGACTCTGAAGAGGACGGCCGGCACTCAGGAAGCTCGGAGGGATTCGGCCCAGCCGTCTGAAGACGACATCGCAAACTGAAGATCGGAGACGAGTTGGCACGTGACAGGTATGTATAGCGCACCACACTTCCGGGTACACGGGTGGGGGTGGTGGGACACGGGGAAGGGCGCCATTCACAGACATAACATACATTACAAAGTTGTATAACTTTGTAATGTGTGTTATTCTGTCAATAATTCTTTACCGCCGCACTACCCCTTTAATCTATGTCTTTATGTCAGGACACAGAGGCTAGGTGATCGCAGAGTTGGTACATTTCTTAAGCTGCTAATATCGTGATGTACTGTAGCGGCAACATACACTATATGGACACCTATGGTATCGGACGCCACCTCTTAATCATTGCATTCAGGTGTTTCATTCAGTCCTATTGCCACAGGTTTATAAAATCCAGTCCCTAACAATGGTGTCTAACTTTTCAAACATTTTTGGTTCACTGAATTCCAATGTGGTAGAATAATAGGACGCCATCACTGTTGCTTTGCGAGTTTCTTTCCTCCTAGATCTTCCATGATGTACTAGGAGTTCACTAAAAAGTGGAAGCCTTTAGGAACTACAACAACTTAGCCACAAAATAGAGACCAAAATGGAGTGCTGAGGCACATTGTACATCAGACCTCACAACCATTCCTCTGGATGGATGGGAAAAAATGTACACAGACACCCTACAAAATCTTAAGTAGAAAGTCTCTTCGGAAGAGTGGAAGCTGTTATACCTGCAAATGGGGGACCAAATCCCTATAATCGATATGTGCTCTTGTAATATGTCTATAATGTCTATACACAGTAGTTTGCAGGGCTGTACATATGTTTCCACCATTCATACAAATCTCTGTTCACAGTGGTGCTCACAATATACTTTAGCTATGTCAGACACCACACACTAGAGTTTCACAGAAATATTTTTGGAGTGTGAGAGGAAACTGTAGTACCCAGAACAAGGATAGTGCTCTACTACCAACTTCTCCCTCAGTGTCTAAACCCTGCATGATGCAGTGCTAAACCCCTCAGGAGAGGACTAGCCAACAGATCATCTCAACCCACGCCGTGGACTAGGAAAAACAACAGTGCAGGACAGTATCCAGTAAAGAGCCAAAGAGCTAGGAACCAATCCGGGTCGAGCAAAGTTACTGTAACAGTCTATGAACTCCATCTCGCAGCACATGTGTCAGCCAGGGAACCCTCAGTACTCTGCTTATCCCAGGTAACAAAGTCTGGGGCCTGTGTCACCTATTAGCACGGTTCAGCCAACGCTAGTGGGCATCAGGTGGTGTGAAGACTCTAGAAAGACAAAAAAACAGGCACAGGTTCTCATTCTTCTTCTTCTTCTAATAGTATTCTTCTCTACACTCCAACATCCCGGCAGAGCACATTACTACTTGGGTTGCGACTCTCATGGCACCCTCCTCTCTACTACGCTACCTCAGTACAACTCTTCCAACACTACTACATCCTACTCAGCACTTATGACACAGATCTGGTGGTTTTACGTTCAAGTATTTATTGGAACTTCATCAAGTGTATATCTAAGCCAGTCTGTATTACCTGTTGTACATTGACCAATAGTAAATCAAGTCGACGTTATCCAAGGAGTCTGTGATTATTCACTACCACCTGCACAGCATATACACCACAACCTTGGGACATTTCCCCTTTCTGTAGGTGGCGGGTCCTACTATCCGGGAGTGTTATTACACAGCCCTGGCCACCTGTGACTATACCATCCGTGACTACACTATCCCAAGGGACCCAGTAGCAACCCGACAGGACACCAACCACAGGGGAAAAGGGTACAATCGGCCTTACACCTTAAAAGCAGGCGTGCCATCACACCTGTGTGCCCACCTGGCACTAGCGTCACGTGACAAAGGCCCGGCTGTATCTTGGCCATCCACCACAGAAGTGGCGTCACACTTCCATCTAGCAAGTGACCACCCGTCCCACCGCTATAACACCGTCCAGGGGCTCACCACACTTGCACTTGACTGATGTATTTTTCTCACCCGCAATGCGGTTTGTCCTGTATGACTAACCAGATTTTTTATTACATGTAATATATACACATATATTAATAATTTTAGGCAGGACGCATTTCTAAAATATAATTACATCGGCTTTGGTGGATTTGAGAAAGGTAATCTGGTCTTTTGTTTCTTGGCCAAATGTCTATGTCACACTCGGCTCACTAAGTGTTAAAGCACTAAAGAGAAAGAATTTTCTGTGCAGCAACTTTGTTTATTGGGAAAGTGAATATTCCCCGGAAGTATTGTTCACAACAAGATGTTCCTACGAAAATGCCTTAAGGGCTACAATCAATTTTAAAAGGCTTCTAGTAACCTGGAATTCAGCAGTAACGTGACTGAAAAGGAACTAGTTTCCTCATGTTAACTTGTGTTTTTCACAAGCTATGGAACAAAAACATCAAAGCTCAAGTGGCAAAGCAGGGTCAAGGTTTGGACATAAAATCTAAACAAGTAATAAATAGGAAGGCGCAAAGGAGCCCCCTTCCCCAGCTACAGTGTAGTCAAAAGAAAAGCATCTTCATATACATTATACATAGCTCATTATCTGTAAACTTATCTGTTAAAGAGGCTTTGTGGACAAAACAAAAATTTGCTCCAGGGCTGGGGTTGGTGTAAAAATAATAAACATGCTGTATTCGCCTCCCCTCGTCCTCCGCTTGTCTCTATTTTCTCCAGGTTCTGTGTTGTCCTGGGTGAGATGAGTATAGCATATTTATTATTTAAGACCATTCTCTTCATGGTAGACTATCAGGAAATCAAATTTTTATAAACATAACTCGATAAGGAAATTTCAGCAAATAGTGTATAAAGCAAATTGTTTCAGGGCATGATGGCATACCCGGGGCCGTATTAACAGCTACTGCTGCCCTAGGCAATAAACCTGAAGACGCCCCCTATCCTCATTAACCAATCAGCTTCAGGATTTTGTAGTTTCTGAACATCATATTGATATCTGATCAATCTTAGGTCGCGTTCCCACATTTACTGTACATGCAGCCGAAACCAGACCCTCATGCGGTAACCAATAGGCGTATGGCCAATAATCCTGGTAACAGGATAAGAAAGCCTGTTTTTGGCCACATGCATTTCTCTACATGTAGGAACATTGTCTGAATCGCGTTTTTAATGGTTTTTAACTGCTTAAAACATAGACAAATTTCCACATTAAATGAATAATTAGAGCCATCTGCATATTCAGTAGCCATACTGTGACTGGATAACACCGCCATACCAGACCTGAACAGAACAATACCGCCATACTGTGACTGGATAACACCGCCACACCAGACCTGAATAATACAGCCAAACTGTGACTGCATAACACCGGCATACCAGACCTGAACAGTACTTCCATATTGTGGCTGGATAACACCGCCACACCAGACCTGAGCATAACTCCATACTGTGACTGGATAACCTCGCCATACCAGACCTGACCAATACTGCCAGACTGTGACTGGATAACACTGCCATACCAGACCTGAATAATACCGCCATACTGTGACTGGATAACCTCGCCATAGCTCTGATGCGGGCGCATCAGCGTGCGCCCGCATCAGAGCTTCCCATAGCCCACAGTAAAGCGGCCGGAGCCGCTCGCTTCACTGTAACAACTGACAGGTCTTTCTGCGGCCGGAATTCTTTGAATTCCGGCCGCAGAAAACTGACATGTCAGTTTTTTCCGGCGCCGCATGGGATTCCATTGCACATAAGGCTATGTTCAACTCCTCAAAACTACGGCCGTAGTTCTGCAGCGAGAACTATGGCCGTAGTTTTACGTAGTGTGGACATAGCCTTACGCTGTGTGAACATAGCCAAAAGTTGTTTCCTTCTCCCTGCTCTCTGGTGCTGCCCCCTGCAAGGTGCTGCTCTAGGCACCCGACCATGGGTGCCTAGTGGGCATATCTAACCAGACGATACTTATGTTGATCTTATATTGATAGAGTGGTAAATACGGCCCTGGGTAATACATTTCCTCAGGTTGTTCCAGACTCATTTGCAATATTTAAGATGTTCCAATGTAATGACCAGTGGGTATGGACCCGTTGTGTCACCTAACCAGTTTGGCTTTGGGCCTCTCCTGAGAATGTTGTGTAATTGGTCCACTGGTTTAACCCTTTTACTGTTAAAGATCTGGACTTCGCTGCAGGGAACCACCAGGTCACTACCTTTAATAACAGACATATTTAGCACCGTATATGACTAGATCATCTGATTTTCTGGTATTTAAGGATATTCAATAGAAAAAGAAAAGCTGCCATTCCTACATTTTTTCTAACTTTATCTGAATTCCATAATCCACACAAAACACATAACAGCAGATGATGTTTGTGCATTTGGAGCCCAACCCAACATTCCTCCACACAATTTCCTATAAGAGAATTATAAAACATGTGTTTCCACATATGTGATGAGAATGCGATCTGAACGCTGTGGGAACCACACACCCCATTCTCCCCCCAATAGCCGTGTAATATTGCCGGGATTATGGGCAAGGATGCCACAGTGTTCGGATCACATTCTGAACACATATGTGGAAACACAGCCAAAGTATTCAGAATTAGCAAACATTTAAAGATAAAGATCTAAGTTGTGAAAGCATAGAAAGAGGAAACGTAGCCCCGAAAGGAAACCCACAAGATATCTATAGATTCCAAAAACATCAGTTGCAGCATTCTAAATTATTTGGTAACCATTTAACAGATAAAATAGGTTCATAGTTGATTAAATAGAAGTGGATATTACTTCAGATGTATAATAGAAGACGATATTCAGATTTCCTAGTGCTTTAAGCTTCTAATACCAAGAGCCAGATTTGCCTGTCCCTCTAGTTCACTTGATCACCTGATTTACACTATATTCACACCTGGTATATACATGTTTAGCTCCCCTTTCCGAGCTAGATAAATGTATTACATACATCTGAATAGGGTGCAGAAGGTGTATGAATTATTGTAAGCATTTAATGAATGGCAGAGCCTCAGAAATATTTGCAAAAATGTTAGCAAATTGTTAATGTAACAAAAAACAATGGTCGAAACAGTACCAGGCACTGAAGCATTAAAGGAGAAGTCCAGAGAAAATTATAATTTCGCAAGAGGCAGGGAGGATCCTTACAAACAGGCATTACTTACCTCTCCCCGTGCCTCTGCAGCACTGCCATATCACTCTGGGACTTCCACCGGGCTCCTGGATCTGCTTCTGAAAGGGTGTCACAGCTTAGATGATGGATTGCCTGCTCAGCCAGACAGTGACTGGGGCAGGATACCGCTGCTGTCACTGATGGCTGAACGGGCAATCCATCAGCTGGGTAGTGTATTTGAGTTCAGGGGAAAATGAGTTCTGGCGGGGGTCCTGGAGCCTGTGATGTGGTGCTGCAGAGGCATGAGAAGAAGTAAGTAGCGCATGTTTATTACTTTCCCCCCTGCCACTGCCTCCTGGGAAATTATGATTTTTGACGGAGTTCTCCTTTAAATCGCTAGAGCAAGTAGACAACAGTGACAGATGAGTTTGATTCTCAAAATACTGAAGAACACAAAAATGTGCTATTTGAGATTGTAAACATTTGCATTATTTACTTTCTTCTTGATACCTTTCAGTGTTTTAGTTTCTCTATTGTTCTAGATCTCTATTCACTTATAGAATAGAGACATATAGAGGGTAAAATTGGTGGAATTGTTCCTGTTAGTTGTAAACAGGTGTCGGCTGTAAGTAACAGTTGGCACCCACCACATCTATGATGGGGTCAGCTTCTGAGTTGACACTACAGTATACAGCGACTACTGAGCCAATGTAAAAAGGTGCATCAGTGGTCATTAAAGAAGATGTAGCAGTGTCCGACCTTTGCCACTGAATCTCCAGTTGTTCAGTACTTATCAGCTGCTGTATGTCCTGCAGGAAGTGGTATGTTCTGTCCAGGCTAGAGAGCAGGAGAGGTTTCTATGGGGATATACTACTTCTCTTTACAGTTCCTGTCACGGACAGAGGTGGCAGCAGAGAGCACTGTGTCAGACTGTGTCTTAGTGTCATTATGTTGGATCCTTATACAAGACTGCTATTGCAACCATGTTCTAGAGAGTTGCACCAAGTTTGGCACAGAAACATATGGACAATCAGAAGTGACAACAGTCTGTCAACAGGATATACAGTATTTTACAGCAATTGTAAAATGCATTGTATAGATTTTACAGCAAGAACTACAATATTCCGAGTAGGTCTCAGCTTGTGCTGATGTCATGGAAAGCTCTTCAACTAACCTACAGTTCCATTTATCTTTTCCAAATGTGAAAATGTCACAGAGTGATTTTCACAGCAATCTAACACCCAAGTGTGAATAGAGCCAATATGCCTTTTGTCATGGGCCTTAGAAATGTGTGAGCCTCATAGACCACTAGAATAAAGTTGATATGAAACCAAATGTCCATATACAAGCTTAGGGCCCCTTTACACAATAGTCCATAGAACGGCCAGGCCACATGAACGATCGCTGTATTGTAGCACTTACACCTCTCAGGCTTTCACCTCCTCCTCTCTGTAATCAAGATGATCGCTCCACATGGTAACATTGAGGATCTGCAAGTCATGTGATTCAGGTCCTTCATCACGCTACCTCTCTGTGTGCAGGAAGCTGGAGGCCACCTGGGAAGAGCAGGACGCTTACAGTTCCTGCTCCTCTATTCTGTTCCTTTTGATGTTCAGCCCACTTACCTTGCACTACAGTGAGTGGGCTGAACATTACAGTTGAACCAGCTGCGCATGCAGCATGTCTGCCACTGCTCCTACGTACACTTGTGGAGCAGTCCTAGAAAGTTCTAGAAGGTTCTAGACAATTCTAGAAGTTTTTTGATAGTTCTCACAGTCCCAGAAGCTTCTAGAAGTCTATACTCAGCTCTGAATATTACACAAATATTCTTAAAAATCCATTCATTACAGTCACTGATTGGCTGAGCAGGCAATCGATCAACTAGGTACGTGACATTGCAGCGGGAAGAACTGCAGGTGGCCGGTGGCTGTTAACAGGACCCAGGGCCACAGGGACAGGTAAGAGTACTTTGTTTATTATTTTCCCGCATCCCTCTTCCTTCCTGCATTTTTTCAATTTCACAGGACTTCTCCTTTAAGGCTGCGTTCACACTACGTATATTTCAGTCAGTATATGTATATTTCAGTCAGTATATTTCAGTCAGTATTGCAACCAAAACCAGGAGTGGATTAAAAACACAGGATCTGTTCACACAATGTTGAAATTGAGTGGATGGCCGCCATTAAATGGCAAATATTTGCTGTTATTTTAAAACAATGGCTGTTGTATTGAAATAATGGCCGTTATTTACTGTTATATGGCAGCCATCCACTCAATTTCAACATTGTGTGAACAGATCCTTTCTGTGCTTTTAATCAACTCCTGGGTTTGGTTGCAATACTGACTGAAATATACTGACTGAAATATACGTAGTGTGAACCCAGCCTAAAGGGGTAGTGCGGCGCTAAACAATTATTCACTAAATAACACATAATAACAACCCTTTAAAGGAAAGCGTTATGTCTTTTCCCATAATCTAAAGCCATTCCTGTTTTGGGCATACAAGCACTGATCTGAATACAGCCATGTGAAAGTGGCCTTAAAGAAATGTGCTTACATGTAGTCATCATCCACATCTGCTTTAGTTCTTCCAGTCCCTGCTAGAAGGTTGCACAATAGAACATTACAATCAGGTGCTCACATAGTACAGACATGTAAGTGTAAATGACTCACATAAAACTACTTATACAATTTATCAGACTTTCTGAGTCACCTTATTATACTACCTGCATAAATCTAAAAAGGACGGGTACAGGCAATAGTGTATTATATGTACAACTCTGTAGAAGAACAGCTTGTAGTGTTAAAAAAATGGTTTAGACACCATGGTCTAACATAAAAGGGGAAGGGGGGGGGGGGGTCTATTTATCACTCCGGTCTTCTTTCCCCCCATGGATTTATAGGGGTTATCCAGCACTACAAAAACATGGCTACTTTTGCCCCACTCTTGTCTCCAGTTCAGGTGTGGTTTGCAGTTAAGCTCCATTTACTTCAATGGAACTGAGTTTCAAACCCCACCCAAACTGAAGACAAAAGTGGTGCAAAAGTGGCCATGTTTTTGTAGCGCTGGATAACCTCTTTAAGGCTGAAGAAATCCATTATGCATTTCCACACTCTTAAATCTCGGTTGAGCATTGAACTAGATTGAGCACCATGTTTATCCAAGCTTGCACAATTTAAGAACTTTTGTACCTCCATCCATTTGTATGCAACTTCTTGACTCCCAGTGTCTTGTCTTTAACCTGTATAGTTCACATCAAGGATACACCAGACCTACCTCAGCCAGGACACTACCAGGTTGGGCTTAGGGGAACCTCTTCACCACCGACACCTGTGCAGTCCCCCTGAACACTGCTTGGGAAGCATGGGTATTGCCCTACAGTTACCTCATGCCATCCCTTACCATGACACTTTTTGTTGCAACACATGGCTCAGGCTGCCACAGATACAAGCCCCCCCAGCTATTTATGCATTACATGTATTTTTTTTTTTTTCAAAATGAACATCCTC
Organism: Dendropsophus ebraccatus; assembly: GCF_027789765.1. NCBI lineage: Eukaryota > Metazoa > Chordata > Amphibia > Anura > Hylidae > Dendropsophus > Dendropsophus ebraccatus. The sequence continues at coordinate 55,519,374 of NC_091463.1, forward strand.
TTTACATTTTTGCTTTTGCAAATTCAGTAAGGTTATGTAGACCCTTTTTACCCACTGGGTATACAATGGGTGCTTGCAAATTGTAAAAAATAATGTGGCTTTTAAATAGGATACTTAACCTATACATATCTTGCAGAGATTGCAACAAATTCAGGTCTGCGTTGGTTGGACCTGTTTTTATGAACATACTAGGACTTTGTTTTGATCTAACCTCCCGTTTGCTAAGGCTCTGTTTGCTTGTTGCATTGCTCCCTGTTTACCATCCTCTCAATGTGCTGTTGTCAAGGTCAATTGATCAAGATCCTGTTCATTGTGACCTTTATATTACAGAATGTTATTTCCATGAAATACCTCTCTAGAAACAGCACTGTGCATTACTTGGCACAAACAAAGCTTTTTCCAGCCTACCACGTACACTAGGTTACTACATTCTAGATGGATTTTTCCCATTGTTGCTGGTATTAGTCATACCTGTTGACATGTTTCACCTCGTAAAATTGGCTTCATCTTTGATGTAGTGAAGAATGTTGTAAGCATATGTGAAAATTATAACTCTAGCGAATGAAATATTCTGTTACGAATAGGTAAGCTATTACCATGATAGGAAGCACTGTTTGGTCTTTATAAAAAAAAAAAAAAACAGGTTTGGAGAAGGAGGGGTTACTTTTGACTGAAAAAGTGAAAGTTCTCCATATTGGAACCCTATTCATCGGCTAAGTACTTCTTCTTTCTTCTGCATGAAGCAGCACACAACTCCAGGAAGGAAGAGGCGTTCTTATTTCGATTTTACAATGGCCCACATCTCCTTTGTGTCGACCCATACATTGTAAGTATATTGATATTTTTAGAGACTATTCACATGTTATGGGCCTATGATGTAGTTATTACAATCAGAGTTTATTAATAAATTCAGAAAAGGTTATATGTAATGTAATGTATAAAAAGAAATTCTGTCCTTGTACATATATAAAGATCACATCTCAAATCGCCCGCTACCGCACATCACTAACATCTACAACAGCTTGGAGCTGGCATAAATCTCATCAACAACTTATGCCTGCATGTGTAAAATTCGATAAATACCAGGCAATCCACACAGAAAATCTTTTGCATCTTTATGCCACCACCCATGCAGCTTGATAAAAGCGGGTGGGGGTGTTCAGAGAGGGGTCGCATGGCGACCCCGCTCTGAACCGCCGCAATCCCGGATGTTATCTGCAGACCGGGACAGCAGCTATTAGCGAAGTGGTCCGATAGCCGAGCCCACTAATTATACATTTACTTGATATAATTATACATTCAAAACTGACAGCTGCATTTAAATTTATTATGTGCCCCTCCTCCTGGTGTGTAGTGGGGGTATGCGATCACGGAGGGGAGTTCCCTTCTGCTTACTGGGCTGGGGCTCAGTGTTGCACTGACCCTAATCCTGGCTTGGCAATTGATGTATCTGGTCTGCTGCAGACCAGAGTAATACAGCGCTGATCTAATGGATCATTGCTGTAATAAGTATACTGCAGTAATCTCTATGGGAAATCACTGCAATATAGGGGGACTAAAAGCTAAAGTGTAAAAAATAATTATCATTAGTCAATAATAATCATTAATAAAAAAAATACCCTCCCCTAATAAAAGTTTAAATCATCCCCCTTTTCACATTTTGTAAATAAAAATAAATAAATAAACACACACATTCTGTCACGACCAGTCACACCAAACACACAGAGACAGTGAGCCCTGAGCTCAGCCCCTCCCACTGTCCCTACCTAATTGCCGCAATCTGCCCTAAAATGGCAGCGGACAACTTGGCGGCGATCCCTGGCCTGGATACGTGATACAATAGACAAGACAAAACGAACAAACACAATAAGAATAGTCAACAATCAGAGTCACAACGGTCTGGCAGCAAAGGTACAAAATCAGGATCCAAAAGAGTAATCAGAAAACAGGCAATAAGGTCGGGGGCAGGCAGCAAGCAAGCGAGGTCAAAAGAAACTAAGCAGGAGTCAGGAAAACAGAACACACAAGCAGGCAGAGACAAGTCAATAACCGGCAAGGCACAGGCAGAAACAGAAATCTTAAATAGGAGACCAGGAACCATGTCCAGAAAGTGATAGGAGGGACCAACTGTCAATCACTGAGGCAAAGGCAGGTTAACTGTTACAAGACCAGAAGAAACTTAGCAGAACAGACACGGGTGGGGCAGGGAAAACAATTAGCAGACCAGAAGGAATAAGACACAGTTCAGACAGGGCACAAACAAAGGCAAACAAAACACAGAATAAATGAAAGATTATGGCCAAAATCGCAGTCTTTGGCGCAGAGGTCTAATCTTCGCAGCAGAGGGTGGCACTGATGCCTTTTCAGGCGCGATCATGACACATTCAAAATCTATTCAGAATCTATTGCTATCAGCCACATATCTCCCTGTGTAAAAAGAAGATGTGAGGCAATATATTTAGAAAGCCGCATCAAGGATACAGTGATCATGCGTCCTGGCTCCACAATTATTTGTGCCTTTTGAAGACATCTTATTGATGTGTCCTTGCACAGCCTTATATCAGACTGTGTAAAAGGACCCTAATTCATTTATCTGAACCTGTCTGAAGCTGTTTATTGTCTCTTGGAGGCAGCATGGGGCTTGTTGTAAAGTATATCACTAAATTCTATTAAAACAACTTAGGCAAGATGGCAGCCCCAATAATAATGTACAAGAAAATGAAAAAAAAATGACAATCAGAAAATAAAAGTAGAATAAAAGATTTCAGTATCTGGCTCTAATTAATAAAAATCTTGGTGCTTTATCTCTTTATTGCTTTTTAGTTATTTTGTCAGTGGGCTGTTTTCGGCACCTAAACAGGCCCACCTACCTGCTGCCACTACCACTATGCTGAACACCAGGCATCTGCCCGTCTGCTTACCCAACCGCCGCTACCGCTACACTGACCAGCAGGCATCTGCCCGCCCACTCACTTGTCCACTCAACCGCCTGCCTACCTGCTTGCCAGCTCATCCGCCCACTGCTGCCAGTACGCCGACCACCAGGCATCTGTCCGCCCAATCACCGGCCTTCCTGCTTGCCGAATCACCCAGCAGTTCTGGTCCCTGACCAGGAGAGACAGTGTGCATCGGGGGAGTGGATGTCCTGGGGGAAACAAGTGACAGCCACCAACAGAACTCCTCAGCGGCTGCAGGATATGCACTCACCCCCTCCTGCAGCCACTGTGAAGATCTGTTGGCTGTTGCTGGTTTGATGGCCTCTGTGTACACTGTAGTATCCCCCACCTTCAACTTTACCTCAACCTTTAAACCCACCTTCACCGCCACCTTTAATCCCACCTTCATTCTCACCTTCACCCCCACCTTCACCTTCCAGTAAGTTTGAAATTTAGTATTAGTGACTCAGGTTACTCTGCGAGCAGTGGTGCCAAGGAGTTAACCCTCAATGAGGGTGTTAATTCTTCCTACATACCCTCTTACAGCTCATTGATGGTTGACATTGATGTTATTGTTATTGGAATTCACATCCCGCTGCGAGTATGTAAAAGGCAGCCTCCCACAGCCCGGTGCATACATTACCGGGTCCATGCTCCGGCTTGCTTTGGGGGCTCTTGGCATCTGAACGTCTCACTCAGCCAATCAGTGCACTGATTGGCTGAGCAGGACATTTCATTACCTGGCTCACAGCGTCCTCCATCCAATGGCTCCATTGAAAGTCTATGAGACCATTGGATAGAGATGAATGACAGCATGTTCGGCCGACAGTCTAAAGTGTTTCCCCCGATGATAAGAAGAGAAGGGTCAGGTCTGTTTGGTTTTTACTGCTAGACACTATTGTTCTGGGAGAGATAAGCCAGCACCAGAGCTGTCTGGCTAAGGCTTAGCCCTCCTCTTAAGGAAAACATGAACGTTTGGCTTTGCCAAATATTTGTGTGCATCGGGAGGTCGGAAGAGATAACTGAAGAATGGATTGTGATTTTTTAGGGAGATAAAGGTGGCAGTATCTTGTGCAACATATGTTTTATACCATTGGGGCCATTGTTTGCAGAAATGGATGTGGGAAAATCATTTCAACTGGATACTTCCTCTAAATGTCATATTTACTGAGTGTTATAAACCCATTCAGAGTGCGAGAGGTGGCTAACCCAGTGCAATGGATATCATATTTTTTCCCAAGCAACAGATGGATCACTAAGTTGCCTTTTGACGGAATACGGTAGATGTTTGGCTGGACAGAAAAGCCATCTTGGCAGGCAGACCCAAATCAGTAAATGCTTGGTTCACACTGCGTTTTTGGTGTCTAACGAATCCATTTTTAGATATTTAATTTTAACACAGATACACGTTTTTGTGTATGGAAAAAAAATTGATTTGTTTGGGTCCCTTTTTTTTCTATAATGTATACTTTTTCGCATTTGTTTTTCCCATAGAATGGAAACATCAGGCGTCACACGCACTATGAACCTAGCCTAACTGACTTCACTAGAATTTCTGGATATCTTGGCAATGTCAGCTTCTAGCTGCACCCTGTAGATTTTTATTGCAACTTCCCTACCATACCAGACGTGTCTCCACTCAGATGACTAGTTGCCGCCCTTCTCCCATCCTCGCCAATGTAATGATGACCCAGCTGATGCAGCTGGAATAGTAGGGAAGCTGCAATAAAGATTTATTGGGTGCAGCTAGGAGCCATATCACCACAATTGTGCTGATTGGCTCATTTTAATAGCTTGCTGTATGTTTAAAGGGGTTGTCCGGCGATAAAAAATTATTCACAGAATAACACACATTACAAAGTTATACAACTTTGTAATGTATGTTATGTCTGTGAATGGCCCCCTTCCCCGTGTTTCCCCCCACCCACACTAGACCCGGAAGTGTGGTGCATTATACTCACCGCATCTCGTGTCGTCCACGGTCTCCGATCCTCAGCAGTGACGTCTTCTTCGGGAGGCCGGCGGATCTTCCCGAGTGCCGGCCACCCTCTGCAGCGTCATCCGAAGCTCAGCCGCGATTGGCTGAGCATAACTGTGCTCAGCCAATCGCGGCTGAGCTGCTGATGACGCGGCCACGTCATCAGCAGCTCAGCCGCGATTGGCTGAGCACAGTTATGCTCAGCCAATCGCGGCTGAGCTTCGGATGACGCTGCAGAGGGCGGCCGGCACTCTGGAAGATCCGCCGGGCTCCCGAAGAAGACGTCACTGCTGAGGATCGGAGACCGTGGTCGGCACGTGACAGGTAATGTATAGCGCACCACACTTCCGGGTACACGGGTGGGGGTGGTGGGACACGGGGAAGGGGGCCATTCACAGACATAACATACATTACAAAGTTGTATAACTTTGTAATGTGTGTTATTCTGTGAATAATTTTTTATCGCCGGACAACCCCTTTAAGGGAGATGTTTGGGGATGGGCTTAGGTGAAAAGAGGGGTGTTGGATAGGGACCAATGAGATGGTGTAAATGATTTGGGACAAAGGTCTTAAAGTGTTCTTGCCATTCAGAAAAATGTCAAAAGTTTTGGTCAGGATCTTAGTACCAAGACCACCACCTATCGTTAGAACAAGCAGGGAGAAGCAGTCAGTAGCGCGCTTTACTCCCTAGCTTGCAGTGATTTCTGACTTGTTTCTCTAGATGGCAGATTATACGTGTATGGGGCCGTCCAGGGGGACGGAGCAGATATTTCTGGGACCTCTGCTATTGCCCACTTCTCCCTTCTCTTTCTCATGAACAGTGGGTGTCTCAGCATTCAGACCATGTTCCATGAAAACATTTGACATTTCCCTGAGAATATCAAGTTTTTCTAAATGGCAGGTACACTTTAACTACATTTGTACAATAGCAGGGGTTGGTCATATGCTGTTAACCTTTCTTTATAATTTAACAGACTTTATTCCTTTATATCCTAAAGGAGAAGTCCGGTGAAAATTTTTATTAAAGTATTGTATTGCCCCCCAAAAGTTATACAAATCACCAATATACACTTATTACAGCAAATGCACATAAAGTGCTTTTTTTCCTGCACTTATTACTGCATCAAGGCTTCACTTTCTGGATAATCTGGTGATGTCACGACCCAACTCCCAGAGCTGTGTGGGTGTGCCTGCTGGAGAGGATGATGGGAGGGGGACACTGAGGGACACAGGGCACTGGAGAGACACTGAGCATCCCTCTGCCATTATCCTCTCCAGCAGCCACAGCCCACACAGCTCTGGGAGTCGGGTCGTGACATCACCATGTTATCCAGGAAGTGAAGCCCTGATGCAGTAGTAAGTGCAGGGAAAAAAGCACTTTATGTGCATTTCCCGTAATAAGTGTATATTGGTGATTTGTATAACTTTTGGGGAGGCAATACAATACTTTAATAAAAAATGTTGGCAGACTTCTCCTTTAATGTTATTTGGGTAAATTTATGGGACAATTTGTGGCAGGCTACTAAATTCTTCTGAAAGGTTTTGTAGAAATCCATACACAAATCCGCAGAAACAACCCAATCTAGAGTAAGGAATAGATTTTCAGACACAAATCTGGTGTGTGTGTGTGTGTGTGTGAACATGCCCTCATAAAATAGGCATGGGCCCTGTGCCACCTCTGATCTTCCGTATACGCCCTCAGCTTTTGTTGATAGACGTTGATAAACAAGTTTCAGTTTCAAAGAACAAGTAACAAACATGCTCCATGCCTAAAACACCTCTTGTGAAAGAGTTTACGCGTTATTAGCAGTCTCAGAAATGTTGCATCTTTTTGTTACATGGAATATACACCACCTGCAACACACTGCAGCCACATAGCTTTCTACAAAACACCTTTTTTATATGTACTCCGTCTTTCTGTCATATACAAACCATTTTTTGCCTTGCAGATTACCCGAAACAAGTACATCTTGCATTGTTATGTAAATGCAGGGCCTCAGTGCACTGACCCTGTATTAGAAGACCACCTTCTGTCATTTGTACTATTCAAATAGCAATTCCTTTCCAAGATTAAAAGAACAAAGGGGTCAGCCATAATTCTCCATCACGGCTGACCGCTATCTCCACCAACATCCCCTGTTGGGCGTTATTGTAGGCAGCCCCATACACCCACGAGCGGCAGGTACAGCTGTCAGAAGTCTAAAGTGTATGAGGACCTTAAGGCAGACTCTTGAGGGCCTCAGCTTACAACTCACAGTACATAAAGGATCTGCTGATAACATCCTGGTGCCAGATACCACATCCTCAGAGATCTTGTGGAGTCCATGTTTTGAAGGATCAGAGCTGTTTTGGTGTCACAAGGTTGATTGGACAACTGAATGTTGTATGTTCACACACACACACACACACATATACACGTATACCTTGACACATATATAAATAGTATACTATAAAACCACCTGCCTAATACTGACTTTATCCCCTGCCATAGCATCGACTCCACTCATCAATGGCTGACAATGTAATTTGATGTAACACATGTATTACAGATACAGTGATGTTGCAGAAAAAGTAATGGAGGGTCATCTTGTCACTGTCGGACAGCATAACAGAAGGGGCAGTATAGCTGTAACCTAGTATTAGGCTTGTCACAGGGATGCCACAATGTGTATGCATGATTTCTGCAATGTACTTTTATCCCAAAGCACACAGCCTCGAACTCTGCCCCCTTTACAGGAGAACAAATTCAGAAAACAAGGCCGGTGGCTCTTCCTAGATGTACCCCGGATGACATGTGAAGTGTTTACATCCTGCCACAACTATGATGACTGTAAATGCAAACAACAGCTTTATTAGTTGCATTTATCAGGAGCTCTTGTGAAGACTTTGGACCTGCTGCCTATATTTCCTTAGCAACAGGAGAGCCCATTGTGGTAGTACATGCTAGTGTTTGCTCAGACCTGTCACTGGGTCCACTGATACTATTAAACCATTATGCCATTCTCCTGTCTAATCAAATGGGAATTGGAGAGAGAACATCATTTGTGAGACAAACAATAGAATTATCATTCCCCCCTTTTCTGAAAGCCATGTCCTTATCATACAGTACAGTGGGACTGGTAGGTTATATCGCTTCCAGATGGGTCAATGTCTCGCCGCTAGAAGAAATTATTAGTGGAAACTTTCCCTTCAGTCAGTACTATTTTATAGGTCATAGAGTACTATTACACGGAACGATAATCGGCCGAATCGACCCTATCCGGCCGATTATCATTCCGTGTAATAAACACAACGATCAGCCGATGATCGTTGTCATCGGCTGATCGTTGATATAGGTTCTGACCTATAATTCTCGGCCACTGACCCTGTTCCGCTACGTGTAATAGCGGTGCGCGGCTGGCGGCTGACGATTTGCAAAAGAAATTACCTATCCATGGTTCAGGGCTCCTCCTGCTCCTCTTCTCCCCGGGTCCCACACGTTGCAGCTCTAGAGCGGCCTGTCTTAGTTGACAGGCCGCTCAGCCAATCACAGGCCGGGACCGCCGCGGCAGGAGGAGCCCTGGACCCGGGATAGGTAATGTTTACCAGTTTAGCAAGGACTGCAAGGGCATCAGTAACGATGTCCATGCAGCCCTTGTTAAGGATTATCGAGCCCCAGTAAACGGGCGCCGATCTAGCAGATCAGCGCTCGTTTACTGTTATTATCGGGCCTAGTACCCATAGATAGATAGAATAAGTTGATCAAAGGAGTTGAGTCTAAAGAAGACCCATCCCACACCATGAACTCCCAAGGAGCTTTTTACAATAAAAAAAAAAACTTACATAACTAATACTTTCTAAGGCTGGGTTCACACTATGTATATTTGAGGCTGTATTTGTGAGGCTGTATAGCAACCAAAACCAGGAGTGGATTGAAAACACAGAAAGGCTCTGTTCACATAATGTTGTAATTGAGTGGATGGCCATCATTTAATGGCAAATATTTGCTGTTATTTTAAAACAACGGCTGTGGTATTGAAATAATGGCCGTTATTTACTGTTATATGGCGGCCATCCACTCAATTTCAACATTGTGTGAACAGATCCTTTCTGTGTTTTCAATCCACTCCTGGTTTTGGTTGCTATGAGGACCTGACATGAGGACCAAATACAGCCTCAAATATACATAGTGTGAACCCAGCCCCCAAGTTCTTCTAAAAAAAAAAATGTGCAATGTGCACCTGTCACTTTAGGTTGGGGTCTTACAGGGATATTCTAAATGTTTTTTTTTTCATAGGGTTTGAAGTAAAGTTGTGTAAAGGTTTTGGAAAACCACTTACTTGCTCAACAATGTGCTACTTTTTCGCGCAAAAATAGACAGTTTTGTGCAAAAATTTTAGACTTTTTTTACACTAGTTTTCAAACATTTTTTAAAGTGACAGTGCCCATTTAATCTAGACAGTCTGAAGCTATGTGTTAGGGTCACGGCGGCGTCCCGTGCTCCGGACCGCCGCCGCACCCTCTCTCCTACATCTGCAGCAGCCGGTGTCCGTAGGCAGGGACCCGGCGCTGCTGTTGCTTCGGCCCCGGGGGGCGCCTCACCTCACCACACTCCTGTCCGTCGCTGTGCCGGCCGGCGCGCGCGTCCCCGCCTTCTAGGGCGCGCGCGCGCCGGCTGTCTCAGATTTAAAGGGGCAGTGCGCTCCTAATTGGTCTGTTTGTCAATCACTCCTCTATAAGTTCCAGCCCTGCCCCCTTCCAGGTGTTGGAGCCTCTACATGCTTCCCATAGCGTTTGGCCCAGCTCCCTGTTGTTCCTGATTCCTGTCCGCTACCTGGTCCCTAGTCCTTGTTCCTGGTTCCTGCTCCCCTGTCACACCATTGCTCCTGTGTTCAGCCTGACTCCTGCGGTTACGCCTACAGGCCTCTGCCAGCACCATCTCCTGCCACGCCTCGCCTGCCGTCACTAGCAACCAAGCCAGGGGTAGCGACCTGGGGGTCGCCTGCCGCAGCAAGTCCATCCCGCCTTGCGGCGGGCTCTGGTGAAAACCAGCGGCCCCTTAGACTCCGCTCCCTGGTGAGGTTAGTGCCATCGCTGGTGACGGTCCAGTGGATCCACTACTCCAGGCGTTACACTATGTTCCTATCTTACACTGTTTCTACACAGCAGCTATTTCATAATGGGTCAGGGAAGGGACGGATGGACACAGACAGTGAACCCTAAACTAATCCCTGACCTCTGTCCCTGTCTACTTTCCTCGGACAGCCCTAGGTGTAGGCAACTGCTGACAACTGGGTGGCAGTCCCTAACCTGCGGTACCATGAACAAGACAAACTAACAAATAAGGCATAATTAACAACCAAACGGGCAGCAAGGTACAAAAATTTGAATCCAGAGAATAGTCAGGTAAACCAGAGCTGAGGTCATAAAAAGCCAGATAACAAATCCGTACAAAGGATAAGGAGACGCTAAGCACGCTAAGAAATCTTGTTATTCCGAAATGCGTCAGCGCTTTTTTAACTGTTTGTACACGCTTTTAAAGAATATGCAATAAAGTTTCTACAATTTTTTATCGCATGGATCTGTGGACCCCATCTCTTTTTATCAGCTAAAAATCTAGTATAATAGCCAGAGAGGATCATGGGAACTAGGGGATGTATATATGTGAGGTCAGGGGCCGACCCCTGATCCTCACTAGACACACATTCTGGGATTAACATTTGACTGGCAGGTAGACCTGCCATTCATACAGAATCATACAAAACTCCCAACTGGTGATGCAGACCTGCGGTGCCTTGTGTTGCCAGGGGGTGCTGCAGGTCTTATTTTCCAATAGGGTGCAAGAAGTTGGTGCAAAAAATAATATGGTAGGTTAAGAGAGCAAGAGATACTTAAAAGACACTGAGATAAGGTTATGGAAGACATGAAAGAGGTAAAATGCAGCCTGAATGTGAGAAATATTCTATGTTAGAAATGTGTTAAGGGGATAAGGAGCAGTATAGCAGCTTCATAAACTAGTGACAGTATAAAAATAACATGAATCAAATAGCCTTTAACAAATGCTTATTAATGGCAGTCATCTAATTGAAGTGTTATCTGGGAAAGCAGATGTAATGCACAGAGCCTGATCTGAGGATCCCCTCCCTGCTAAGTGCTCATCAGCAACATGTTCCCAGAGTGTTTGGCAATTTAATATGTTTGAATTAAATAATGTTTTAAAGCAATCTGAACATGGTGTCACGGATGTTTGCAGTGGAAATTATTCCCATCAGCCTCCTTTCTATGTATTTTAGAAGATCAATATTACATCTGCTTAATTCACATCATTACCATCTAGAGAAAAAGAGAAAGTATTAGAGAACTTGATATTTATTATGTTTAGATTTCCTCTTATTGAGAAGCAGCTCCTAAGTGAAAACTGTTACTTTTTAGGCTGGATTTACATTTAATGTTAACCAAAAAAAATCACTAATCCATAAAAAAACATATTTTTGGGAGTCAATAGGGAAATAAAAAAACACCATATTCGGTTTTTCAAAATTGCTGCATGCATGCTTTGACTGCTTTTTTGTCAAGATATATGCTGGAAACACACATGGCAGGTTTTTTTTTTTTTTAGAACTGCCACATATACCAATAAAAGCTAAGTTTTAGGATGGAAGCACACATGGTAGTTTGTTTTTGTTTTTTTTAGAAAACTACCACTGCAGCTTTTGTGCCAAAACCAGAAGTGGATCCAACAAGAAAGAGAATTACAAGCCCTCATTTTATATTTTCCATCCCATTTGAATCCACTCCTGGTTTTGGCACAAAAATGGCAGTGCCATTTAAAAAAAAAAAAAACTGCAGTGTGATTCCAGCTTTAGGCTAGATTCACACATACCGTATCCGCAGCAGATTTCACGGGTTTATCATCCTGCTGCGAGCATGTAAATCCCGGCCCTCTTAACCCCCACCGGCGCCTAGAGCATACTTTACCTGATCCGTGCTCCGGCTGCATCTGAGGCTCTCAATCCCCGTAGGTCCCGCTCAGCCAATCAGTTCACGGCCCCGCCGCAGTCACTGATTGGTTGGGAGGGAGCTCCGGAAGCCAGGAGACTCAGATGCAGATGGAGAACGGATCAGGTAAAGTATTCTCCGGGCGGCGGGGGGTTAAGGGGGCCGGTATTAACATACTCCCAGTGGGATGACAATTTCGCTGTGAATTCGCTGCAAATATGGTATGTGAGAATCTAGCCTAAGGGTACAAACACACACACCGTATACGCAGCTTATTTACTGCTGCGATACGCAGCAGATTAGATCTAAATAACTGAACACAGCATCAAATGTGAACCATCAAGTCTGCTGCGTATCTGCTGCGTATACGGTGTGTGTGTTTGTACCCTAAAGCTACTTTCACCTACCTTTACACTAAACTTTGCACCGGACTTTTACTAGCTGCCCCCTTACCTTTTGTCTCCATTCCCTTACCATGTTGATTGTAGGCCCTCACAAACAGGGTCCTCATACCCTGTGTACCAGTGTGCACTTACCTTGTAATACCATGTACCATATAATAGCCTGTGTAGCGCTCTTGAATCAAAGGTGCTTTACAAATAAATTATAAAATAATACACATCAAAATACAGGGTGAGTCAAAAGTCTCAAGTGGAAATGCTTGAGAAAAGCTCTCTTTGACTTGAGAGCCGAAAGGCTTTGCTACTATTAATAAATGTTGTTACTTTTTGAAATGTATTGATGCCGCATGTCTGATACCACACCACAATACTAGCGGTTTGGATGCAGTAACTTTTTTGGGGATTTTTATTCACCTGCACTAACCATTAGTGAGGATTCCTGTGCTCCCCTTAGTCCTGAAGCGGTTACTTCTATGAAAGGGGAAATGACAAAACTTACCCCAGCAAGTAATACCCTATGTCTGGAACATAGCTGCCATCTTGAAGGCCACAATAATGGATCAGGGGCAAGTTTTTTCTAATGGGAAGGTGGTCATGTAGCATATCAGAGAAGGCAGAATCAGAGTTATTGAAGTTATCAAGCAATCAAAGTTATCATGAGTCCACAATTAAATAACAATTACGTCCAAAGCCATCAGCACCATGGACAACACATTGAGCACGTCAAATAGCTGTGCATCACAGGGAATGTAGCCAGTTGTTGATCTTGATAACATTGGAGCCACATGAGATATTGCAGATATGATTGAGGGAATCCATTTCTGAGACAAATCTGGTCTTCTTTGATATGCTTCATGACCACCTTCCCATTGGAAAAAAGTTGCCTGTGATCCAATGTGGTGGCTTCCAAAGATTATTTTTCTTTAGTGAAGTCTAGGCCTCCAGGAATTCAGGCGTAAGAGAAGCAACAAGGAAATAACTGGGATTTTTTTTAATAGTTCTATAATTTTTCCACAACATTGAGTGATTCCATAATTTGTTCCTCTACTTCATCATTACTCGCAAAAAAATAAATAAAAAATTCTGCCTGCCTGGCGATTGGTTACGGTCCAATCATCTAGGTATGCTGTATTATAATGTGTTTTGCTCTATAATACACACTGGTGGAGGTAATGAGATGCCAAGCGGGAATAATGCGCTATATTTTCATTGAAGTGTGCAAGAGAACGCCCACTGACAGGAGAACAGCAGCCCAGGAAAACAAATGATACGTCTGGATAATGAAATGCTTTCAATGGGGACCTGTTGTCAGTGTCTGTAAACAACTAAGAGAAATCCTCTAATGTGCCTTTAATCACACTCCACGTCAGCCCCGGGTCCTTTCATATTGTGTGTACACAGAGCCACACCCGCACATCTTACACATACTGCAGACATTCCCAGGAAACCGCTCTACAGGTTTGGGTGCAGATTATTACACTAAGGATAGTGAATAAAGATGAGTAAAAGTACCGAGCCTTGTTTACACATCATACATGAAGCTGGAAACTCTATGGCAGGGGTGCACAATGCCACCCATAATGCCTGTACATCAAAACATAGACCTTAGTTTGGCATGTCTCCATGGCAACCATAAACTACAATATGATAGCCTGCACATATGGGGACACCTTATCTGCTCCTCTCTGGAGTTTGCACAGAGAAACAGAGTGTCAGGTTATAGGACCAAAGGACACAAGACAAGTGAGGCCCTTGTGTTGGCATCCGCCCCTGCTGTCCCTGCCTACTTACCACAACTGCCCTAGGTGGCAGCAGGTAACTGGGCGACAGTCCCTAACTTGCAAAGAGTGTAACAAATAATGCAGACAAGACAGACAAAACACAATAGACACAGGTAAACGGTCCGGGTAAATAACAAATGGTCGGTGTGGTACAAAATCGGAGTCAAAAGAAACGTCAAAAACCAAGCCAGAAATCAGGAAACCAGGAATTAAAATCAGGATACAAACATTAGGTCAAGGGACACTCAGGTACTGGGGCTCTATTGCAGGCAAGGATCTCCCTATTCTCCTAAACATATGGAACTGATGAAATTTATGTGTTCTTATTGGAGGGAGGAAGGGTAAGCCCAGAATCAAGTAGTTAAAGGGGTATTCCAGAGAATAAAAACTGGTGTCAGAAAGTTATATAAATTAGTAATTTACTTTTATTTAAAAATCTCAAATCTTTCTGTGTGTATCAGCTGCTGTATGTTCTGAACGGTGTGGTAGATTCTTTCCAGTCTGACACAGTGCTCTCTGCTGCCACCTCTGTCTTTGTCAAGAACTGTCCAGAGTAGTAGCAAATCTCCATTGAAAACCTTTCCTGCTCTGGACAGTTCCTGACATGGACAGAAGTGGGAGCAGAGAGCACTGTGTCAGACTGGAGAGAATACACCACTTCCTGCAGGACATACAGCAGCTGACTGGGAAGACTGGATATATTTAAATAGATGTAATTTCCATTTGATGTGGGGTGTTGCACTGCTAGAAGCTGATTCAGTAGAAAACCATGATGCAGAAAACAGCTCTGGCTCTAGTGGACCCTGACAGCAGTTTATAAGCCTTCTGTATGCGGAAACAATACTTTACAAACACTTCCAACAATAAAATAAATTACAAGAAAATACTGGTTTGTTTTCCAAAGAACCAAAGTATTTGTGTGCTGTTTATTCTGTTGGAACTGTTTGTGGCAGAAAGGTAAATAGATTTGGCTTAACCTGTTCTTGTAACCTTTGCTCTGCAGAGATGAGCAATCATTACAGAGATGTTTGACCCCAGGAAAACAAAATGTGTGAGTGTATGCCAGGCTCATCTACAGAATAACATCTCTTGAAAGGAGGTTTAGGATAGGAGACTAATGCAAGGTGCAGTACCTGCAGCTTGTGCGCCACCTGTTGGGCAGTATTTGCCTAACAACACTTTTTGTATAAAGACTTGCTTTAACATATCTTTAACATTAGAAACGGACTGACGTTAGATTTGGTTTGTTATATAAATGGTAACCCTCTGTACTTCCTTTGGTTATATTTGTCTCATAGATTTACAATTTAACTTCTTAGTTTATATTGTACATTAAGGCTGGGTTCACACTACGTATATTTCAGTCAGTATTGTGGTCCTCATATTGCAACCAAAACCAGGAGTGGATTGAAAACACAGAAAGGATCTGTTCACACAATGTTGAAATTGAGTGGATGACCGCAATTTAACGTCTTCCCGCATCAGGGAGTAACTGTATGTCCTGATGTGAGAGGGGGCGTTCAGAGGGGGGTCGCGGCAACCCCCCTCTTAAATGCCGCAATCCCGGGTGCCATGTGTAGCCCGGGACCGCGGCTATTAGCTGGCACGGTCCGATCGCCGCGCCCGCTAATTATACTTTTTAATGCAGCTGTCAAAACTGACAGCTGCATTTAAAAGTATTACTGGCCCCCTTTCCCTGGTGTCTAGTGGGGGATCTCCCCCCCCCCCCCGCAATGCAATTACGGAGGGGAGATCCCTTCTCCTTACTAACCCGGGGCTGAGTGTATTTCGACACTGATCCCGGCTCGGCATTCGATTCCTCTGGTCTGCTGCAGACCAGAGTAATACAGCAATGATCTGATCGAACATTGCTGTATAAAGTATACTGCAGTGATCTCTATGGGAGATCCCTGCAGTAATACTGAATGTCCCCCAGGGGGACTAAAAGATAAAGTATACAGTAAAAAAAAAGTGTTAAAAAAAAATCCATCCCCTAATAAAAGTCTGAATCACCCCCCTTTCCCCATTTTATAGATAAAAATAAATAAATAAATAAACAAACATATTTGTTATCGGTGCGTGCGTAATCGCCCAAACTATTAAGTTATTACATTCCTGACCTCGCACGCCAAATGGCGTAAGCGCAAGAACCCGCCAAAGTGCAAAATTGTACATTTTTTGTCATATCAAATCCAGAAAAAAAAAATGTGTACGAAAAAGTGATCAAAAAGTCGCATATAAGCAAGTAAGGTACAGATAGAAAGAACAGATCATGGCGCAAAAAATGACACCTCAGACAGACCCATAGTCCAAAGGATAAAAGCGTTATAAGGCTGGGAATAGAGCAATTTTAAACACATTTAGTTTTTTTTAAAAAGTAAAAAATTTTTTTAAAGCTGTCAGATAAAATAAAAGTGATACAAGTCACATATCATTGTAATCGTACTGACTTGAAGAACATGCATAACATGTCAGTTTTGCCATAGGGCGAATGGCGTAAAAACAAAGCCCCACAAAATAAAAACAAATTGCTTTTTTTTTTCAATTTCACTGCACGAATATTTTTTTTCTGGTTTCACAGAATATTGTATGGAAAAGTTAAGTCTGTAAAAGCAAAGTACAATTAGTGGCCCAAAAAATAAGGGCTCATTTGGGTCTGTAGGGGAAAAAATGAAAGCGTTATAACGAGAGATGAGCGAACCTCGAGTATGCTCGAGTTGATCCGAACCCGAACGATCGACATTTGATTAGCGGGGGCTGCTGAAGTTGGATAAAGCCCTAAGGTTGTCTGGAAAACATGGATACAGCCAATGACTATATCCATGATTTCCACATAGCCTTAGGGCTTTATCCAAGTTCAGCAGCCACCGCTAATCAAATGCTGAACGTTCGGGTTCGGATCGACTCGAGCATGCTTGAGGTTTGCTCATCTCTAGTTATAGCCTTTTGAACACAAGGAGGGAAAAACGAAAAACGCAAAAACGAAGATTTATCCGGTCCTGAAGGGGTTAATGGCAAATATTTGCTGTTATTGATAAACAACGGCTGTTGTATTGAAATTATGGCAGTTCTTTACTGTTATATGGCGGCCATCCACTCAATTTCAACAGTGTGTGAACAGAGCCTTTCTGTGTTTTCAATCCACTTCTGGTTGAGGTTGCAATATGAGGACCACAACACTGACTGAAATATAATGTGTATGAACCCAGCCTGAGAAGAGATTTTAGGTGCAGTATTTTTTTGCATGGTGCATGTAGCCTGAGTTTTTTTTCACTATGTAATCTATAACCTTAAAGGAGTTATCCAGAGCTACAAAAACATGGCCACTTTTCCTCCTACTGTTGTCTCCAGTTCAGGTGCGGTTTGTAATTAAGCTCCATTTACTTCAATGGAACTGAGTTTCAAAACCACACCCAAACTGGAGACAACAGTAGAGGGAAAGTGGCCATGTTTCTGTAGCGCTGGATAACCCCTTTAATGGCCTATAATGCCCTTTTACATTCCTGCATACATGTACATCAGAAGTGTGGTGGAGACATATGGAGCAGGCTCAAAAGCTGAGCCTGTTTCATATTTGACGGCCAACACTGTTAGGATCGGACTTTAATTTAACCCCCTAGGGGCCATAGTCACTGGCTACCACAACACTAAAGTGGATATTTGACAGGTGCCGGTCCCATGATGTCTCCAGTTGCCCTTTCATATTTTTAAAATAAAAAGGATAAAAGCCAAAAAAAAATTAACATAATTGGTAGCACCATATGAAAATGGCCGTAACCAATAAAATATAATGTGTGTGAGGCTGCCTTCACGCATATTTTTTTTTTGTGGCATTTTTCTCATTTTAAAAAAACACCAGAAAAACCGTGTGTGTGTTTTTTCTTCTGGCATTTTTCCATTTATATGTGAATAGTTTTTTGTTTTTTTACTTTGTTGTTTTTCATGTTGGTGTTCAGCAAACACACCCACGCCAGAAAGGAAATGGTTACGTGACCCCCTTCCTTTTTGAGGCGGGCCCCTTACCTGGCATACTGAGCTTGCTGTGTGCAGGGTTGGCTCTCCTGCAGTGTCCTCTGAGCTAATCATCAGGTGTCCCGCTTCAGCCACTGATTGGCTCAGAAGACATTGCAGGAGCCAGAGCCTGGCACACAGGCTGCTAAAGAAAGAAGATATTGGATGGTGAGCATGAATCCTGGGTGTGGAGGTGATTTTTGTTCAATAAAAAATATTTGTCAATTGTGTTTTGTCTTTTTTTCTTTAATTTACAGGCTTAGTAGTGGAATCTGATAGACAACATCCAGTACTAAGCCAGGGCTTAGTGTTAGCTGGTAAAATGGCAAACACCCCCCATTATTACCCCAGTACCCACCAGGTACCCCAGAGCCAGGTACCAGTAGTCTCGATGTGTCAAAAATGGCACTCCTGGACTGGACAGTGGCATGCTGGTATTACTGGGCTGGGGAGGGACAAAATAAATGGCCCTTCTCTCCCTGGTACTACAAGGCTGCTGTTTTTTTTTTTTGTTTGCCAGCGATCAGCTCATCAGCTGATTGGATCTTTTGACAATCGGTCATATAAAAGGACCCTTGCTGTAGCAATATGGGTCCTGTGATGTGAATAATAATCACTTCTCTGGTTCTTTCAGTTTCTTCTTATGAGAGACCTTTTTATTGCAGCAAACAGACAGGTTTAACCCTTACACTGCCTGCGCAGATAACTGGTTCATGAGGTGCAGAAAAGCAGTGTAAGGGTTAAACTGTCAGCAATAAATAAATACAAGTTACTGATAAAGAAAAAGTAGGGAATCCAGACACACATCCATCCATCCAGACTCTGACACTGCCCCACAGTTACCCCCTCCACACACATACATACATACATACACACATACATGCATGCATACATATTTAGGCCCTGACACTATATTGCTGTCTCCCACAGTGAATCCCCCCGCCCCCCTCCCTCCATCCAAACCCTGACACTGCCGTCTAGTGAAAGTGGCATTCTGTATCTGGGGAGGCCCCACCCCCAACGGCTTGCGTCCGGGGCAGCTGCCTCCCTGCACCCCCCTCGCTAGAGCCCTGCCTAAAGGGGTTGTGCTGTAGGTTGTAGGTACTAGGTAAGTCAGTGAAATCAGTATAGCCTCTACCTATGCTGATACCCGGAATGGCTGAAGTGAAGATTAAACAGCAACATACTCTCTGGACAAAGCTCCTGCAAAGGTTCGGTAGGATAATGAAGGACAGGGACAGACATAACAGACATAATAAAAGGGGGAATGCATCATCATATTACATATGTCTTTAGACATCAATAAGTCGCAGAAGGGAAGTGCTACTTCCTATAGTGCACAGCGCATTTATTTTCTAATAAAACTTTGATATTTCATGTCTGACACTGTCCTCTGCAAGTTTAAGTGGATAGAGGGATCATGCCATTATCCTACAGGAGTCTTTGTCAACGAGTATTTTACAGTAGAAACAATGGCTCACCATGTCCGACTGTGTGTGCTCGGAGCTGTCTGGCCAGATGTGTTACAACAGTGTACAGCACAACATTATCCAGACCCACTTTTCACATAGTACTGGGATTGGTTTCACTCACACAAAACACAATTCACTTAACTTGTTCTAACTTGTATTCCTTAGGTTTACACACTAGGGCCTGCAGCCTTTTATTCTAACTCCACACATTCCTCATACCCTGCATTCAGCCATTCACACACTCTACACAGGAGAAATTCCTACGCTACGGTCACACAAACATTATGCAGCCCATGTGTGCTGTCCTCTTGTGCCATGCTCCCCATCTCCTAACTTCTATCATAAGTGGCAAAAGTGTCAGGTACACCCATTTTAACCCTATCTTAGACACACTAGGATGCTTGTGTAGGTAGAAGCATGGTTGCATTTGGAATGCGTCCTGAATTTGGCCGAAATTTGGCTGTATGATGTTGCCTTACTCTGCAGGGTTTTTTCCCAACCAGCCTTACACTTTTGGGCTATGTTCACTCAAAAACAATGGCCGTTGTATTGAGTGTCAAATAACGGCTGTTGTATTGACAATTGCATTGAAATCAAATCAGAAATAATAGACATGTTAATTGCTTCCACGGCAGTGGCAAAGAACGGCCATTGTATGAACAACTGTCACTATGAAATGAACGTCTGTTGTTTTAATTGAAAGAATATGCAGAGACGTGATGTCTCAAGGCAGCTCTGCCAATCAGCGGCAGTAGCAGAGTCCCGCTTCAGCCGCTGAATGGCAGAGCTGCCTTGAGACGTCTCATGCGGCAGCTCTGACCAGGAAGCGGCCACGGGACGGGAGTACTTGGCGGTGTGATCCGGGCACCGGCGCTGGAACAGGGGAGGTAAGTGACCTCCGGCTTTAATTTCCACCCCCTCCCCAGCTATCCTCAAAAATACCCCCGGCCCGGAGTACCCCTTTAACTGTGAAAATGATGAGCAATGATGAGCAAGCCTGCATGCTGCTCTCCCCCTATTCAGTTGTGCCAGTGCTCCATGCGACTCTCTAGTCAGATTTATAAAAAGTCTTTAGACTATGGCTGTATCCATGTTTTCCAGGATTTCCATGGTCTTTATTCTTCAGCCACCTGTAATCAAATGCCAAATAACTGGACTTGACTAAGCTTGAGTTGCGTTCATCTCTAGCAAATGCACCACCACCACAAGGAAGACAGACTCAAGAAAATCATATTTTCCAGCCCTCTGGACCTCTGTGGTCACCTTATTACATATTATTGCCAGTGGTGTAGCTACCATAGAGGCAGGCAAGGCAGCTGCTATGGGTCCCGTGCAGCAGGGGAGCCTGGGATGCACAGGGAAGATAAGAGCCGTCTTGTGTTCTTCTGCTTAACCCCTTATGTACTGCAGTGTGTTAATGACCCAAAGTTTACTTACATGCTGTAACACAAAAAAGGGTTTAAAAGCAGAAGACAATGAGATCTCTGTTTCACTGCTCTGATAACCTCTGACCTCTGTTCTCCTGAACTCCTGCAGAAGTCAAGGGTTATCAGTGAACTAGCAGTGAAGCAGTAATCTCCTTGTCTTCTGGCTTTTTAACCCTTTTTTGTGTTGCAGCATGTAAGAGAACTTTTCGTCACTTACACACTGCAGTACATAAGGGGTTAAGTAGAAGGTAGTCTGCTCCTGCACCTGTGTATTTAATCATAGGGGCTCCTAATGGGCCCTTATAGATAAATACAGTAGACTGACAGAGCAAGCAGCGATTGGCTCTCAGTGCTTTGTGCTGTGCATAGGGGGGGGGGGGGCTGAGCATTTTTTTTCGCTATGGGGGCCCATGAATCCTAGCTACGCCCCTATTTATTACCATACTTATTACCTAAGGGGCATGCCTTTCCTTGTTATTAGTAGCTAGGCAGCATAATATAGTGGGATTTCCCAATCCAGGGATCTGCTAAGGTTTAAGTGTAGAGAAGGAAATTCCCTTGAGCAGTTCTTTTCAATACTTCATCACTATCACTATTATCAGTACAACTAACAATAAAGAAAGTTTACATTCATAGCATAACTTGGCCAGAGGCTCCCCCGCTGTGCAGGTGATGATGGGAAATTAACACAGATGTGCTTTGCTGGTGGTCGGAATTTAAGTAGCAGCCAACGTCTCCCACTTCATCCTCTCATCTTTATTTACTACAGAGCTTCACTAAAAGTGGAGGAGGAAGGGAACATAGTAGTGTTTCCATAACAGATATTTCACAACCAGCATGTTTTGATAGTGAGATCAACGGTTTCCAAGTCAACCCGTGATCTGCATTATCTAGTGGAAAAGGCTCCTCTTTGTGTTATAAATTGTAATCCCTCTCCTTCTAAGGAAACATCTCCCTGCTTACAACAGATATATTTCTTCCCACCTCTTATGGTCTTTGGAATATTATTACTATTCTGAGATCTGTTGAAAAATTCACAAAATTCTTAGCCTTAAAAGCAAACACAGAGGGTGATTTTACCCTAGAAAACCTTTCATTCAGCATGCCCATTCCTGCTGTTTGCAAGAGAAATTCCATTTCCTTAATAGGATCCTATGATCACAGCTCTATTCTCTCTTATTTGGTTGATTGTTATATGAATTACTTAAAGTGAATGTCTAGAATTTTATCGTGATTAGAGCCAGATACTGAATCATTCTTTTTTTTCTAAATGTGTTTCTGTTTGTATGTTTTTATTTCATTTTTTTGTATGTTATTATAGGGCCGCCATCTTGCCTGAGCTGTTTTTAACAGCATTTAAAGATCCTCATGGACATGGACATAAGAGACTGGATTAAAATCTATTTACAAAAATGGAACATTTTCTAGGCATGCTCTGTGACCTTTGCAGAAGCAGTTCTACACAGAGGGGGATTCTGAGCTTTTAGCTATTGTGAAGATCACCCCCTTATCTATAAACTAGTGTCACCTTTCCTTCTACTTCTTTTTGTAATGATACGTGGGGGGCTGCTTGCAAGTGATCTTTACAGAGCAAGAAGTGCCAGCTTAGTTTTAAGGCCAATTATTGGCCAATAAGCGAATATAACCCTATGTTTATAATGCCAGCGATCGATTGGCTTAGTGGTTAAAATAAAAACTACAAGATTTTAGCATTTTTTTAAAATATAAATAGTAAAATTATAGAAAAAAATGATAAATTATAAAATGATAGCGAAGTTAGAAAACCACCACCACCATATACTCTGTTTTCTCTTCAGATCAAATAAATCTTTCGCATTTTACTAAAGATTCTGGTGGAGAGGAACAATTGTGAGTTTCAATAAATGTTTTGATGCCCAGCAGAAGCTGGGCTTAAAGGGGTTGTCCAGCAAAAAAAAATTCTTAGAAATACTGATGGAAAATATTGATCAAAATAGTGGGATTTGAAAGTGGTATTTAAAAAAAAAAAAATTAAAAAAAAAAAATAACAAAACATAAAAAGCTAATAATTCTTAACCTAAAGAGGTTGTCCAGAAAAAATGAATATTTGGCCAGACTGCTAGGGCTGCAAGAGACTTACCTGTCCTCTTCTCTCACTGCTGCTAGATACTGGACCACTTGATCTGCACCGCTGTTTGTGTTTTCAGAACAACTGATGACGTTGCGTTCCTATAGCAGGCCGATTCGGCCAATTATCGATCAATGTAGTGGAGACAACGATCAGTTGATGACAGTGACTTCAAATTGTCAGTTGCTGACCACGCATTGCTATTGCTAAGTGTAATAGCGATGTATGGCCAATGGCTAACGATTAATACATGCGCCCCTCTCCATGCGCCCCTCTCCAAGTGCAGCGTCCACTGTCTGTATAAAGTATTTTTCTACATCCTGAAAGCAAAGACATTTCTTCACCTATGGGGCTGTATGGGATGTCATTTTTTTGCGCCATGGTCTTAAATTTTTATTGGTACCGATTTGTGTAGAGGGGACCTTTTTATCCCTTTTTATACTATATATATATATATATGTATATATATTATAGTGTAATATTTTATTAGATAGGACAATTACACATGATATAATATATAATATGTGTATTTAATTATTTCTGTACGTGTTTTATTTGCATAATGGAGGTGATTTTAACATGTCATATTTTAAAAAACTTTTTTTTAATTTTTTTTATACTTTAAGACCCCCTAGGAGACTATTGCCAGCATGTATTAGATGGCTAACAGTGGCTAACAGCCCACTCCTTCTAATGAATATTCATCCAGCTCTCTGCAGTGATGAGGGCCGGAGTGACATCACTGCAAAGCTCCACCCCAATATCCATTAGAGAAAGAGGGCCGGCTGGGAAGGACCACTGAGGGCAGCATCAGTGAGTCAGTATGGTACTGCAAAAATTTGGTTGCATGATCTGTGTTCATCCACGCCATGTAAACCCGCTTTGGTGAATAAAGAAAGTTTTATTTTTTGCTACCTGGGTGAGAGCCAGACCTTTTCTTCTTTTATTGGAAAAACTATTGCAAAGACTGTGTACTTTGAGTCTGTGCACCACCTGTAGCACGCTCCGGGATATTGGCTACAATACACACTGGAGGATGGAATCTGCTAGCGGTTGTGAGTAGTGCCGAGAATCTTGTTTGTGATTTATTACTGCAAAAATTTAACCTGTTTCAGAGCTCCCAGCATCATCACGAATCCACATCTTTTGCAGATGTAGTTGTTTTTTTCTGCAAAAATTACGGATCCACATAAAATTACCGACACTCCCATAGACTTCTATGGGTTAATCTGTTCTGCAATTATAGCCCAGACTAAGGGCCCTATTACGGGACGATTATCGTGCAAAAAATCGTTATATCCTTTGAATTTAAACGTTCTGTGTAATTGCAGGCAATGATCAAAATTTTGTTCATATGTCGTTGACCGTTGATCTAGATCTGAACCTAAAACTATTGTTAATCGTTTGCTGAAATTCCACATTCAATCGCTCAAGTTCCGCATTTGTTCACTAATCATTCAGTGTAATTGTCCTTTTTTGCTGGCATCAGAAGGAGTAAACGTTCAAAGAAATGATCAAAATAACGATTGTAGTAGCGATCATAACTAAAGGCCCTATTCCAGGCAGCTGCAGCGAGCAGGTGAGTGCTGGAGGGGCTGCGGGAAGGTGCGGGGGGGCTGCCCAGGTGATGGCTAGATTGTCCGGGCAGCCCATAGGGGATAGCGACGGCAGCAGATCGTTGCTATACTGGTTGTTTGTTTTTCGACATGTTTGAAAAACAAATGAAACAACGAACAGCCGACATGAACAATGTCGGCTGATTGTTGCCTTCTATTCCACAGGATGATTATCGGCCGTAACGGCCAATATCGGCCTGAATATGGCCAATAATCGTTCCCTTGAATAGGGCCTTTACAACCATTGTTCTGTGTAATATGGTAAATGATTTTAGGTTAAGGATAAACAATCTCGTTTGCGATCGTTTATCATTAGTCATTAATCGTTAAAAATCGCTCCCTGTAATAGGACCCTAAGACAGGACCCTAAGACAAGTCCTTCTTTGCAGCAGGGATTGTGGATCCGTAAAACTATGGACAGTGAATAGCCCAATAGAATCAATCAATCAATGTGCTCTAAATTTGTCTAGATCGCAACTACAGATACATTTACAGAATGTGTGAATAAGGCCTAGGGCATGTGTTAAATTCAATGTCATACGAGGGAAGAGAATAATAAAAATATGAAATAGCGGGAATTAATTGCTTGAAAAGAGAGAAGAAAAAAAGGAAAACATGCAAAAAAAATAGTGACACAGTCACACAGAGGCTGCGAAAAATGTGTAGAGTATATCTTAAATAATGAAACATATTGCTTAATTGTGTGTTAAAACTCATGGCCTCCGCAATGGAAAGATTTTGTCTTTAAGTATGCAATCTTATTTGTGGACACATTCTTTCAAACAGGATGAGGTGGGAGGCAAATGATCTTCATGGCACGAATGAAGAATATTTGTGGAGAGATTCCTTCTTACAGAATGGGGTGGGAGGGAAATTCCAGCATTACCATTTTTTAAAGGACTAAATATTAACTTGCTAAACTTTGCTATCAACTGGGAAACTGAGTGCCTGTATCCATAACAGACGTAAAACATAACAGTGGCACAACGATTTAAAAACAGGGTATTTAAAAAAAAAATTACCAAACTAAAACATAGCAGACGTGCCAAAAACTAACCTTTAGGCCACATTCACACACCATTAAATAAAGGATAAAAATATACGGCCATATTTTGAGGTCAAAACACAGCCATATTTTCAATATGATAATATTTCAAGGAGAAATTGTCCGGCAGTGTACACACTACACTGTATAGAATCATAGCCATAGTTGATTATACTCTTTAGGCCAGGGATGGGAAAACTTTGGCCGTCCAGCTGTTGCAAAACTACAATTACCATCATGACTGGACAGCCAAAACAAATTGTTCATGTGTCGTTAATGGTTTGCTGTAATTCCACATTCGTTCGCTGTAGTTCCGCATTTGTTCACTAATCGTTCAGTGTAATTGTCCTTTTTTGCTGGCATCAGAAGGAGTAAACGTTCAAAGAAATGATCAAAATAACGATTGTAGTAGTGATCATAACTAAAGGCCCTATTCCAGGCAGCTGCAGCGAGCAGGTGAGTGCTGGAGGGGCTGCGGGAAGGTGCGGGGGGGCTGCCCAGGTGATGGCTAGATTGTCCGGGCAGCCCATAGGGGATAGCGACGGCAGCAGATCGTTGCTATACTGGTTGTTTGTTTTTCGACATGTTTGAAAAACAAATGAAACAACGAACAGCCGACATGAACAATGTCGGCTGATTGTTGCCTTCTATTCCACAGGATGATTATCGGCCGTAACGGCCAATATCGGCCTGAATATGGCCAATAATCGTTCTCTTGAATAGGGCCTTTACAACCATTGTTCTGTGTAATATGGTGAATGATTTTAGGTTAAGGATAAACAATCTCGTTTGCGATCGTTTATCATTAGTCATTCTTCTGCTGGGATCAGATGGAGTAAACGATGGTAGCAACGATTGTAGTAACGATAAACAATTTTGTTTGTAATTGTTTATCGTTAGTCGTTAATTGTTTAAAATCGCTTCCTCTAATAGGACCCTTAGGGGGAGATTTATAAAAGGGTGTAAAATTTAGACTGGTGCAAACTGCCCACAGCAACCAATCACAGCTCAGCTTTAGGCAGTGCTCAAAAGGAAAGAGGAGCTGTGATTGGTTGCTGTGGGCAGTTTGCACCAGTCTAAATTTTACACCCTTTGATAAATCTCCCCCTTAGACTTTCATCAGCCACTGCCAATATAAGATATATAGGACTCTCACAAATGACCATTGATAGATGGTGTCGGTGGTGATAGGGGCCATGCAGTCATTTTCACTTTTTTTCTTGGAGAGATAGGCTGCAGTTAGACAAATGATCATTAAGCCATCAAGTATCTCTTCTACCCTCCTGTCCTCCGCCCAGACAGCCAAGCGATCCTGTTTTATCGATAGGGGAAGGCATAAGATAGCTCTGTCAGTTATTGAAGGTCTCCATTAAAATCCTCCCATCCTGCCTACTCCCTTCTCGCAGCAATCCTGCCAGTTCCCCATCCAAAGCCGTCACAGAGCAACTACTTTTACTGCTGCATCAGTGAAATGGCAGCACCTGCTCCCTGTCTTCTCTTTATTAGCATATGACAGCCCTTTTTAGATGCTGCAGTCCATAGCGACCACAGCATTTAAAGGGCAATGCCTCTTTCAAATCAACTGGTGTCAGAAAGTGACACCAGTTTGGGCTTTCTTTATCTTAGGATGTTTCTTGAGGTAGCATAGGAGCTTTAAAAAGGAACCAGGTGACAAAACACTAGGAACCCCATTTTAGAAACTACATTCTAAGGGAACTTATCTAGGGGAGTAGTGAACTTTTGATCCCCACAGTTTAATAGAATTTTTTTTATAAAAATGAACAAATTTCAAATAATATGTAGCTTTAGCTTTACAAGGAGAATAAGCACCCTGTTTTGCACAAATTAGTATTTTAGCAGTACCCCATATGTGTTTCCCATGGTACCAGTACAACGGAAACCTGCTTGGAAGTGACTTTTTGGAAACTACACCCCTTGAGGAATTCATCTAGAGGTCCAATGAGCAACTGGACCGCACAGATTAGGAAAGTTTCCATCACTGGGCCACGAAAATTCTTTTACGATGCAATAGGACTTGCGAACAGAATTGACCTGCCCTGGTCACATCTATAGGTATTTGACGTTCCAGTGTCAGGAGCGGCTGCATGCTGATTGGGTAAGATTCATGAAGACTTTTTGCTACCCCAGTTAACTGTTTGTATTGTATTTGCTTCCATACCCTCTTTAATAAAAGTCAAGCAAGTCTGATCGTTGTCACTTACTGACCTGCACCCATATGCCTGCAAAGCAGCAACACCATGTGTGTGCACCTACTAGCTAGTGATATAACCCAAAAAACGAGTGTCCGTTTTTGTGTTATGTCCCAAAAAAAGTCCAACAAAACACAACAATCACTGAACTCAGGGAGAACAGCGAAAAAATCCAATGGAGTACTCATTTACAAGTCTCCACTGATTGTCCCCTACAAATTTTGAATATGCAAAGAAGGGGTCCGTGGAGCCTCAGTTACGAGTCTCAAAACATGGGAATAGCCAGATATCCCTCTCTCCAGAGAAGGAAGCCCATTGCCAAGGGGTGCCTCCTAGTGGGGAGAGCACCAAACCACCCTGATACATAGCCCCTCAGGTCCTCACTCTGTTGCAAGCTTTGGGACCTAAATAGGGAAACACCAGGGTGGCCCCTGCCACAAAAAAAGTGAAAGATAGAATACCATAATAGGCTACTATATTCCATCGAACGGGACTCTGTAAAAATAGTATATTTCCATAAAATGGTTACTCTATTAGCCTGTAGGTGATGGGTGCCACCTTATGGCTTCAATCATAGGGATCCACATGTGGGTGCAAAACAGCTCACTACTGTGGGATGTTGCTGTTATGTTATTTACCGCTGCAGACATTGACTGTTGAAGTCGGTTTATTATCCTCCTGATCGATGAGTGTCGCTGTGACTTCATGTTCAAAAAGTGACACTTTGCATATCCTTGTAACGGCTTGAGCACCACCTGTTAAAGACAGATCTGGCTGTATACTGCATGTGTCCGAGAGGTGGAGCGCCTGCGTGGCAGTGCTAGTGGTTGGCTTCTCCTTGTGCTGATGTTTAGTGCCCGAAACTTCCTAGACATACACCCTAGGAGCGTGATGGCAAACACGCGTAGTCATAGTCGCTGACTATGCGACCGCATACAGAGAAGTATGTGGCCGCATGCAAGCTCCAAGGCAGCCCAGCGGCCTTACAGTGCGGCCCGACCCCACGTATTCCCCCACCCCACGTACCGCCTGGACGCAGCTACTGTGACATCACCCGGCACAATAGCTGCAAACGGCCAGCCACAGTGGTGCAGCTTGCTCCTGCTCCATCCTGGCCTTGCTCCTGCCTCCAGCGTCGCCTCCTGGTGCCACAGCCTGCATGCTGGACCGCAACAGTAAGTGTGTGTGGGGAGGGATGGAGGTCAGGGGATGGGTGAGGTATAGTATTGTTTGTGTGTGGGGAGGGATGGGGTCAGGTTGGGTAGTGTGTATATGGCTAAGGAGGTCAGGTGGGGTAGTGTGTGTGGGGATGGGGTCAGGTAAGGTAGTGTGGGGGGATGGCGGTCAGGTGGGGTAGTGTGTGTGGAAGGGTCAGGTAGGGTAGTGTATGGGAAGGGATGGGGGTCAAGTAGGGTAGTGTATGGGGAGGGATGGGGGTCAGGTGGGGTTGTGTGTGTGGGGGGGGGCGGTCAGAAAGGGTAGTGTATGGGGAGGGATGGGGGTCAGGTGGGGTAATGTGTTTGTGTGTGGTTTTTAGTTTACCTCACATAACAATATTTTTTGGTTTATTAATTACGATACGTATGTTTTTTTTTTATACGTATTTTTGTTATTTATAGGAGAAGTTCGGCCAAAAGTATTTTTAGGGTACGTTCACACTTACCAGATCCGCAGCGTATTTTCTGCTGCAGATCCGCTGCAGATGCACACAGCATCAAATCTGCACCATCAAATCTGCTGCGGATCTGCTGCAGATCCTGTAGGTGTGAACGCACCCTTAAGCTGGGTTCACACTATGTATATTTGAGGCTGTATTTGTGAGGCTGTATAGCAACCAAAACCAGGAGTGGATTGAAAACACAGAAAGGCTCTGTTCACATAATGTTGTAATTGAGTGGATGGCCGCCATTTAATGGCAAATATTTGCTGTTATTTTAAAACAACGGCTGTGGTATTGAAATAATGGCCGTTATTTACTGTTATATGGCGGCCATCCACTCAATTTCAACATTGTGTGAACAGATCCTTTCTGTGTTTTCAATCCACTCCTGGTTTTGGTTGCTATGAGGACCTGACATGAGGACCAAATACAGCCTCAAATATACATAGTGTGAACCCAGCCTTAATGTGTTAATACATAAGGAAAGTTAGACAAATTCCTAATATACACTTATTATGGGAAATGCACATTTACTGTTTTTTTCCATAATTTAGTAGATCATGCAGACTTCAATTTCTCTAAAAAACCGTGACGTCACGAATCAGGGCATAGCTGGGTGTAATTCCTATGAAGCGTCCAGCAGGGGGCGCAGTATATGGAGAAATTACATTGTAATTTCGGCATGGGTTGCAGTCATCCATAGCAGCTTGTGAACTCACCGGGTGGCAGGAAGAGGCTCCCCGGCACCCGTCCATCCCGCACTGGCTCCCCTAGCCCCCCAAGGACCCCACACATCCATTCATCCCGCCGGCTGCCCTCCCCTAGCCCTCCCGCACCCGTCCATGCCGCTGGCCTTCCTCCCCTAGCCCCCCCCACACTCATCCATGCCACCTGCCGTTCTCCCCTAGTCCCCACGCACCCGTCCATGCCGCTGGCCGCCTCCCCGCTCTCTCTCCCCCTGCAGTCAATGACTGTCAGGCTGGAGAGAGACAGCGGGGACCACGGTATAGCAGCGCTCTCCCCGCTGCACACAGGACCGGGCAGGGGGAGAGCGCTGCTATACTGTGGTCCCCACTGTCTCTCTCCAGCCGGACAGTCATTGACTGCAGTGGGAGAGAGAGCGGGGAGGGCCGACAGCATGGGGGCATGTCGGGGGACTAAGGGAAGGTGGACGGTGGCATGGACGGGTGCAGGGGGGCTATGGGAGGGTGGCCAGCGGTATGGACGGGTGCGGGGTGGCTAGGGCGGGCGGCCGGCGGGATAGACAGATGTGGGGCGTCCTTGGGGGGCTAGGGGAGCCGGTGCGGGATGGACGGGTGCAGGGGAGCCTCTTCCTGCCACCCGAGTGCACAAGCTCCTATGGGTGACAGCAACCCTTGCCGAAATTACAATGTAATTATTCCATATACTGCACCCACTGCTGGACACTTCATTACACCCAGCTCTGCCCTGATTGTGACGTCACCGCTTTTTAGAGAAATTAAAGTCTGCATGATCTACTAAATTAAGGAAAAAAGGAGAATATGAGCATTTCCTATAATAAGTGTATATTAGGAATTTCCTTAATAAAGTTCACACTACTTATATTTCAGTCAGTATTGTGGTCCTCATATTGCAACCAAAACCAGGAGTGGATTGAAAACACAGAAAGGCTCTGTTCACACAATGTTGTAATTGAGTGGATGGCCGCCATTGGCAAATATTTGCTGTTATTTTAAAACAACGGCTGTTATATTGAAATAATGGCAGTTATTTACTGTTATATGGCGGCCATCCACTCTATTTCAACATTGTGTGGACAGAGCCTTTCTGTGTTTTTAATCCACTCCTGGTTTTGGTTGCAATATGAGGACCACAATTCTGACTGAAATATACATAGTGTGAACCCAGCCTTAGGATGCAAACATTTTAGATTTTTTCAGTATTCACCCCAGTATACCCCCAAAACAAAAAAAAAATGATCAGTTATATGAACCCCAAAATGGCGCTGCTAAAAAGTACAGCATGCAAACAAAAAGACAAGCCCTCCTATGGCTATGTTGACAAAATAATTTAAAAAAAAAAAAGAAAAAAGTTAAAGCTCTTAGTATGCAACAATGAAAAAAAATAAAGAAAATTGTTTGGGCAATAAGGCCCAAATTGACTTGGTCACTAAAGGGTTAAAAATAAATACAGTTGCAGCCTGGAAGTCTATGGTGTTCTGTGCCCAGGTTAAGATACAGTGCATACAGTTTTATTGTACTGACATAAATAATACATACTAT
The DNA here is from genome assembly GCF_027789765.1 of Dendropsophus ebraccatus. NCBI lineage: Eukaryota > Metazoa > Chordata > Amphibia > Anura > Hylidae > Dendropsophus > Dendropsophus ebraccatus. The sequence continues at coordinate 55,551,260 of NC_091463.1, forward strand.
ATATATATATATATATATATATATATATATATATATATATATATATAATATACGGCAGTTCATGGTTTGCTTTCTTCCTCACAGGCTTTATGTAGGCACCACTTCGCAGCTTGGCCTTGGATGTAGTGGCGTGCTATGTTGCAGGCACATGCTTTCAGCCTGCTCCTGCTTACTCAAAGAAACCAGATGCTTGTCCAACGCCAACCAATACTTCCACATTAATGACAGTGCCAAAGAGCTTTTATTAACTCCTTACTACTTTGCTTAGTAATAAATGCCGGCTTCATTATACAGTGTGTATAACTGTATTTGTAATACCCACAGAATGACGTTATGTCACTCAGACACTGTATAAACAAATACACCATTATAAAAAATAAAAAAAAACAATTGCAGCTGTTGTTTCCCACAAAAAAAAAAATGAAAATTTAAACAATGCATTAGATGTAACCTAAAATGGCGCTGCCTATCGAGAGTACCCTCAGTGTTTTAAGTTAAGTGCCAAGTTATGGTGCCCTATTAATTATGCCCTCATTATTTACAGTGTGCATCCATAATAATAGTGTTGCAAGTTTTTAATTATAACATTATCCAATGTGCCTATAACTTAAAATAAAAATATAAAAAAATACATAAAAAAAATCCTAAATAATAAAGTTGTACAAACCAACTTGTAATATCTGCATGAAATTACATAAATTACAAGCAACTGCCCACCGTCACCTCCCCTTCTGGGGTCTGACCACCGTCACCTCCCCTTCTGGGGTCTTACCATCATTACCTCCCCTTCTGGGGTCTGACCACCGTCACCTCCCCTTTATAGGTCTGACCACCTTCACCTCCCCTTCTGGGGTCTTACCATCATTACCTCCCCTTCTGGGGTCTGACCACCGTCACCTCCCCTTCATAGGTCTGACCACCTTCTCCTCCCCTTCTGGGTTCTGACCACTGTCACCTCCCGTTCTGGGGTCTGTCCACCGTCACATCCTCTTCTGGGGTCTGACCAACCATCACCTCCCCTTCTGGGTTCTGACCACCGTCACCTCCCCTTCTGGGTTCTGACCACCGTCACCTCCCCTTCTGGGGTCTGACCACCGTCATCTCCCCTTCTGGGTTCTGACCACTGTCACCTCCCCTTCTGGGTTCTGACCACTGTCACCTCCCGTTCTGGGATCTGACCACCGTCACCTTCTCTTCTGGGGTCTGACCACCGTCACCTCCCCTTCTGGGGTCTGACCACCTTCTCCTCCCCTTCTGGGTTCTGACCAACGTCACCTCTCCTTCTGGGGTCTGACCACAGAGAGTAAAACGGATCCACAAAATCTTTACATACTATCTTTATTACCTAGAAATCATTTTGTCCCTTTAATTGTATTAATTCTAGGATGTAATAAAGACAAAAATAAATATGCATAAAAATAAACACAATGAATATGAAGTTATAGAGATCTTCTTTTATACATTGAGCCCATTCCCTGACAGAAAGGCGTGTTTCACAGCAGAGCAGGGATTGTGGGTGCACTTAATGTAACACCTTGTTTTCCACAAAACAATCCCTGGGTATAAAAACTTTGCATAGATCGGGGATGGATGATTGGGAAAATGCCGGGATTTTGTCTTTTGCATAGCAATGATCCATCTGTAGGTGGTTTATCTGGTGTAATATGTAAATCCTGTTAAGTATGACCTCCTGGAAGGTGTCCTTCTTAACTGATTCAGACTTGATTTTATCCATCAGATTAAGGTCACCATCTGTAGCTTTATTTATCCACTTTCTGTTTCAGGTGTCATGAGAGCTGTAATGTGTCGGACCTGTGATATTTTTTTCACGGCTGTCTTTAGGAGTCGCTTTAGATCTCGGAAGGCTGCCTCATCCCTACAAATACACCACAAAGTAAATTACATCAGCAGAATCTGCATATTGTGTTCCACCTAAGAACATAATTACAGGCTGTAAAAACACAATGTACCGGGAAACAATATAACATCCCTCTAAACTATTGTGCAAACAGTTCTTTATACTTTGAGAGCTCCTTTAAAGAGCGAAGAACTGTAGAGCAGAAAGCAACGCACTATATACAGAGTTATTTTCAGGTAGCTTTCATTTAGATGACAAAGGGCATGTATCCTCTGTATTTGTGATTCTTTATGTATGACAAGCAGCTTCAGTATTGCAATCCCTGCCACGAAAAGTTAACCACATGATAATAGTCATAAAAATGATCAACATAACAACGTTATATAATGTTTCATTATTGACCTCCCATTGATATTAGATTATTTGCAGATTTGGCAGTATCTGATGTAGCTATATAAGAAATACTTATAGATTGCGGGACTCAAAAGCATTACACCTGCAAAGTAAAAGTATGTTCAGGAATTGTACCTAATGTCGTCATTAGAAGACCACATTATATAGAAGACATAAAGACTGCAATTTTTTTAGCCTTTTCTTAAACAGTATTTTTTATCTAAAGTAACATAAATAAACTTGTAGTGGGACTTCTAGTTAAATATTTTTGCAAATAATAATTCATTGACGGGAACCTGTCAGCTGGGAGACTGAGGCCAAACCCACCCCACCCGATAATAGAGTGCTGGATACTTACCCCTCTTCTCTCTGTGACACTCTGGATGTTGATCCTGCCGCAGAGAAATTGTCAACGCTTGTCTTCACACTCATTATGCTAATGAGCAGAGATGAGTCCGATAGGAAATCACCACTCAGTGATTTCCTATGGACATCTTATGGGCACTAGCATAATAAGCACTAGCATCCAGAGCATCACCAAGAGGAGAGGGTAAGTATCCACCACTCCATTAAGGGGTAGGGTGGGATCGGCCTGGTCTCCCGGCTGACAGGTTCCCTTTAAGCAAAATTGCCTCCTTCTCCTAATATGCCGCTCTTTCCCTCCTATTGTTGACAGCTCGTTGTCTAGGTTACTGACCACCACTCTGCTCTAAATGCAGTGGACAGGCTGGTGTATATATCATTATAGTATGCATATATATTACAATATATATCTACTGTATTTACATACATATAGATTATAGCTATATATACACCTGCCAGACCACTACTTTTAGGGCAGAGTGGTGGTCGGTAACCTAGACAATGGGCTGTCAACAATGGGAGGAAAAGAGCGGCATATCAGAAGGAGGCACGTTTACTAAAATAACGTATTTGCTAAAATGTTTAACTGGAAAGCCCTACAAGTATGAGCAGTCTGTCATAGGACCACTGTATACTAATGGAGAAAAGATCAATCAAACAGAAAATTCCCCTATTCCTCATCACACAGCATGTCAATCACCCATCTCTATAAAGGTGCCTTTACACCAATGGCACAAGCGAATAGTAACACACACTAGCAAGCAATATTCAATAACGTCTGGCAGGACCTTTAGGGTAAGGTTCCTTGTCATTGTGGAAGTAGATATTTTTTTATTACAATTATATTACACTGAATATTGTTCTCAGTGTATGTATACACATATCAAGTCTGATAATTTTTTTATAAATTTGGCACTTATTACGCAGTAGAACAATACCTCTTACAAAACATTTAGGCTGGGTTCACACTACGTTTTTGCAAAAAATGGATGAAAAACAGATGGAAAAAACTGACTCAATTGACTTCCATTATAAAAAAAAATGGATCAAAACGGATCCCCTTTTTTTTAAGGACACAAAAACGTGGTCAACCATGTTTTTGTGTCCGTCAAAAAAAAACTGATTTTTTTTTATAATGGAAGTCAATGGAAAAACGGATGCATACAGTTGCATCCGTTTTTTCCATCTGTTTTTCATCCTTTTTTGCAAATAACGGATTGCAAAAACGTAGCGTGAACACAGCCTTATTCTGCTCTCTTGTATTTTTGGATTCTCTTTTTATGCTCTCATTAGACTGGAAGAATAAGTCTTGAAGGAGTTTCTTTACTCTTGGAGTTAGATAAAAATTGGCCAATAGGAAGTTAGAGGGATAGAAACGATACTCTCATAACTTTCTCTAACATTTCCTTTGGGCCTATGTTTAACAATTCTTGTGCAGAAGCAGAGAACACCCTGTGACAGTCTATTATAATGAATAGCTTTCTTCAGTTTTGAGTTTTCTCATTTGCATATTTATTACCAGCTGTGTATGATTTGCACCAAAGCCCACCAATCACATCCCAGAACACAGCTGTGACTTGTTCAGAGAAAACTGTTTAGATTGCTTATTAAATAACATGTCAAACACTTTAAAAGGTTGGGGGAACAAGCGATCTAAGTGTTTCTTTCCCCATCTCTCTCCTACATTAGATGGTCTCTATAGATTTCTTTACAGAATTAATCTTTTGCAGTGACTGATTGATAAAAAGTCTGTGACTCTATCATATACCTACAATATTTTTTTTTAAATGACAGTAACACTTTAACATTTTTCAGCCTAGTTTTCCATTGTATACAACACAATGTCTGAGAGGAGCCTAAAAGTGGCTATACACCTTTAATAACTGAACAGGTATCTCTCCTGCCTAGCACCGTACCTGCCATACACAGAAATGTTCGCCACGGCTGCGTGCTTCTGTGTTATAAAAACATTTTTATAACTACTTTATAATAAACTTTTGACATGTCAGAGAGACATGTCAAAAGTTTTGAGTGCTCAGACTTGTACCTATCGGGAGATAGAGAGAGGAGAAGACCACAGGTGCAGAAAAAAAAAAAGAGTCAGACTTATAATGGCACGGCTTATAATGGTACAGCTCCATACTCCATAGACCGATGGCAGAATCTGTGACAGAGGTGGGATCTGAGCGGACCTGAAACGGATACTGCCTCCGTCACTGACTGGCTGAGCGGACCTGAGACGTCACGTCTCGGGCCCGTGTCAGACACCAGGAAGCGGCCGGGGATCGGAGAGCCGCGATGCGGGACCCGCCCCTGGAACCGGGAAATTGAGTGGACGTCGTTTCCCTCAGCCACCTCCTCCCCGGTCCCAGGGAAAAAATGCCCCCCCCCCCGCTGGAGTACCCCTTTAATGTCTTTATGGCATCTAAAGACAAAATATCTACAGATTGTAACCAACTCCAAGCAACCAAATCTAACAAAGGAACCTTCTTTTATGACTTTCCGAATACAAATCCAGGATACAAATTCCAAGTCAAAACCAGGAGTAAATCCATATAACCATACTGGTTTTGGCTTAGCTCTGAAATGGGAAACACACTCAACCTTAGGCCTCAGACGGCTTTTTTGCACTTACATTTAACTATAAACATTCCAGATTTACCGCCTTGGCCCACCATATTTATAGAGAATTAAACTTGCAAAAGGCACCTGTGGTGCTGTATATTCCATTTAGCAACATCACAACGGGCCTAGGGGCCTGAAATATGGTTTATTAAATACAGATTCAATATGGTCATCTGAATGAGGGCTATTCTACATTTTATTAGATGTGTGCATACCTCCCAACTTTTGCAAAGAGCAAAGAGGGACATGTGCGCCGCGGTCCCCATAGCCACGCCCCCATAGCGACCCTCCATAGCCACGCCACCATAGCAACCCTCCATAGCCACGCCCCCATAGCAACCCTCCATAGCCACTCCCCTACAGTCACCACATGCTGCTGACTGAATAGTGCCCTATACAGTATCCAATCCCGCCAAAAATGCCATATATAGTATCCAATCCCCCATTATAGTGCCCCACATAGTATCCAATGCCCCCATATAGTGCCCCCATATAGTGCCCCACATAGAATCCAATCTCCCACATAGTGCCCCACATAGTATCCAATGCCCCATATAGTGCCCCACATAGTATCCAATGCCCCCATATAGTGCCCCACATAGTAGCCAATGCCCCCATATAGTGCCCCACATAGTAGCCAATCCCCATATAGTACCCCACATAGTAGCCAATCCCCCCATATAGTGCCCACATAGTATCCAATGCCCCCATATAGTGCCCCCATATAGTGCCCCACATAGAATCCAATCTCCCACATAGTGCCCCACATAGTATCCAATGCCCCATATAGTGCCCCACATAGTATCCAATGCCCCCATATAGTGCCCCACATAGTAGCCAATGCCCCCATATAGTGCCCCACATAGTAGCCAATCCCCATATAGTACCCCACATAGTAGCCAATCCCCCCATATAGTGCCCACATAGTAGCCAATCCCCATATAGTGCCCCACATAGTAGCCAATCCCCCATATAGTGCCCCACATAGTAGCCAATCCCCATATAGTGTCCCACATAGTAGCCAATCCCCATATAGTGCCCCACATAGTAGCCAATCCCCCATATAGTGCCCCACATAGTAGCCAATCCCCCATATAGTGCCCCACATAGTAGCCAATGCCCCCATATAGTGCCCCACATATTATCCAATCCCCCATATAGTGCCCCACAGAGTAACCAATACCCCCCATTTGTGTGGCCCCAGCAGAAAAAACAATAAACCAGTAACTCACCTGTCCTCCCGTCCCAGCAGCTCCTCTCCCGGCAGAGCGCGCACTCCCGTCATCCTCCGGGGCGGGCAGCGGGGTACAGAGACACTGACTGTACCGGAAGTGATTCATGACAGAGGCTGCAGGTCACTTCCGGCACAGTCAGTGTCTCTGTACCCCGCTGCCCGCCCCGGAGGATGACGGGAGTGCGAGCTCTGCCGGGAGAGGAGCTGCTGGAAACGGAGGACAGGTGAGTTACTGCTTTATTGTTTTTTTCGCTGGGGCCACATATAATGCGGGACACGGGGGGCCGTTCCGGGACCGCGGGACAGAACCCCGAAAACGGGACTGTACCGCGAAATCCGGGACGGTTGGGAGGTATGTGTGTGTATAAAAAATGTTTCTTTCAGTGCACTACTAGTCTATTAGCAAGAAGTTGTTAATTTACTGTAATAATGTAAATGATGTTATTTTTTTCCTGTAGGTTGGAGCTTTGTTCCTTTCTACAATAACAGAACAATTTGACAGGGTAGCAGGGATTTCAGAGTGAGTGCATTATGGAAGAAATAATGCATCGCTTAATAAGAAAAATAAAATACTACAAGAAATATTACTGCTGTAACTTCCCTATTATGAATAAAATCAGATGTATTTATATGCCCCGGGAGAGCTGCATTAATATTTCACAAATCTGTATATTTTAACAAGGGATTTGGTGCCAGTCCTTAATTAAATGCTTTATTTTAACTCCCATGAAAAGGCTGCCAGCATGATAAATAGCTTGGAAAGTTCCGCTGTCTATCCCAAATTACAATGCTATGAAACTGTGGCAATAAAAGGATCACTAAATCTAAAGTAAGGCGCTTGTGACTCCTGTATATCTGCCATTTTTTTCCACCAAATAATATCTGGGAGGTGAACAAAAACAGGGCCAGTTTAGCACCATATTACAGCCAAATGTCCTGGTCGAACCATTGGTTTACTTACCAGAACTCACAGCATCATAGATCCCCATGATGCTGTGAGTTTGGGTCATTTATATATTTTGAATATCCACCTTAGGGCATACTATCCTTGAAGGCTTCACTTAGCCATCAATAAAGCAAAGACACAAATCTTTTTCAAAAATGCTTGGTATATATTCTTTGGTGGAGATTTATTAAACATGGTGTAAAGTGAAACTTGCCCAGTTGCCCCTAGCAACCAATCAGATTCCACTTTTTATTTTACAAAGAGTCTGTGAGGAATGAAAGGTTGAATCTGATTGGTTGCTTGGGGCAACTGAGCCAGTTTACTTTACACCATATTTGATAAATCTCCCCCTTTATTTTTAAATCCCATCCAAATACAATGATAAAATTCACTATTCACTATACTCCGCCGTGGCATACCTGCATAGGTGTTCGAGAGCCGAAGTTCCATAACTTTGACAAAGGGGGCAAAAAACCCCAAAATGCTGCATGATGACGTAACACAAAGCAACTCCCCTTGTCAGCTCAGACAGGTAAAAGAACTGCGGTTTATGGGCTTTGGCCCCCATGCGGGTTTGACATGATGGAGTCTGATGGACTCTAAATATTTATGGGTGATTTACGTATTTGTATTTCATATAGTGGTAAATACTTTCAATCTAAGTATTTTAGTAATTCGCTTTATTTTATATAGTGATTTTTTTTTTCATTGTATTTTTGGATGGAATTTAAAAACAAACTATATATAGTAAGCATTTTTGCTTACTGATGGGTCATGAGTTTGGGTCATAAAGCTGGGACTCTTATGTGTAATACAGCCCCAAAATTATGCTTGCATGAAACAGACCTAGGGCTCACACTACCTACACCACCGTGTCTTCACTGCTCTGCTCTATAACTTTCCCCAACAAGGGTTAAATATATATATTAGATTTCCGACAGTTTTACAAGCCATGGCTACAAGTCATTATTTCAGATTATAGAGGACTTATTTTTTTAACCTTGTTATATAATGTTATAGAGCTGGGCAGTTACACAGACATAATAACAGGGAGGAAGCTCTGTCGCTGACTCACACCACTCCGTGTATACCTCCCTTAGTCTCTGCAGTTATCTTTGTCAATGAATGATGGCTAAACCTGTCTGAGTGTCCCAGGGCCACTTCCCTCCTGTCATCTCTGCTGTATCTCTCAAGCTCCTTCCCTTATTGACAGGCATAGAAAAACCAACCACTAGCTTGTAGCTGTATTCTCATCTACCTTCTATGTAAAATTATTGGCACCTAGATTGTCATAGATTGCCCAGGCAGCCGCATTTAAGTGTATAGAATTTCTCCCAATATTTGTCTGTTTGCTGCAGCATAAGGCTGCGTTCACACTATGTATATTTCAGTCAGTATATATGTATATTTCAGTCAGTATATTTCAGTCAGTATTGCAACCAAAACCAGGAGTGGATTAAAAACACAGAAAGGCTCTGTTCACACAATGTTGAAATTGAGTGGATGGCCGCCATTTAATGGCAAATATTTGCTGTTATTTTAGAACAACGGCTGTTGTATTGAAATAATGGCCGTTATTTACTGTTATATGGCGGCCATCCACTCAATTTCAACATTGTGTGAACAGATCCTTTCTGTGTTTTTAATCCAGCCTAAGCCTGCCATACATTATACATTGTTCAAGATCTGAATTTTAATTCATAGAAAACCAGAACATCTAATTGGTGTTAAAATAAAATGGATTGATTAGATCGTATACAGACAAATACAGTTTCTCTAAAAATGATAAACCAATATTGTTTCTGATAAATGAGAAAATTGTTCTTTTGAATTTCATATCTTTCATATTTTTTCTACTTGACATTTTATAATCCACATTAAAGGAACACGTAGAGAACACTATATATTAAGCAGGCACTGGTACTAGGTTATTCATAATATGCATGTGCAATAGGTTCATATGAAAAAAGGGAAGGAGCAAGTGGGATGGAACAAACTTGATTGGCCAAAAATCTCAATGATGCTGATGGTTGTCCACTATCTTTAGACCAGAACTCATCTGCTCCTCTGTTCTTTTCTCAGCTAGCCGGATCTGCAAAAGCTGAGCAAACAACAAGAGACATGGTGGATGGTCAGTTTAAAGCACCAGCTCCTCATGTAACTTCTCAGACAAATACAAATGATATTAGACATACCATTATTCGCTTTTCTCATGTCTTCTGGTCTTCATCCAAGGAAAGCTAAAAATATTAATTATTTCTGTCTTCTTTAAATTGAGAATATTTTATGTATATGGATTTGACTTGAACTCTTGGGGCAAATAAGATAATGAGGTTCCTTTTTGACTCTTCTCATAGGTAAAATAGTATTAATTTATGCTCCTTTTGTACATGCTTGTTTAAGAGACTGGTGCTTTAAGCAATGCAACGTTTCTCCCCATGTTTCCTTTGTCACTACATTTACTACCAGTATCTGGTCTAGTTGGCATTCGTGTCTTTTGGCCAACAAGAAGACAATCAACCTCACCGGGAACGTGTCAGCAATTTTCACCCCTCAGACCTACACCAGTACATACATGATAAGCTTCCATGGTACCAAACCTAGTCCTTAGTTTCCCTAATAGGTTCATCATTATAATAAAGAAGTTTATTCACTGCTCCATAACTAATAAGCTGTGTAAGTCAAGGAGCTGGAGACACTGCCGATAGAATTCATGATGTCACCTAGCCAAGTTTGATCGTATCCCAGAGGACGGGAACGCTATCCCATGGCTGTTCATAGGGAAGTCAATTGTAAAGTGCTGCGGAATCTGTTGGCGCTATATAAATAAAAATTATAAATTATAATTAAGTCAATAAGGCCTGCTAGGCATGATTATAGCATGGACATTATGACTTCTATTCAATTACATAAATAGCAATAACATTTTTAATATTGGTACACCTATTCAGGCAACTGAGGATAACTTCCAGAACTATGGCAGCATATCATTCAGCTACTGGCACAGGTTTGGGAGACAAAAACTTTCTGACAGGCTCCCTTTAAGCTAGCCATACATTAGAGATCTTGGATCTGTGAAAAGCTCATCTGCTGTGCTTGATCTTTTAATTGGTGTGAGAAAGTCATCTATGGCAAACAAGAGATCTGCATCCTATTAACGGACGCCCTGACCAAGCTTTGGACCAAGACAAAGATCGACCAATGATTCACTCTAACAATATGGTAACCTTCACAGACAAACTGTGACCAATGAGCCGTCTGGACAATGGCAGTAAGAAATCACTAATGTATGGCCAGCTTTAGAGAAAGCTCACATTAAAAAGTGGTGCATAGAGAACCTCCTGATTATTGCTATGCAATTAGGAGAGAAGTTTCCATTAGACTGCAGGAGAAGTGGTGACACATATAGCATGTAATGTTATACATTTTCATGCATAACATTACCTCAGATATTCTTCCTTGCAAGTTGCTTTTCTGCTTTTCTTCTTTTGAAAGCGGTTATCTCATCCTGCAGAAAACCATGACCCACTTGCCTGTGAACGATATCAAAATAGTGACGGAAAAAAATATAAAAACACAGTTAGGTGGACAGCAAGAGGATATCCTGCGCCTGGACCGCATGGTGTCTCCGCTTACCCTGACTTGATCACTGGTGGGACAGGTAACGGTTTTCTAAAACCTTCTTTTCCAACCAGCCAGTATGTCTCTTCAATACCTTTACCCTTATCCAAAAGAGACAAAGGACATAGTTACCAGGTGGCTTTGGAGGACCCCCACTGTTCCACCAAAGTTGGGCCAAATAAAAGCCTCTAATTCAAAATAGTGAAATATAAAATAAGTGAACCTGGTCTTATCCAGTGATTGGGAGTCCACTGTATCTCAGGAAAAGGTGTTTTTTTTTGGTTTTTTTTACAAATTAAAGGTCATATTTTAACTGCTGGTCGTCATTCAAGCCAAGCATTGATACCCTATGCTGCGTCATGGAAAGCTGTAGCTGACAAGCAGTATGTTGGCTCTATGTAGATAAGTTTTAATCATAGTGTAATGTAGAAAATACTCTATAATTTACTCTGTGCTTCCAAATCCCTGTGGCTTTTGTAATCTGTCAGTGATATATTCAGTACTCTGTTCACTGTCTCATTGTGATACACCTTCAGGATATACACCAGAAAAATCCCTTGACATAGGCACTGAATGTATACCCTCAACATATGCAACTGCATACAGGGATTTGTGCTGATGATTTTGGCATATATAAAGGGATTGTCTGGGGGGGATGAGTGTTTAATGTCTCCAGACAACCCCTTACAGAGGATTGCCTATACTCAATAAACTTGTAAGAAGCTCCCAGAAGGTTGCTTTAGTTCCACGACTATTAATGTAATGTCCCCATACGAAACGGAAAGCTATCCTGAGACCCTTAGCCACAATTAGCCATTGGCCACAAATCCCCAATTACACAGGAAGATGTGCAGCCAACAGGCAATGATTTTTTAGCATTTCAGAAAAAAAGCGCTAAGGATAAATGAGTGTTTGCTCATTCATTGACTGATCACTAGCCCTATTACGCGGGGTGATATCAGCTTGTTCGAAAATAACTGTATATTAGGGCCCCATAGGGTAGCAATATGCTACCAATGCCTGTTTCTTTGACACATAACACCAGCAGCATCAGGTTCTTGATTTATAAAGAGCTACTTCCTCTTTCTCCCTAAGATCTATATTCAGGTAGAACAGTTTACTTTAAACCGACTCTGTACCCACAATCTGTCCCCCCCAAACCACTTGTACCTTCGGATAGCTGCTTTTAATCCAAGATCTGTCCTGGGGTCCGTTCGGCAGGGGATGCAGTTATTGTCATAAAAACAACTTTTAATCCAGCAGAGCTGTGTCTAATGGCCGGGGCTTACATTTGTATATGCATTAGGCTGGCACCACCTCTCCGTCCTTCCTTCCCACCCTCCTTATTATAAGGAATGATCCAGAAACATTTACCGCTGTTTGAGCTTTGCACAAGTGTATTAACGATCCAGCCATGTGCCGGGCTGCCACAGGTGTGGAATAGGAAGCAATCTGCCAGGAGTATTCCTAATGATGAGGAGGGTGGGGAGGAAGGACAGAAAGGTTGTGCCAGCCTAATGCATATACAAATGTAAGCCCCGGCCGTTAGACACAGCGCTGCCGGATTAAAAGTTGTTTTTATCACTATAACTGCATCCCCTGCTGAACAGATCCCCAGGACAGATCTTGGATTAAAAGCAGCTATCTAAAGGTACAAGTGGTTTGAGGGGGTCAGATTGTGGGTACGGAGTCGCTTTAAGGCAGGGATGGGGAATCTTTGGCCCTCTAGCTGTTGTAAAAGTACAATTCCCATCATGTCTGGACAGACAAAGCTTCATTCAGTCTTTAGAGCCAAAGCCAAGGGTGGATTTAAAAGGAACAGGGAATATAAAGGAAGGACTGCATCAAAAACTGCAGTGGTATTTTTCAATAAAACTGCTATGTGTGTATGACACCAGCCAAGAGGATGCACAGCCTTATTCTAAGGTAAAAGTGGTTCGATCCTCATAATTAAATTAAATGCTGGCATTTCTTCAGTATAAATTATCATCATTATTATTTCTTAGCAATATGGCAACATTTGTAATATAGTAAGACAAGGTAACATACACAGAAAAGTATATGCCAGTTGCCAGAAGGGTCAATATTGCCTGATTTAAAGATGAAGTACCATCAAGTACACTCTCTTTAAAATTATACATAAATCGAACTGCACCGGCACGAGGAAGCCACTTCCCGCGTACGGCGCCATTCTATCCATGGTTACCAGGCTAGGTTAAAGCACTGGAAGCAGACCGACCCGCCCCCAGTGTGAGGAAACCCCCGCCCCTTCATGACACTGCTCCATTGATTCTGGAGCCGCGTCATAAAGGGGCGGGGGTTTCCTCCCACTGGGGGTGAACGGCCCACCTCCAGTGCTTCAACCTGGCCTGGTAACCATGAATAGAACAGCGCCATATGCGGGAATCGGGCCGCGGTTCAAAAAAAGGACCACAGCATCGGCTTCCCCGATGCTGTTCGATTCATGTGGAATTCGATTCATGATGGTACATCCTTTTTAAAGCCATTTTCAAATGACAATAACAGTTTGTGATTTTTTTTTCTCCCCTAGACTTCCATACATTTTTTTCACATTTACATGAACAAAGCCGAATGCTTGTGGCCCCTCTCGTTGTGAAGCAGCGGCATTGATCAGTAACTAGATCATCAGTTTGTTTTGCCCGGAAACACCCCTTTGATTTAGCAAAGAAATGATTCCTTACTAGTGTTGAGTGAGCATGCCTGAGTAACCAAAGACTGAAATTGTTCGTCCGTCAATTATAGCCCCGTTAAAACAAACAAAAATAAAAAAAAATAATTTTGTCTACTTTGTTTCTTCAGGGAATGTTTAAATGAAATATACAACCATTAGAACGGAAAAATGTAATAACTTTATGCTAAAGAAATACAAATGAGGCGGGGAATACCGGCAATTGCAAATATTCTCCGCCTCAGCTGTAATGTGTCTTGCATAAAGCTATTATATTTTTATTTTCTGATTTTTGTATATTTGGTTCGAACATCCTCTGAAGGAACGAAATATATGAAAAAAATAAGAAAAGGGAAATTTAACTCAGAACGATCGTTTGTCCAGCGTTAAAATTTCCTATGTTTACCAGGCACTCTCCACTCTCGAGTAGCTGGCAAATAGGAAAACGCTTGATTTTAATGGGGTTCATTACTTGAATAAAGCATTTGAGCATTAAAAAATGCTCAACTCAAGTAAGGAAGTATTGAAATACTCACTCAACTCTACTTTTGATCGAGCAGAAAAAAATTACTATAAAGTCTTAGCCACTAGGTGCCTCACTTCCTTATAATCTACAGTCCACTGCCTGTTGTCAGGCTCAATCCATCTCTAGTAACAGACAAACCAAGATGGAATGCAGGAAGTGGGGCTTAGCTACTACTAAGCAAATAAGAGAGAGGGCCTAGGCTGTGTAACTGCAATCTCTTCTCCATGTATCAGTCTGCCATCTGCCTTCATGTAATGTAATTTGATCTTGTAATGTTCTTGTTTGTTACCCCTGTCGCCTGTATAGCGCTCTGGAATTAAGTGCGCTCTATAAATAAATAATAATAATAATCTGTGAGCTTGCCTGCTTTCTCCAAACGCTTTGTCCCTGTCAGGTAAATTAAAGCTTCCTTCTAATTTCTGTCACTTGTGTTCTTATTAATGTTTGTATACAGTGCTGCCTCCTGAATATAATATTCTCTCCCCCTCCCTTTAGCTTGTCATCATCATCAGCGGCAGCTATGGCAGCATTTTAAATGCTCAGTATAAGGTCTTCCTTGGCATGGTGCTGCTCTTTTGTTTTTATTTTTGCTCACATAACACCTAGCAAAGCCAAAGCATGGATAACCTCTTCTGACTTCAGATGCTGTCTATAGCAGTGTACTGTAAACCATCCCCCAGCACAGTGCCAGCCTGTTTAGTCCAGTTCATAACAGTGATAAGTAGCACTTGGCCGGACAAACAGAGAAAGGAAGTGCCAATGCCTACGCTCTAAAGTGCCAGTGCCATCCTTTAAGGTGGAGAGAATGAGAAATAGCTGTACACATGAAGTGGGGCCGAATAGCAGCAGTGATAGCACTAAAATGACCTTGTCAGTGTTAAAAACTTTTAAAATGACAGGTACACTTTAAGGCAAAAAAAGCTAAAAAAAAACAACGTGGGACGTCAGAAGCATTTCAAACTGATTACTCGTTCGTTTACAGATGTCATTGTAGGTGCAATTGGTAGGATGACACAGGGTGCTTGACTAATGTAATTTACTTAAACAATCCTGACTTATTCAGGTAAAATACAGTGATGTGGGTGTCCAGTCTACACAGATATGTCAAGGATTTAAGCTTGTTAATTCCTAGAAATTTCTCGAGAACTGACCTCAGCTTGTAATTGGAACAAATTACTTCAGTGACGTCTAACAGAGAACATTGTGTATGATACAGATAAACATGTCACTTACCTTCAGCTCTGTCCTTCCTCTCAGTTCCAGAATATACCCCTCATTTAAAGATCTGAGGGTTTTGACAGTACTCTGGTTGACATGGATCCGATACGCTGTAAAGGAATATAAGCATTAAGCAACTTAAAAGGTAACACTTTACATTAAAGATCTTTGGGAGACACTTAGCACAGCTGGTGGGACCTGCGCCTGTCGCAGGACTTAAGCAGAAATCTACACCTGCTCCGATGCACATTTCTGCATGGTTTACGCCAGTTTGCAGCCATAAACCATGATAAATTAAGCACGGGAGGATGCCAAAGCTCCGCGTTGATGCCCCCCCTCGCCCACCTATCAGGTGAGCAGGGGTTACTGCTGGCACACACCATGGAAAAGGTAAGAATCTGCACCTGGTCCTTAGCGTATACCAGGGGTGCAACTTTTATAAATGTTTGTTTTTCCTGTTAATATAAACCAGCAATTGTTAGCAAATTCCTTATCTCATTGTCTGATATAAAGGCAAATGGGTATACAATGCAACATATCGAGGCACTCTTCTATCCCTGAAATGCAGCTAAACAAATGTAGAAGATCCTGTTTATAGTCACATTATGATCGGTCATTGTTTCTTTACTCACGTAACCCAGTTGATTCCATGCGGGAGGCAGTGTTTACTGTGTCTCCAAAGAGGCAATACCTTGGCATTGTTAGACCTACTACACCTGCAACCACAGGCCCTACAAGAAAAAAGTGAATAAACTGAAATAAATAGTCTGAAAACACCAGTCACATTGGCTCCATACCAAAGATCTGTAGGTATTTTGTTCCTTAGCTTCTTAATAAAATATATCTTGGGGCATGCCTTGATTATTTTCAGTTGGGTTCCACAGTGACATACTCAATGTGGTAAAAAAAAAACCCTCTCTAAGGAATCTAAGATATATAGGGGTACTGAAGGGTCCTATAGATGTCTATGGGTGCAGTGCACACACTATATAGAATAAGGACCATCATTAATTACGACCATCAAAATAACGAACATGCTCATTATTTACCACCTGCTTATGTAAAATATGGCTGTTTATATTCATTTCTGCATACATTGTTTAATTTTCACTCAAAATTAGTTATATTTAGCTTTTTTTTACTGTGTGTGTGAACTTAGCCTATAGTTTACATTGAATTTGTAAATTGTACACTGTATATGTTGTATACTGTATGACTGTAGAAAATATTACCTGAATGCAGGCCTATACGTATCCTAACAGGGACATCAGGCATGTGCCTCATTTTAAAAGATCCTACAGAACTGAGGATATCCAGAGACATGTTAGCTATTTCTGCTGCATGCCTATTTCCATTTCTCTTGGGAAGGCCTGATGCAACCATGTAGGCATCTCCTATAGTTTCCACCTGTTAGAAAAAATATATACATATATATTCAAGAATCCTTATATATGATTAAAGACTATTAAAATTTGAATGTGAAATACAAGTAGTAAAGTGTTTGCTAAAATGGTATTGTTGGTAAACCCACCTTTGCTTGTAAGAAGAAAGACTGCAGATTTACATATAATCAAGGTGGAGGGGTAATTGGGATTCCTGGGGCCCAAAGCAAAAAATTGTACTGGGCCCCATGAATGGGGAGACACTGACATGGGTAAGTGGTGATTGTTTTACTGGCTCTCAGCATTTATGGTTATTGGGGGGTGGTTTAGTTAGGCTTACATTCTCCAATTGGGGAGACCCGGACTTGGACTTAAACCCTCCTGTATAGAGTGCTAAATCACTACACTGCCTATTTATATTGCTCACCATGTCAGTAATATCTGGAACTTTTTAATACATTATGTTATTTATCTTTTTAAAAGTGGATCATGTATTTTGAGATTTATTGAATTAAGGTATTTTGTATATTATTTGGTCCATTTTTTCTGTTTACAAAGCCCCATGAATGCTGTATGCCCCCCCCCCCCCCCCAAACACACACATACTTACCTGTCCCGGTGTGGTGTCCCAGCGTTCTCCCAGCTCCCCAAAGTATAAGTGGACTGAAAGAACAAATGCTGGGGTACTGTTCCAGGCACAGTGAGTATGTGTATGGGGGGGCTCCTTTAGCTGGAGGTGCAATGCTGCCTCCGGCCACAAGAGAGATTGCCAGGGCAGTAAGCTAATGGCTTCTTGCTCTGTCAGTCAGGGCACTGCAGCATTTAACTGTGAGTAGTGGCGTTGTCTGCCTTTATGGTAGCTAGGACACTGGTACAAGGAATTAAATAGATTTGTTTGTACAAATGGT
This sequence comes from Dendropsophus ebraccatus, assembly GCF_027789765.1. Taxonomy (NCBI): domain Eukaryota; kingdom Metazoa; phylum Chordata; class Amphibia; order Anura; family Hylidae; genus Dendropsophus; species Dendropsophus ebraccatus. Next base: position 55,569,023 of record NC_091463.1, read on the forward strand.
GTATTGGCTATTGAAAGCCATTATAACCGCCTCAATATGCAAACAACACATATGTAAATGAAAAAGGTAGGAATATTTGTTTTTTCGAGTTATGACTCACCTTATAAACATCATGATTTCCTATCACAGCATCAAACAATGTGTAGAGGTCATTAAGAAGGTCAACCACTTCTATTGGCTCGCTCATTGCTGATATAGTGGTAAAACCCACTATATCACTGAAGTATAACGTGACCTCATCAAACCCCTCTGGCTCCACTGTGCACCCCGTTTTTAGTGCTTCTGCAACAGATCTACAAATCAAACAGATGGGTGAGTATACATCTAGTATTAGTACTCATTTAGTAAAAGTGTGCACAAAGTGAAGTAATAATGGACATCACTATACAACATAAGGTAACCAGTGTAAATTTGGTCTGATATTGCATTTTAATAATCAGAAACACTAGAAAGATGTGTAGACTGATATTCTACTTGGTATACACTTTACTTGAAAACCAATGAACATAATCTTCTTAAAGGGGACGTATGGGGGATTTTCCTTCTATATAGCTACACACAGTCAGGGCTTACAAAAAAAAGCCATGTACTCACCTACTCCCTACCCCACTGCCCCAGTTCTGACATTGCCCTGTCCCATTGCACAGAACATTATAATTTTACAGCTAATCACATCATTTTGACAGAACAATCCCTGCCAGCACAATGGCTGAGCTGTGTAAAAGCTTATTAAACAAGCACTGATCTATGAGACTGGGGCTCAGACCAACCATTAGTTAAAGGGGTTGACCACTTTATAGTAAAATAGTTCAGTATACAGTATTAGTAAACGTACTCACTGTATATACTGACAGCAGCTCCCTGTGTACCTCATAGGGCTAATATTATACTCTGCTCCTCCAGGCTGGGCTGTCCTGCTTGCTGGTGAGTCTGTCTATAAGATGGCTGACATAGAGAAGCATGTAACCATGCCCCGTCCCTAAGTGTGCCTGTATATGCTTATGGTGAACACTAAGGGACAGGGCATGGTCACATGCTCCTCCACGTCGGCAATCTTATGGACGGACTCACCACAGAGCAGGGCAGCACGGCCTGGAGAGAGTCTGATTGTAGCTCTATGAGGTACACAGGGAGCTGCTGTCAGTAAGGGCACTAAGTAAACTTACTAATACTGTACACTGAGCAATTTTACTATAAAGTGGCCAACCCCTTTAATAGTTAATCTGAATTGTGCCACATTTTTGGCACATGGAGGCATATTTTAACCCATGTCCCTTTGCCAAGGCCACACTATTTTCCTTTGGCTGTGGCAACAGTAAATTTATAAATTCAATGATATTGTAGCTGGAAGAAAATCAATAGAAAGCACTATGGTTTTGTGCAACTAGTGGCAAAATAAAAAAAACAACAACAACATGTTATGCCCTGCAGCACGTGTACATATCCTTCCATCAAGTAATGCAAACAGTGGTTGTCATCTTGGCATACAACCTAGCATCTAGTATATCTTCCTGAAAACATATACATTATGAAACACGGTACAAAAGAAATGCCCCTTATGCTGAATGTCTTTTTTTCCACATTATTGAGGAAGCTTTCCAGCAATAAAGCCATTATTCAGAAAGTCTGCATAGTGATAGACCCTGAATGGTTACTTACGGCGGTAACATTTGTGTTAAGAGCTTTTCTGTTTTCTGTTTTTCTATCTCCAGTTCCTCCGTCCTTTCCCGTATTAAGTCCTCAAGGTTGCTTGAGTATTGTTCCAACATGCGCAGCATGGAATCAATGATGTTTGTTTTCTTCCCTTTATTGATATTTTTAAACTGTATATTAAAGGGAGAAAAACAATATTTTTATATTTCACAAATTGATCTGACTAACAGAACCCCATAGATGAGCAATAGGAATGTTACACTTACCTGTGCCCCAGGAGTATTCAGGCATGTTTTAGGGGGAGGAATATGGATTTTTAACTGTTTGATGGATTGTGAGGTGAACAGAGTTATAGTAGTTGGGGGGGATTAGGGGAGATAAAGAACAATTGTGAATTGTGGCACAGTTTGCTCCAAGTACTGATGGATGTTAATAGAATAGGATTTTTCTTTGAAGGAGATTAGACAAGGTAGTAAAGAATGAGCATGCCCATTATTTGGACGGTCATACTAAATTACAGTAGTTATTCTATATGGTTTGGCCACTGCCAGACAGTTTCCCATTGACTTAAAGTGACACTGTCACCTCCTTTTTGCATTCTGACTTCTCTACACAGGTGTAAAGTGTAAATTTAGCGGTTTTCATACCTTATTTTATATCATACGTCATGGTGGTTATTCAAGTAAAAAGTCATTTTTTATCAACTGCAGATTGTGTTAAGTGGGTGGGGCCTCGCGGCATTAGCGCCACTTAGCCCCGCCCACAATGACACAGTTGGCCCCGCCCGCTCACCGGCCATTGGAACAGGCTGGCTGAAAGGTCTAGACTCCACCCCCTTTACGTCGACCAACCAATGGGCATCTTGTGGGCGGGGCTAAGTGGCGCTAATGCCGCAAGGTCACGCCCACTTAATACAATCTGCAGTTGATAAAAGGACACTTTTTACTTGAACAAACACCATGACGTACGATATAAACCTGTGTACAGATGTCAGAATGCACAAAGGGGGTGACAGTGTCCCTTTAAAGGAAATGTACCATCAATAGACCGCCACAGGGATGCCGTTGCTGCAGCCTTTTTTTTTAACCGCTGCCCGATTCCCGCACACAGCGCCAGTCAATTTCCCATCTACTATTGAGGTGTTTTGGTGCACTGGGAGCAGGACTAGCAAAATGCCTAAATAGCATAAAGATTAAACTCTGCTCCCTGTGCACAATAGGGAGATATCAGCAGGCTAGTTTAAAGAGATAAAATAAAGGGCTGTAACTTATGATAGTAAAAACTGACAATTTCTAACAGCTTTTAAGGTCATTTTTAAATTTCATTCATATTTTTGTACATGGAACCTACCCTAAAAATGTGCAAAGTAGCCCATTACCAGGTTGGAACTGTCTGAAATGCAGGTGTACATGGAAATATGAATACTGCTTGTACATTGCATTAAGCACTGCTCCTAAATGTTCAGGTATCCCAATATTATCACAAAGAATATCCAATGTATAAGCCACTGATTAAGGGTACCTTTACACGTACCGGATTCGCTGCGGATTTTACTCTACGAGTTTGCAATGAAATCTGCTGCGGGTATGTAACCCAGCCCCTTTAACCCCCCGCAGGCCGCGCCCGGATAATACATTACCTGCTCGGCGCCGCGGCTGCATGTGAGGCTCCCAGCTCCCGTCGGTGCCCATCAGCCAATCAGTTCTTAAAGGGTCCAGGTTACATACCCGCAGCGGAAAGAAAATTCCACTGCGGGTATGTATCCCCATTGAACTCCACCGTACAAGTTTTCACAGCGGATTTCACTGCAAACTCGCAGTGTGAAATCCGCTGCAAATCCGGTACATGTGAAGCTACCCTGAAAAAAATAATAATAAAGCCCAGGCTTATTTTATAACATTATCAGTATCACGTACAGGTAAAATTATTTGTGATCTTAAGGCAAATGTACCACTAGGTACAGCGCTTTGTGTTTTTTACATGAATAGAGTGACACTGGCGCTACCCTGGTCTATTCCCAAACACCAGCCCAGCATGAAGCACTAGGGCAGGCCTGCTTGACCCCAGTGTGATGAAACACCCTCCCCGGTGTCATGCAGCTCCATTAAAATCAATGGGCCGCAGAGGGAAGAACGTCACACTGGGAGCCGGGGGGCCTGCCCCACTGCTCCATGCTGGGCTGGTGCTTGGGAATAGACCAGTGCTTTGCCCGGCAACCAGCCGGTGGTTCAGAAAATGGACCATGCCAGTGACATCACCACCCCTGCGCCAGTCTGTTCATGTAAAAAACAGAAAGCCATGTACTTAGTGGTACATTCACCTTTAAAAAGTATTTATTTGTTTAATGTACATCAATTGTTGTTAATACATATATCACCTGTACAATTTTTAATAAGAAATAAACTTCTCACTTGATCAAATATATCATCGAAAGTAGGACGTCTGTCCGGCACTTCATTCCAGCACTGTTTCATGAGCACAATGCACTCCATAGGAGCATGGTCAGGAGACACCACAGGACGGCATAAAGGGGGAGGCTTTTTAATCTTTGGGATGATTTCTGAAATGCAGAAAGTATTGGTATTTTGAATATATCTATCAACTATGTCTTACACTCAAAGATCACCAAAGAAGGATAAGCACGTGGTGGGAGAAAACAGATATTTGTCCATGAGTACTATCATTTTAGAATTGTAAATGGTTTAGATGTATGCTCTTTCTGTTGTATGTAGAGATGAGCGAACTTTACACTTTACAGAAATTTAAGTTCTCAGACCTTGAATAATAAGTGATACTAAAATCTTTACTATGTAATGTAACTAAATAATAGCATACATATAGAGATTTATGGATTTGCCGACAATTCGGTTTCACACACACCTGAATGATAGGCATTTGAATCCCGTCTGAGCCCTGGGCTGTATTTGTGTTTACCAAGGAAGTCCTTGGGAAACATCCACATTCTCCAGGCAACGTGATTCAAATCCCTATTGTTCGGGTTCATCCAATTGTTCAGCGTTTGAATAGCAGTGGCTGAAGACGTTGGATGCACCACTAGGGTGTCCTGGAAAACATAGATACAGCCATAGGCTGTTTTCCAGGACTCCTTAGGGCTGCATACAACTTGCGCTCATCTATAAGAGAGGCTTAATTGTACTATAGGGAAGCAAGCTTTTATATTATGGAAACTTTCTAATGACCATTAGAGGAGGTCATCAGGGGCAGCTTTAAAAGTACAATATCAATGATAAACCAACCCCTACCAATATAAAACCTTAAAACATTAGATCAATGGTTTCTAACCAGGATGCCGCGGCACACTGGGGTACTGTGTGGGGTGTTGCGACATACCGATGGGCATGTTCACTTTAGACATCAATAGAAGTTGTGGCCACACTCACTATAATGTCAGCCTGCTCACTGTATCGGCTTTACAGTAAGTGGGCTGACAATAGTGCAGAGAATGAGGGATTGGGAGCAGTCAGCATCGCAATCTTCCATTTATTATATTAGCTGCAAGCACATCATACCCGTAGCCTATGTGAGGCTGAGACGTGATCTGTCCAGCAGCACAATTATATGACATCTTTGCACCTGCTGCAGGATCCATCCCTGCCGCTCACAGGCTGAAGGCCAGAAGAGGGAAAGACCAGATCAAATGAGTATAATTGTTTTTTTTCTTTTGCGTTTGGGTCATTATTAATATGGGGGAACAGTAGGGCAGGGTCTATTATTACTATGGGGGCACATCAGGGCAGGGGGCATTGTTAATATGGGGGCACAGCAGGGAAGGGTTTATTATTACTATGGGGGCACAGCAGGGCAGGGGGCTTTATCACTACTGGGACACAGCAGGGTAAGGGGCTTTATAACTATGGGGCACAGCAGGGCAGGGGGCATTATTACTATTGGGCACAGCAGGACAAGGGGCTTTATTACTATGGAGGCACAGCAGGGCAAGAGGCATTAATACTATATGGGGCCATTATTACTATGTAGGGGCACAGCAGAGGGCATTGTTACAATATGGATGGACACAGCATGGGACATTATTACAATGTGCTGGGCACAGGAGGGGACATAATTACTATATGGAGGGTAAAGCAGGGGGCATTATTACTATATGCAGGTACAGCCGAATGCATTATTACTATATGGAAGGGCACAGCAAGGGGGCATTTATTCCTATATGGCTGGGCACAGCAGGGGGCATTATTACTATATGAAGGGACACAGAAGGGGATCCTTCATACAGGGAGCAACCCAAATACTCACTTTCCTGCACATGACATCAAACAACAGAATTACTACTGTTTGGGAGCCTATAAGAGGGAAAGAGTGAAGAAAGTAGCTGGAAAAGTTTGGAGCCTAAGATCTTGCAGGTTCAGAAGAGAAGAATTGTTGCTGGAAGAAATTGTCGTGGTGGTCTGGGCCGGAAATTGAGTAAAAGGAACGTCTCAGGATGGAGAGCAAAAGAAACAACTCCACTTGTGAGTCACTAAATTACTTTTTTTTGTATTTTGCATTTTTAATGTGGCCATGGTGCCACAAGGTAATTTTTTTTTACAATGGGTGCACCGAGGTGGAAAAGGTTGGAAAACACTGCATCAGGTAATAAACAATAATCACCATCAACATGCTACCAGAAATGTAATTACCTTCAGGAGTTTGTTCCAAAGTACAAAATGGGGGCCCACGCACCACTACCTCTTGCATAATTATGGAAAAGCTATAAACATCTCCAGTGAAAGTGCCATGTAAAGCTGCATGTGGGTCCCTCAATAGTTCTGGTGCTGTCCAGAGTAACTCTGTAAGAGTATGATCACACACAAAATGTTAGGTTAGTTACATACCTCTCACAGAATATTTTATGAAAATAGTGATCAGGCAAAAACCTAACCCTTTCCAGAAACAACACCCCCCCCCCCCCCCTCGGTTAACATTTTTGGCTTACGTTTTCTTCCTCCTCACTTCCTCCCCAACCATAACTTTCATAGTGCTATAAGGCTTATTTTTTTGCAGGACAAGTTGTAACTCTCTTTGTGCCACTGCACAGTAAATTGCCCACTGATAGTAAAATGTAATAAGGTGAAACTCTATACTCTAGGGGCTAGGGAATCCATGCAAATAATGCAGGATGGCGGTGGAGGGGTATGGTCCTTTCCAACCAGGGACGAACCAAGCCCGGGCAGAAAACTAAATCATACCCTCGGCCCCCCATCCTCCAAAAAATAATATATATTTAAGGTTACACATACAAACATGTAACCTTTAACCTCTTCCTGCCCTAAGATGTAATAGTGAATGTGTTGTTCCTACGAGATGCCATACTATTACAATGTGTGTCATGTGGGCAAGGAAACTCTGCCTGCACCATACTGTATTATACAGTCACCATTGGCAGCATTTACTACCAGTTTTTATGGTGGCATGATCATATAAGATTAACAATAAAATATGTTAACATTAATATTTTAATATTTTTTTTTTAATCAAAAATTCACAAAGATTCAGCAATGAAGCAACATTGGGGCTCTTAACATTGTAACACCAAAGTTCCAATGGCATACTCATATTAGAGGCATTAATACTGTAACTAAAGTTATTAATTAAATTATTAATAGAGTTATTGTGCCCTTCCATCTCTATTCTAGCAGATCTGATATTTGTCATGGACAGACCCTACTGTACACCAGCCATGGCAGTTGTCAGGATAACCATCCGATACCTTGCTGGTAATGTATACTAGTCCTATTTTATTTGAAGAGTCACTTTAATGATGCTATGCTACACGCTCTCAATGTGTAGAAACGCATTGCACGCCACATTCCCATGGCAACTGTGAGACGCCAGTGAGTTCCATGCACAAGCTCTATTCTGATCAATAGGACTTGTGCACAAAGCTCATTGGATGCTGTACAGTTGCCTTGGCAACAAGCTGCCCAGCATGAGCTGTGTGTCTCCACAATGAACTGTGGAGAGCAAGTAAGACAACATATTTTGTGACTCGTCACATAAGCTGCCAGCCCACTGCCTGGATTTATTGGCAGTCAAGCATTTATGGCAGGCCAGCTACCCAATAAATGTACCTTTTTGCTCTTACATTGTAATCCCTTAAATATATCTCCTTCCCTCAGGAGGAGATCTCAGTGCACTGAGGCGCTGGCCCCACCTACAGTGCACCAAACCAAACATTATACAAACTGGAGAAAATCTCAGGAACTAGGCAGCGATAGGAGGAACGGACGGCACTTTTACAATAACGGCTTGTTTCTTTACATCACAATCTATATAGTATATGGGTCTGTTCACACAAAATAAAACCGGCTGAATTCCGCAGCGGAGCCTGCCGTCTGTTTCACTAGGATGGTTCTCACGCCTCTGCTTCAGCGTCTCTCCGCTCAAAGAATTGACAAGTCAATTCTTTGAGTGGAGAGGGTCGGAGGTGCACAAGCCCTCTCATAGACTGTTTGACACTGAGGCAGGCGTAATTCTGCCGATTTTGCTCAGTGTGAACGGGCCCTAACTTATTTTTATTATTATATTTTTAATATATTTATATATATATATATATATATATGTATATATATATATAGATATTTACCGAGTGCAGAAGGTTCTTCATGAGCAATCTTTTGGGTTTGTAAAACTTCATTGTAACCATAGTCAGTCACTTTTAAAACAAAACGTCCATCTACAACACAGTTTCGAGACTTGAGGCGACCATGAACAAATTTTCTGTGGTGCAAATATTTCATGCCCTGAGAAGAACACATGTACAGACATTTATTTCTTTACCAAAACATGACGGTTACATAATATAGGTGACAAAAAGAGAAAGGTGGATGTTAAACGAGAAGTCTGGTGGATTTAAAAATCTGTCAGCCTGCAAAAGGGGGGGGGGGGATTGATTACTAGTACTAACTAGGACCCTAGCTAATGGACTGGCCTCTAAGCCAGTCAGTGACTGGGGCAGGATGCCGCTTCAGTCATCGATTGGCTGAGTGGCCAGTCCATCAGCTGGGACAGACCTTTTCCCCTAGTCATGACTTGGGGCAAAATGCCTTCCGGCGGAGGTCCCAATGCTCACAGCTGCCACGGGGGAGAGGTAAGTTAGCACTTGTATTCAATTCCCCCCCTGCTAGCTGACGGATTTTATAATTTGCCAGACTTCTTAAGCTTCAAGTCAGGTAAAGCTCCAAGAACCCACAATACCCTACTTGATACCCGTCTAACCAGGAAAACCAAGTCTTCTTGCCTATACTGCAAAGTACCTTAATAAGCACATCTTACAAAGTATAGTGTCAAAACAGTGAAGGATGACTTCCCATCTCCATTACACCTTAATGATAGGGTGAACCAGAGGCTTGAAAGTGAGACATATCAAAGGCCTTAAAATTAATTATTTAAATACTGTAAATCTGAAGACATAAACGTGTACCTGTCACCTATCACATGTCAGAGACATAAAAAGGAAAAAATGGCCAGCAATCCAATTCACACTGTGCAGGCTTCTCGCTGCTGTGGTTAATATAAAGACAAAAACAGAAAAATGCTACTGCCAGGACTTACCATATATATTACCTCCATCGTACACACAATAAAAACCTGTTCTACAGATTTTTCTTTTATTTGGCTCTTAACAAACTATTTGGTCAAATAAAATGTGCCATCTCACCACGTTAAGATGACCTTAGAAAACAGAGGGTTCCTAACACTAGCCTCTCTTGGGCTGTAAACCAACAAAACTGGGCATAAAGGATCCAACTTAACTCTATTTAAAACATCCACAGGAGATGGGTGAAGTGCAAGCCAAAAGGAGGTAGCCACACCTCCACATATAACACACAAAAAAAAAAAAAATGGCCAGCACTCCAAAACCACTGTTCACACTGTGCAGGTTGCATGCTGCTGTGGCTAAAATACAGACAAAAAAATAACAATTACACAGCAACCTGCATTTGCAAGGACTTACCATATATACCTATATAAAAAGCTGTTCAAAGATATTTTTAAAATTAGGTTCTTAGTGAGACATGTCAAAAGTAGGGATGGTCCGAACCCTCCGAGGTTCGGGTTTGTATGAACCCGAACGCTCGGCATCAGAGTCTCGCTGTCTGCCCGCTCTGTGGAGTGGGTGGATACAGCGGGAGGACCGCCTGGAAAACTGGGATACAGCCTATGGCTATGGCTGTACCCCAGTTTTCCAGGCGGTCCTCCTGCTGGATCCGCCCGCTGCACGGAGCGGGCAGACAGCGGGAATCATTACCGAGGGTTCGGGTTCCTACGAACCCGAACCGAACTCGGTTCGGACCATCCCTAGTCAAAAGTTTTTATCGGTCAGAGTGTTAAGACCTTCACCGATCAATAGAATGAGCGGTCCACTCCCTGCTCTGTGTCAGTGAAAAAGATGTGTCCCATAGACTTACATTATGAAGCTATCTTCTCCCAGTTCATTTTGAACACTCAGACCCGGACCGATCAAAACTTTTGACATGTCTCTCTGACATACTAAAAGTTTTTTATGTTTACAGTGCCTCTTTAAATGTAATATATCTTTTGACCCTCTTTATGGCGGTGCTTTGCTTACCTTAATCAGATCCAGCAGAAGAGAAGATTTAAACATCCAGTCAAGTTTAACATCCTCATTTCGGAGGAGATCCTCTAAACTGCCCCTGGAACAAAACTCTGTGACAATAGCAAAAACTCCACAGTCGTGGAAGAAACCTAGGAATGGGTTGACATTTTCATGACGCATATCCTTCATCTGTCCATAAGGATAAACCAAATAGTAAGATAAGCATGCGATATGGTGATATACATCGAAAAAATGCTACAATAAAGATTTATCATACCATTTCAAAAACATCACTTGTGCCAGGCTTGATGTCGCCAAAATCTCCAGAAGGAAATTTTTTCATCCATACCCAATCTCCCTTAAAGGATATAAAACATATAATAATGTTGCATAAAATATTTTAGGAGTTAATTGATTTTCATCAATTTTGAAAAAATGTTTTGTTTTTTTTTGCAAAACTACAATTCCTGGACAATGTCAATGCATAATGTGAACTGTAGTTTTGCAACAGCTGGAGGGACGCAGGTTCCCCATCCCTGCTGTATTCTGCACACCAAATGACCATTCCCATAGGTAAAGATCTAGTTTTCTAAACACATGCAGGCTAGGACTAACCTGTGGCTAAAACATGTGCCAGTCTAGGTGTAATTTTCCAAACAAAAATGATGGCCTTTTGTTTAATATAACACCTTCCCTTACGTCCTCAGCAGCAGCACAAATGGGGAAGATCCTATCTTCCTGCAATGGTAGGACAGATGGTACTAATAAAAGATTGATTAGGAGCCCTATAAGAAGGCCATACAGACCCCTCCTCCTTGTGTTTTTTTCTGTCCTCCTGTGGGACAGGTGGTAGGAGGGGGAAGCAGGCTCAGGCCTATGTTTGTGTCTGACTTTCCTTTCCAAAGATTCTTCCTTTCCACATGGTCGTGTGGAGAGGGGAAATTTATAGAAATGTTGTTTTTCCTGCTCTGCTGTATCAGAGAGGAGATTATTTACTTTTTAGTAGAGCTATCACTCAGCTTCTCTGCTGTATGGAGCCGCTGTGTGAGGGAAGCCATGAAGCTGCTGCAGTAAGTATCATGGTGCTGCCAGATCTGTGTCCTCACCTGGGTGGCTGCTAATGTTTCTTGATACTTCAGCAAGGTAAGATATGCTGCTTTTTCTTTTGAGCTGGAAGCCTGGCATGTGTGTCAGGAGGATTATTGGATATATATATATGTTGTATGAGGCTTTTACGCCTCAAATGTTTCGTTTCAATGTCTTTCACTTTTTTTAACATTGGTTGTGCAAGTCCTGTTAGACTGCTTCACTATATGAGTGACCTATGTTACTATAGTGTGTATACATGAACACAGCTTTAAAAGCTGCTAGTTGGGTATTTAGTACACCTGCTGTCTCATTATTTTCTCCAGTACTGCTACAATGAAGCTATGAAACTGTGTATGTGTGTGAACACAGCCCTAGAGCTGCTAATTGTGTACACCTAATAATCCTATATAAGGCCAAAATAGTGCGGTCTATGCGCACCCAAAACTATCCAACATAAAAACCAAAAAAAGAATTACAGATGCAAGACCAATATATATATATATATATATATATATATATATATATATATATATATATATATATATATATATATATATATATGTGTGTACTTATTTTTATTCGAATATCAAAGAATAATTATTTCAGTTAAAAAATACATAATACATAACAAAGGGGCTGGAGCAAATACAAATCCCCATAAAAGCGGTGGATTAACTAAGTTCTTATACATAAGATACTATATCACAGAATAGATGACAGTAAAATAGAGAACCTATATATACACACATATACTGGGCACTGGGTTGGTACTGCATACAATATATAAATAAATACAACTCAAAGTGAGTACATAGAGAAAAACACCATCCAAATATAATAAATATTAAATATTACCCATACATGTCCTTAGTATACGAGTCCACCTCACCATACACCCGACGCGCGTTTCGCGTGTTGCTTTATCGAGGGTGATAAAGCAACACGCGAAACGCGCGTCGGGTGTATGGTGAGGTGGACTCGTATACTAAGGACATGTATGGGTAATATTTAATATTTATTATATTTGGATGGTGTTTTTCTCTATGTACTCACTTTGAGTTGTATTTATTTATATATTGTATGCAGTACCAACCCAGTGCCCAGTATATGTGTGTATATATAGGTTCTCTATTTTACTGTCATCTATTCTGTGATATAGTATCTTATGTATAAGAACTTAGTTAATCCACCGCTTTTATGGGGATTTGTATTTGCTCCAGCCCCTTTGTTATGTATTATGTATTTTTTAACTGAAATAATTATTCTTTGATATTCGAATAAAAATAAGTACTATATATTGGTCTTGCATCTGTAATTCTTTTTTTGGTTTTTTAATTGTGTACACCTGTTGCCTCATTACTTTCTATAGTACTGCCATCAGATGATGTAGTGAAGCTATAAAACTGTGTGTGCACACAACCCTAGAGCTGTTAGTTGTGCAGTGTGCACACCTACTGCCTGGTTACTTTCTATAGCACTGCTACCAGATGATGCAGTGAAGCTATAAAACTGTGTGCACACAACCCTAGAGCTGCTAGTTGTGCAGTGTGCACACCTGCTGCCTGATTACTTGCTATAGTACTGCTACCAGATGATGCAGTGAAGCTCTGAAACTGTATGTGAACACAGCCCTAGAGCTGCTAATTGTGTACACCTGTTGCCTCATTACTTTCTATAGTACTGCCATCGGATGATGCAGTGAAGCTATAAAACTGTGTGTTTGTGTGTGCACACAACCCTAGAGCTGCTATTTGTGCATTGTGAACACCTGCTGCCTATTTACTTTCTATAGTACTGCTACCAGAGGATGCAGTGAAATTGTGTGTGTGTGTGTGAACACAGCCTTAGAATTGTAGTTGTGTAGTGTGTATACCTGCGGTCTGATTACTTTTCCAGTATTTCTATCAGATGATACAATGAAGCTATAAAACTTTGTATGAACACAGCCTTAGAGTTATTGTGTAGTGGTAGATACACCTCCTGTCTAATAACTTTCACTAATACTGCTAACAGATGACGCAGTCACCCTATGGAGCATCTGTGTGCTACTCCAGTGCTGCCATTTAAGAATGCAGTGAAGCTACTGTGTGTGAACACGGCCTTAGAATTGTTAGTTGTATACTATACACCTGCTGTCTATTTACTTTCACTATACTGCTATCAGATGATAGTGATCATGTGGACCTTCTGTGTGCTGACATTTAAGAATGCAGTGAAGCTACTGTGTGTGAACACTGCCTTAGAATTTAGTCGTGTAATATGTACACCTGCTGTTTAATTACCTTCACTAATACTGCTATCAGATGATGGTTATCATGTGGACCTTCTGTGTGCTGCTATTTAAGAATGCAGTGAAGTTATGAAGCCACTGTGTGTGAACATTGCCTTAGAATTGTAGTGTACTGTGTAACACCTGCTGTCTGATTTCTTTCACTATACTGCTATCAGATGATGCAGTGCCCTATGAAGCTACTGTGTGTAAACACAGCCTTAGAGTTGCTAGTTGTGTACGGGATACACCTATCTAATTACTTTCCCTAATACTGCTATCAGATTATATAGTGACCATATGGAGCTATGTGTGTGAGCAGATGCTTAGAGCTGCTGGATGTGTACTGGATACACCTGCTATCTGATTACTTTCCCTAATACTGCCATCAGATGATGCAGTGATTCTATGGAGTTTTTTTTTTTTTCGCTGCTCCAGTGCTGCTATTTAAGAATGCAGTAAAGCTACTGTGTGTGAACATGGCCTTAGGATTGTAGATGTGTACTATCTGATTAGTACTGTTATCAGATAATGCAGTGACCTATGAAGCTACATCCTTAGAGATGCTGGATGTGTACTGTGTATACCTGCAGTCTAATTACTCTGTAATACTGTGTACACCTGCTGTCTAGTTACACTCTGTAATACTGATATCAGATGATGCAGTGACCCTATGGAGCTTCTGTGTACTGAAGGATGCAGTAAAGCTATGAAGCTGCTATGTGTGAACACTGCATTAGGATTGCTGGTTGCATATTCAGTGCACCTGTGTGTCTGATTCCAGGCACTCTGCACTAGTCTGTTAGTCGGCCGGTCAGTCTGGCACAACTTCCATCCTTGGATGTAGCAGGATTCTGGTAACAGAACTTCTGAGGAAAAAGCTTTCTTGGCGTACAGATCCTGCAAGATTCGACTTTCAGGTGGCAGGGAATTCATTTGTGGATTGCAACTTTTTCTCAGAAGAGACAATGACTGCTTAAGATTTTACATCTGAATGATAATCTACAGGCTGAACTGGATGGAGTCCGAGGTCATGGCTCCTTCAGACGCACAAAATACTTGTTCAAAAAAAAAACAAAACTATTTTCTTAGTAATTTTCAAAAAAAAATAAAAATAAATAAATAAATTAAATAAAATAAATAATTGTCTATATTACTATAGCTGAGCAGTATACTTGGCTGCCCGATCCCCACAGTTTGGACACTGGTCCTTCGTTGTAAGGGGGCAGATGTTCACTCCAATATAAAGATAGTTGGATCTGTATTGGACATTCTCATGAAAGTCCTTTTTTCTTATGATCAGGTCCATTATCTGCCCCAGTCTAATAAGAGGAGAAGGAACTTCTACTTTTGTTCCACATTCTGTAGGAATTCTAGTATGGAAGGTAAAGGAAAGAATCCTGCACAAGAAGGACCAGACGTCTCGGAGGCCTTGGGGATGGGGACAAGAACTTGTGACTACGTCTTTTCTGACAATTTATTTCCATAATGAGAGAGGTCTGTACCAGTGTTATATAATAGGAAAGGCTACCATATTGAATTTTGATCTGTGGGTCCCTCCTAGAGGGATGTTATCTGACCGTGTATACCTGTATACAGCCTCCTCTGAGGAAGGTGCTGTATGTGGGATCTATGACCTGTGGGTCCCTCCTAGAGGGATGTTATCTGACCGTGTATACCTGTATACAGCCTCCTCTGAGGAAGGTGCTGTATGTGGGATCTATGATCTGTAGGTCCCTCCTAGAAGAGAAGGATGTTATCTGACCAGGTATACCTGCATGTACCTGTATACAGCCTCCTCTGAGAAAGCAGTTGTATGGAGGATTTATGCTCTGTAGTTCCCTCCTAGAAGAAGGATGTTATCTGACCATGTATACCCGCATGTACCTGTCTACAGCCAAAAGCTGCATATTCCTTTACATCAAGACCTTTTGTACAAGGCAATTGGCATTCTTTTCAATTTACAGCCCTTCTGTTTGGAATCATCTTGGCTCCATCTACAGTCACCAAGATGATGTCTATTGTACTTTGACTGTTTGAGAAAATTGAAGCTCATCATTGTTTCTGGCATGGAACAATTCCTAGGGAGGAGAATAGATCCCCAGTCTGTGACTTTCTTCCTCCAGAGAGATTACAGAAGTTGACACAAGTCGGGGTTCTCGGCACTCCCCAGTTGCTGTCACTTCATCTGATACCCTTGGGTCTTACACTGGAAATAACACACAGAGACAAGGATAGCTTTTCCTGCTCAATGGCAGCAGTCTCCCAATGAAGTGGGTAGAGAAAACCATTGATATATCAAGCAGTGGGGCGCTTGTATGAGCAACGGGCAAAGGAGCCTTAATCCCCATCAGAGATGTTGCTGGCATCCAACATATGAAGGGAATACTAGTCCACTCCAGCACACCAATCTATGGTAAGCTATCAGTATAAGATCAAAACCGCATCTAGGATGGCGCATATCGATCTTTATAGGAGCACTAACTCTGTAGTATTACTACTGGAGGCAGGGGCATTTTGTCTGCTGGCAATCTATGCTGCGATGTAGCCCTGTCGGAGGAACGGTCTCTGGACTAGAAGCTTTCTGGTAAATCGCATGGAGGATAGACCTATTCCTATTCAAGGTTCAAATTGGGAAAACCTTTTTTCCTCACTCCTAAAAAGCCCAGAGTCTTGCAGAATCTGAGACAAGGTTGGGCCTTGGTCAGCCTCATTTGCCCCTATTGACCCAAGAGGGCATGGTTCACAATGGTGAGCCCCCTGCCTAAGAATCTTCTGGGAACTCTCCCAGTCTCCCCAGCTACTGACACAGAGTAGCAGAGATTACTCCCAGCGTCCCTGCCAGGTGTGGGCAGAGTCTAAAAATCTTTCAAGTAGCAAGTCTCTGGTTTCGTGATGGCCTCTTATTATCTAAAAGCATGGCGCTAATTCCATAGGAATAATCTGGAGGCTTCTGTATACCCTCAGTTAATAACCCAAGAGGGCAGGCTTGTCCGAAGCTTGACTGCCGTCAACAAGGTGGGAATTGATATGCTGTCAAAGTGGTGACCACTCTTCTGCAGTCCAGAGCCACAACTGCCTACAGAACCTACCTGAAGGTAAAGAAGATGTTTGAAGCCTGGTGGGTGAAAGTCTCTTCCACATCTCCATTGTTACAATCCATTACTCCTGCCAACACGGGAGAGAAGGAGCTTCATCCCTTAAGATGTGAGAAGGGCTTGGAGCATGTATATTGAACGGGCAAACTCCTTCAGGAAATCTAACCACTTGTTTTTATCCTTTGCAGGGAAAAACAAAGGATGCAAGTCATCCAAAGCTTCTCTGTCCAGATGGATAAGGGAAGTCATCTCCATATGCTACCAAGAAGCTGGATTACAGGTACCTGGTGCATCACATTCAATGAGGGCAATATCATCCACATGGGCTGAAAAAAGATCTGTACCCTTGAAACAAATATGCAGAACTGCTTCATGGTCGTCCGTCAATACCTTTGTCAAGCACTATAGACTAGATATTCACGAGTCAACCAGTTTTTGGCTCAGCCATTCTGTCTTCTGTAATGTAATGGCCCTCCCTAGTCTGTTTTCATAGCTTGCTATATCCCCATTTGTGCTGCTGCTGAGGACGTAAGGGAAAGGATAATTTTTTACTCACCGTAAATTTTCTTTCCTGTAGTCCGAAGCAGCAGCACAGACTTCCCGCCCTGATTTAAACAAACTATTATTTATGCAGCATACCTTGATTGTTTTAATGCCTTATTAACTAAGATTTTATTATGAATTTTAAATTTTTTTGTCGTTAGAATTGACACAAGGAGGAGGGGTCTGTATGGCCTTCTTATAGGGCTCCTAATCAATCTTTTATTAGTACCATCTGTCCTACCATTGCAGGAAGATAGGATCTTCCCCATTTGTGCTGCTGCTTCGGACTACAGGAAAGAAAATTTACGGTGAGTAAAAAATTATCCTTTATTGGATTAAAGATTATGCTTTTATACCTATTTTACTGCCATATTTTGTTCTCTTATACTGTATGAACCCAGCCTACATGTTCCTCATACAGTAAACTGCATTATGAAATGGAATTTACCTCATAAATTGCAACATTGGAATTCTCATAGGTAGCTGGAGTGAGACTCTTAGGAGAGCCAGACCTCATTGGTGACTTCATACTTCTGGTATCAGATGTAACTTGTCCACTATCACTTGTGCGGCTTCCATCATTGCTCATTTTCTGCAGAAGAAGCCGTACAATTACTCATTATACAGTTAGATGACGACAATCCAAAAATACATACAAAATAATGTTAAAAGCAAAACATCAGATGCTGTAACACGTGAGCTGACATCATCCAAATTCTACAGAACGAGTGCTAGACCTCACAACCTAAATATCCAATAGAGCCAGAAAAAAGGAATAGCAAAAATGATACTGTACCCCACAATACACAAATATATATATACAAATATCCTTTATTATATTAACTGCAACAAACAATATGACAACCAGTAAATTAAATATTTTTGTGGTTCTAATATTGTGAGTCCCGCTTAATTAAATAAAGGGTATTTTTATATATATTTGTTTATCATAAGGTACAGTCCAATTTTTACAACCCCCTTTACTATCTCTTTTGGATAAGTAAAATCAGATTAGGAAACAATTCCGGTAACTTAGGGCTATAACAGCACCTGAGCCACAATATCACATACTGACTGACAGCCATATCAGTTCAGTAGAGGAGGGCCTGATCTATTTCAGAGCTCCCTGCATCATAGTGAATTATGATGCAGGGAGTCCGCGAAGGGAAGAGTTCAGTCCATGATATACATTCAGCTTATGGACCTTATATCATGAACATGTCAATTCTTTGAGCGAAGAGGCGTGCGAGCCCTCCTACCCAAACAGATAGCAGTCACAATTTGTGCTGAATTCAGTGCACCGAATTTCAGTGCAGATTCCGTAGTGTGAACGGGCCCTAAAGGAGGGCACTCACAGTAGAAAAGGTAGTAGGTGAGATAATCACACAAAGCCAAACATCAGTGTCTGCCCAAGGGTGCCTAGATTACACAGGGGCTAAACATATGAGCTTACATATTTTGCTATAAGGGACATGCACACATTAAAAAGTCTGAAACTAGGAGCAGGTTGAAAACTGCCTACCACAGTGTCTAAAAATGAATAAAGGAATGGGGATTAGAGCTTGAAATGTAATGTGTTTAATTAAAGGTAACAAAGGTGTCTACAGACTTTAAGAGATGCTCTTCAGCCCCTGCTCCCTAATGACTATACTTAGTAACTGAGACACCTAAGCTTAGAGACCACTCAACACTTCTATACAATTTCTAAGTGGGGGAAAAGGGCAATCTATATTTAATTTCATCAGCCAAATTTTCATAGCGTTTGGTACAGATAGAACATGTTTTACCTACCTTTACGCTGATTTGTGGATTAATGAAAGTGACATCATCCAGCGTCAACAGAATTTTATTTGGCCCTCTTACTAATTTGATTTTATTAATCCGACGCCTGAAAAATACATAGTTTATTAGATTACATAGTACAGTGCATTGTAATTAATCATATTCACATTGTTTATATTGTTAATAATAATAATAATAATAATAATAATTTATTATTATTAAAGTATTAGAGATGTGAATATTTTATAGTCGTTTTTATATAGTCGTGTCATGTAAATTTCAATGCAGTAGAGCATTTCCATACTTCACATTACTTATTCTCAAAACATTTCTTTAATGCAGTGCTTTATAGCTTAGAAAGGCTGATAATCTGACATGCAGCAAAAATAGTTACATGTCAAAATGACAGAATTTTGTGTTTTTTGTAGGCTTTCATATGTTTAAAGTCCCTCTATGGTGGGCCAGGGGTATTATTACCAAATTAACTCACTAAAACCTGAGGCACAAGGCCCTGGGGGTGAAGCTCACCCCTAAAATATAACCTTTATTGCTTCAATTCAAATATAATACAGTCATGGCCAAAAGTGTTGGCACCCCTGATTTTTTTTCCAGAAAATGACGTATTCCTCCCAGAAAATTATTAAAATTACACGTGTTTTGTTATACACATGTTTATTTCCTTTGTGTGTATTGGAACAACACAAAAAAAAACAGAGGAAAAAAGGCAAAGTTGACATAATTTCACTCAAACTCCAAAAATGGGACTGACAAAATTATTGGCACCTTTTCAAAAATAAGGGTAAATAATAGTGCGTTTACACGTAACGATTATCGTGCGAATTTGCGCGATAACGATCAAAATCGAACGATAATAGTACGTGTAAACGCAGCGAACGATCAAACGACAAAAGGGAAATCGTTCATTTTGATCTTTCAACATGTTCTCAAATCGTCGTTGATTGTTCGCAAAAAATTTGCAGATTGTTCTGTGAATTCGCAGTCGTCGCGAAAGTCGGGCCGCCCTCATCCTGGCCCCCCACTCATCTGCAGCCCGGCCCCCCGCTCATCCGCAGCCTCCTGCGCCGGCTTGATCGCCACCCCCGCCGGCCGATCAGCACCCCCGCCGCCCCGATCGCCACCCCCGCCGCTCCGATCGCCACCCCCACCGCTCCGATAGCCCCCACCGCCCCGGCCACGAGAATACCTTACCTGCTCGGCATAGCAGGTGTTCGAAATACCCGGCTCCCCTCCTCAGTGCATTGATTGGCTGAAGAGGGGAGCCGGGAATTTCAAACAGCTCCTCTTCAGCCAATCAGTGCTGCCATGCATTGATTGGCTGAAGAGGGGAGACGGGAATTTCAAACAGCTCCTCTTCAACCAATCAGTGCTCCTCTTCAGCATTGATTGGCTGAAGAGGAGCTGTTTGAAATTCCCGGCTCCCTTCTTTAGCCAATCAATGCGGGGGTGGCGATCGGAGCAGCGGGGGTGGCGATCGGGGCGGCGGGGTGGTGTTTGGGCCGGTGGGGGGGGGGGCGATCGAGCCGGCGGGGGTGGCGATCGAGTCGGCGGGGGGGGGGGGGGGGCTGTAGGATGCTTGGCCGGGCTGCGGATGAGCAGGGGCCGGGCGGCGGGCCGGGGGCCGGGCTGCGGGCGGGGGGCCGGGCTGCGGGCGATCTTAAAACTCTCGCAAAACAATTTTTCTGTACGATATATCGAACCATCTAAATGCTGATCGTTATTTAAAGAAAAGAACGTTACTCCGACATCGTTAATCGTGCAATCGGGCCAATTATCATCCCGTGTAAACGTAGCATAACTTTCTAACTCACCTGTGATAAGTAACAGGTGTGGGCAATTAAAAAAATCTCACCTGAAACCAGATAAAAAGGAGAGAAGTTGACTCAATCTTTGCATTGTGTGTCTGTGTGTGCCCAACTAAGCATTGAGAACATAAAGAGGAGAAGAGAACTATCTGAGGACTTGAGAACCAAAATTGTGGGAAAATATCAGCAATCTCAAGGTTACAAGTCCATCTCCAGAGATCTTGATGTTCCTTTGTCCACAGTGTGCATCAAGAAGTTTACAACCCATGGCACTATAGCTAATCTCCCTGGACGTGAACGGAGTAGGAAAATTGAGAAAAAGATTGCAACAAAGGACAGTCTGGATGGTGGATAAGCAGCCCCAATCAAGTTCCAGAGAAATGCAAGCTGTCCTGCAGGCTCAGGGTGCATCAGTGTCAGTGCAAACTATCCGTCGACATTTGAATGAAATGAAATGCTATGGCAGAAAACCCAGGAGGACCCCATTGCTGACACAGAGACATAAAAAGCTGGACTGCAGTTTGCCAAAATGTATGTAAGTTAGTTCACGGTTTTGTCTATCTGCAATACCTGTAATATAGTAAAGTGAGCGTGCTAGTTCATCTAGGTCTAATGCAGAAAGTCGTTAAACTGCTACTACAGCTATTACAAACTATGACCAAAAAAGAAAACAAATACTGATTTCACGTAGCAAAAAAATATCTTTATTAAATACACATTTAAAACAATTCATATATATGTATTAAAAAGAGAGATAACCAAACATTAAAAAAAGAGAACGGCGGCTATCCTGGAGGTGTTTCTATTGTAACCACATCACATGTGCTGGGATCCCTTGACCTACAACTTGCATCACAAACCAGGGGGATAAATTCTGAAATCTCATACAGTAGGGTATTATAATACTTGTATTGCAAAATAAAGTGCTAGTGCATTCAATTCATAAACAAACCTACAACTAGTTAGTTAATCTCTTATCCACCCTTCACCTAAGTATTACCACCCCATCATATCCAGGGATCCAGCCAGTCAGATACCTTTCACAGTGTAATATCGTATGTATCCTCCAGGACGTGTTGAGATTTCAGAATTTATCCCCCTGGTTTGTGATGCAAGTTGTAGGTCAAGGGATCCCAGCACATGTGATGTGGTTACAATAGAAACACCTCCAGGATAGCCGCCGTTCTCTTTGTTTAATGTTTGGTTATCTCTCTTTTTTATACATATATATGAATTGTTTTAAATGTGTATTTAATAAAGATATTTTTTTGCTACGTGAAATCAGTATTTGTTTTCTTTTTTGGTCACAAAATGTATGTAAGTAAGCCAAAATTCTTCTGGGAAAACAACTTGTGGACAGATGAGACCAAGATAGAGCTTTTGTAAAAGCACATCACTCTAATGTTTACCGAAAACGGAATGAGGCCTACAAAAAAAAGAACACAGTATCTACAGTCACATATGGTGGAGGTTCAAAGATGTTTTCAGGTTGTTTTAGCATCATGAAACGTGAATATTACCAAAGGATTTTGGGTGGCAATGTAGGGCCCAGTGTCAGAAAGCTGGGTTTGCATCCTAGGTCATGTCCAGCAGGACAATGACCCCAAAAACAATTCAAAAAGCACCCAAAAATTTATGAAAAGCGCTGGAGAGTTCTAAAGTGGCCAGCAATGAGTCCAAATCTAAATCCCATTGAACACCTGTGGAGAGATCTTAAAATTGCTGTTGGGAGAGGGCCCCCTTCAAATATGAGAAACTTGGAAAAGTTTGCTAAAGAAGAGTGGTCTAAAATTCCTGCTGAGAGGTTTAAGAAGCTTGTTGATGATTATAGGAAGCAATTGATTTCCGGTGATTTTTCCAAAGGGTGTGCAACCAAATATTAAGTTGAGGGTGCCAATAATTTTGTCCGGCCGATTTTTGGAGTTTTGGGTGAAATTATGTCAAATTTGCAATTTGTTCCTCTGTTTTTTGGTTGTTCCAATACACACAAAGGAAATAAACATGTGTATAACAAAATGTGTAATTGCAATAATTTTCTGGGAAGAATACTTCATTTTCTGGAAAAAAATTCAGGGGTGCCAACACTTTCGGCCATGACGGTATATACATAGTTGCCAACAGTCCTGGTTTTGCCAGCACTGTCCCAGATTTGACAGGGCAGTCCCAACTAATTAACATCCCGGGTATGTCCTTGCAAGCCCCGTCCCCGTATATCATGCCCCGCCCCCGTAACAGCCCCCAATGCAAACCTTAAGCCTAAGTAAGAAGTAAAGCTGGCAGTAGTGGCTGAAGGCTGTATATTCTGCCTCCAGCCACTAGATGCCGCTCTCTCCTCCCAGCTACAGGTCCTGGCAGGGATGTAACTCCTACCACTAGGCTAGAAGAGCCTGAAGGGAATGAAGATTGCTGTGTGCTGCAGGGAGCCAGGTAATGATGAGGAGCCCACATGAGGGGGGTAATGGTGGAGGAAGTAAAGCTATACATTGGTGTGAGAGGCCAGGAGAATAGTAATCAGAGCTGTGACTGGTATACACTGTACACACAGTTCTGATTACCAGTCTCCCAGTATACTAGCCTCTCACACCAATGTATATAGCTTTATCTCCTTCAGCATAATCCCCTCATGTGGGCTCATCAGTATACTATCTGTCTCACACCACACTGTAATATACTGGTGGTATACTGAGGTGCCCACATAAGGGGGGATTATACCCCCAGTCACCCCCAGCCTCCCCTAGCCTCCCCCAGTCTGCTTCAGTCTCCCCCAGTTTGCTCCATTCACCCACAGTCTGCCCCAGTTATCCCCAGTTTTCCCCAGCTACCCTCAGTCTGCCCCAGCTACCCCCAGTCTGCCCAAGCTACCCCCAGTCTGCTCCAGTCTCCCCCAGTCTGCTCCAGTCACCCACAGTCTGCCCCAGCTACCGCCAGTCTGTCCCAGTGTGCTCCCTAGTCTACTTCAGTCACCCCCAGTCTGCCCCAGCTACCCCTAGTCTGCTCCAGTCACCCCCAGTCTGCTTCAGTCTCCTCCAGTTTGCTCCAGTCACCACCAGTCTGCCCCAGCTACCCCCAGTCTGCTCTAGTCACCCCCAGTCTGCTTCAGTCTCCTCCAGTTTGCTCCAGTCACCACCAGTCTGCCCCAGCTACCCCCAGTCTGCTCTAGTCACCCCCAGTCTACTCCATTCACCCCCAGTCTGCTCGATTAACCCCCAGTCTGCCCCAGTCTACTTCAGTCTGCCCCAGTCTGCTCTAGTCATCCCCAGTCTGCCCCACCTACCCTCAGTCTGCCCCAGTCACCCCCAGTCTTCTCCAGTCGGCTCCAGTCGGCCCCAGTCATCCCCAGTCTGCTCCAGTTACCCCCAGTCTGTCCCAGCTACCAAGTTTTCATGGGGCCCCATGCAGTTGTTTGCCAAGTTGTTTGTCACACCCACAATAAGCCACACCCCTCGCTGTCAACACTAAAATGTCCCTGGAAATATTTTTCAAATGTTGGCAACTATTTATCTAGAGAACAAAAAAAATTAACACCGGGGGAGATTTATCAAACTGGTGTAAAGTAGATTTGTCTTAGTAACCCCTAGCAACCAATCACATTCCATCTTTCATTCCTCACAGATTCTTCGAAAAATGAAAGGTGGAATCTGATTGGTTGCTAGGGGCAACTAATACAATTCTACTTTACACCAGTTTGATAAATCTCCCCCACAGTGTCCGACTAGTCTAATATTTTAAGGCTTCAGGTCAATTATTAGACTAGTCAGACACACATAAGGATGACTGTGTTCTTGACCTTTTTTTGTTCTCTATATATTATATTTTAATTGAAGCAGTAAAGGTTATATTTTAGGGCTAAGCTACATAAGCTGGTTTTCTCACCCTCAGGCCTTGTGCCTCGTGGTTTAGTAATTTGACTTTGTAGTCCTTGTCTTATTTTAGGAAGCTCCTGAAAATCATAGTGAACCAGTAGCGAAAATTGATGGGGGCAGAGGGGGCGGCCGCCCCCGGGCCCACTCTGGCAGGGGCCCACTGTGATCTCTAGAGCTTTTTGCCGCCGCTGCCCGCCGCCGCTACCGCCGCCCGCCGTCGCATGGGTGAGTGCAGCCACAATGATCACCCCGCCCCCCGCCACCATCTTAACCTGATCGGGTGCACTGAGGTTGCGTACGGCCTCAGCGCACCGCTGCTGGTACGTGCGCCGCCCACCTGTCAATCACCGGACTCCCGCGCTCGCACCAGGATAGCCGCCTATGAGTCTGCTGCTGCTGCTGCCCCCATCATAATGTGACGC
This sequence comes from Dendropsophus ebraccatus, assembly GCF_027789765.1. Classification (NCBI taxonomy): domain Eukaryota; kingdom Metazoa; phylum Chordata; class Amphibia; order Anura; family Hylidae; genus Dendropsophus; species Dendropsophus ebraccatus. The sequence goes on from NC_091463.1 coordinate 55,594,143, forward strand.
CGCTGCCCTCCGCCGCCCACCATCGCCTGGATCGGATGGGTGAGTCCAGTGCAGTGAGTGCACTTAGGTTGCGTTGCGTACTGCCTCAGCGCACCACTGCCGGTACATGCGCCGCTCTGGCCCGCCCACCTGTCAATCACCGCCGGCGCCGTGCTGTTCCGTCTCCCGCTCGCACCAGATCAGTGCCGGACGGCCGCCTATGACTGCTGGCAGCAGTCTGCTGCTGCACACAGGGACAGACAACCAAGCTGGTAAACAGAGGGAGCTGGTAAACAGGGGGAGCTGGACATGTAGAAACAGGGGGAGCTGGTAAACAGGGGGAGCTGGTAAACAGGGGGAGCTGGACATGTAGAAACAGGGGGAGCTGGTAAACAGGGGGAGCTGGACATGTAGAAACAGGAAGAGCTGGACATGTGGAAAACAGGGGGAGCTGGACATGTGGAAAACAGGGGGAGCTGGACATGTGGAAAACAGGGGGAGCTGGACATGTGGAAAACAGGGGGAGCTGGACATGTGGAAAACAGGGGGAGCTGGACATGTGGAAAACAGGGGGAGCTGGACATGTGGAAAACAGGGGGAGCTGGACATGTGGAAAACAGGGGGAGCTGGACATGTGGAAAACAGGGGGAGCTGGACATGTGGAAAACAGGGGGAGCTGGACATGTGGAAAACAGGGGGAGCTGGACATGTGGAAAACAGGGGGAGCTGGACATGTGGAAAACAGGGGGAGCTGGACATGTGGAAAACAGGGGGAGCTGGACATGTGGAAAACAGGGGGAGCTGGACATGTAGAAACGGGGAGCTGGACATGTAGAAACAGGGGAAGCTGGTAAACAGATGGAGCTGGTAAACAGGGGGACCTGGACATGTAGAAACAGGGGAAGCTGGTAAACAGAGGGAGCTGGTAAACAAGGGGACCTGGACATGTAGAAACAGGGGGAGCTGGTAAACAGGGGGACCTGGACATGTAGAAACAGGGGGAGCTGGTAAACAGGGGGAGCTGGTAAACAGAGGGAGCTGGTAAACAGAGGGAGCTGGTAAACAGGGGAAGCTGGTAAACAGAGGGAGCTGGTAAACAGAGGGAGCTGGTAAACAGAGGGAGCTGGTAAACAGAGGGAGCTGGTAAACAGAGGGAGCTGGTAAACAGAGGGAGCTGGTAAACAGGGGAAGCTGGTAAACAGGGGAAGCTGGTAAACAGAGGGAGCTGGTAAACAAGGGGACCTGGACATATAGAAACAGGGGAAGCTGGTAAACAGAGGGAGCTGGTAAACAGGGGGACCTGGACATGTAGAAACAGGGGGAGCTGGACATGTAGAAACAGGGGGAGCTGGACATGTGGAAAATAGGGGGGGGTTGACATGTGGAAAACAGGGGGAGCTGGACATGTGGAAAACAGGGGGAGCTGGACATGTGCAAAATAGGGGGGGGTTGACATGTGGAAAACAGGGGGAGCTGGACATGTGGAAACAGGGGGAGCTGGTAAACAGGGGGAGCTGGACATGTGGAAAACAGGGGGAGCTGGACATGTGGAAACAGGGGGAGCTGGTAAACAGGGGGAGCTGGACATGTGGAAACAGGGGGAGCTGGACATGTGGAAACAGGGGGAGCTGGACATGTGGAAACAGGGGGAGCTGGACATGTGGAAACAGAGGGAGCTGGACATGTGGAAACATGGGGAGCTGGACATGTGGAAAACAGTGTGGGACATGTGGAAACAGGGGGAGCTGGACATGTGGAAAACAGTGTGGGACATGTGGAAACAGGGGGAGCTGGACTCACAACCATGCTGAAGCGGCCTCCAGTCATATATAGTGCACTGTCCACTGAGTTTTCTCATCCCAGGGGTTTTCTGATTTAACCCTACTTGACCCAGTTCTCTCTGGCAGCTTCATAGAGGAGCTGGGGGCTGATCTGGAGATCCTGGGGGGAATGGGGGCAGAGGTCTGACCCCCCCCAGTCTCTTACATGATAAGGGACAAGTATGTTTAAATCAGAAAGCTGTGATTCGGATCACAGAGAGCAGGGTGCAGCAGCCTGAGCTCTATTGTAGTGGCTGCCCGAGTTAGCTAAGTGATTGAGCCTGCGGTACCTCCCTGTGAGTGATGCACCTGTCTTAGGCAGAATGCAAATTATCTACCTCTATGGTATATGGGTCAGTGTATAGGGAAAATAATAGTCTTTGCATAATGGATTTAACTTTTTTTACGGTTTTAACTACAGATCTCAGGTCAACCTGTTATACTGCCCATACATCCATGACATTGGGATAGTGAGCGACTCCGATGAGAAGACACCCCTTGTAAGTCACTGTATTTATCTACACTGTAGTCACTTATATGGTGTGCAGTGCCTTTGTACCATTGGTATATACCTGTACGGTTTATGGGCCAGTGTATAGGGAAAATAATGTTTTTTTGGATTTTTTTTTTACAGTTTTAACTACAGATCTACTAGGGCTGGGTTCACACTATGTATATTTGAGGCTGTATTTGGTCCTCATAGCAACCAAAACCAGGAGTGGATTGAAAACACAGAAAGGATCTGTTCACACAATGTTGAAATTGAGTGGATGGCCGCCATATAACGGTAAATAACTGCCATTATTTCAATACAACAGCCGTTGTTTTAAAATAACAGCACATATTTGCCATTAACCTCTTAAGTACATAGGACGTACCGGTACGTCCTATGTCCTCACTTGCACTTCAAAGCGGGGCCGCGCGGCCCCGCTTTGAAGTGCCGCGATCCCGGGTGCCGCGTGTAGCCCGGGACCGCCGCTATTAGCGGGCACGGTCTGATCGCCGTGCCCGCTAATTAGCTAATCGGAGGCAGCTGTCAAAGTTGACAGCTGCCTCCGATTACCGGAGGCAACGTTTCCCTGGTGTCTAGTGGGGGAGATCGCTCCTCCGGGACCTTGTCCCGGAGGAGCGATCTCCGTTACTGATGCCGGCCGGGGACGCGTCCAAGATGGCGCCGTCCTCGGCTCGGCACTCGTTTGTATTCGGCTGCAGCAGCCGAAAGCAAACGAGTGCCGATCTCATGGATCTCTGCAGCATATCTATGCTGCAGAGATCTCAATGAGAGATCAAAGTGTATATACTAGAAGTCCCCCAGGGGAGCTTCTAGTATATGTGTAAAAAAAAAAAAAAAAGTGTTGTTAATAGTAAAAAGCCCCCTCCCCTAATAAAAGTCTGAATCACCCCCCTTTTCCCAGGTTTTAAATAAAAGTAAACAAATAAATAAATAAATAAACATGTTTGCTATCGCCGCGTGCGTAATCGCCCGAACTATTAATTAATCACATTCCTGATCTCGTACGGTAAACGGCGTCAGCGCAAAAAAATCCCAAAGTGCAAAATTGCGCATTTTTGGTCGCATCAAATCCAGAAAAAATGTAATAAAAAGCGATCAAAAAGACGTATATGGGCAATCAAGGTACCGATAGAAAGATCACATCATGGCGCAAAAAATGACACCTCGCACAGCCCCATAGACCAAAGGATAAAAGCGCTATAAGCCTGGGAATGGAGCGATTTTAAGGAACGTATATTGGTTAACAACGGTTTGAATTTTTTACAGGCCATCAGATACAATATAAGTTATACATGTTATATATCGTTTTAATCGTAACGACTTGAGGAACATGCATAACAAGTCAGTTTTACCCCAGGGTGAATGGCGTAAAAACACATTTCCCCCAAATAAAAGAAATGCGTTTTTTTTTTCAATTTCACCACACTTCGAATTTTTTTCTGGTTTCGCAGTGTACTTTATGCAAAAATTCAGCCTGTAATTGCAAAGTACAATTAGTGACGCAAAAAATAAGGGGTCATGTGGGTTTCTAGGTGGAAAAATGCAAGTGCTATGACCTTTTAAACACAAGGAGGAAAAACCGAAAACGTAAAAACGAAAATGGGCCATGTCCTTAAAGGGTTAAATGACGGCCATCCACTCAATTACAACATTATGTGAACATAGCCTTTCTGTGTTTTCAATCCACTCCTTGTTTTGGTTGCTATACAGCCTTAAACATACAGCCTCAAATATACGTAGTGTGAACATAGCCCTAAGGTGAACCTCTACTGCCCATACATCCATGACATTGGGATAGTGAGCGACTCCGATGAGAAGACACCCCTTGTAAGTCACTGTTTCATTTTATGTGTCTATATATGTAAATGTAGAAGCCTCTAACACTGCTCTTAATCTTAATTCACTCTGAGTAATGGAGCAGAATATACCCTTTATTATTTAGAAAGCATTGTTGTCAAGTGAGGTTCCCTTTGGGTAACATAATCGGTTGGGGGCCCACTCAGACTTGCTCGCCCCCCCTAGGCTGAACCCCTAGCTACGCCCCTGTAGTGAACTCATACATTCAAACATTCACCAGTGCTACCATAATGAAATGGCAACACTATGAGAGACATTTACTTGTACGCCGGTCTTAAATTAGGTCCTGCCCCCAATTACCTCGCTGGATTCACCTTACACGCCTCTTAGTGAAACCAGCCTGACCTGCTCCTGTCATATTTTTTTGTGCACGTTTATTGCACTTTGTCAGTGATTTGTTCTTATACTTTATTAATAAACTTTATTGGTTATTAAAAAAAAACCTGTAACTGGCATCTAAGTAAAGGATTATCAGGCTGTTACTGGACTTTACTGCACAGAACCACAGGGGCGCTCTCCATGCCAATGACTTACAATGAAGACAGGAAAAATTCAGAGCACATAAGTATGAAAGCTACTATGAAAGCAAGCTTATACATTTTAAACACTTAAAAAACATGCAGCATTAGCAAAGTGCATAAATTGCAATTTCCTAATGTAATGGTATTATCAGCTTCCAAGCCCATACAGAAGTTTGTGAACAGATATTAGAGAATGTTCTGGAAAAACGGCATTCTGCTTGAACATTTCTCGCAGGCTTTTATGAGAATGCATCATTGACTATAGGGTGTAATTTCAATAATTGCATTTTATCAGGGAATTGCTATTTAGATTCTACTAATGTATGTAAAATGTATGTTAACCCCTTGAAACTGTGACCTAGTTTGATACTTAATGATGAATGCTTTTTTTTTTTATATTTTTATCTCCACAGATAAAAAGCAAGCCCTAACTTATTTCTCCATTGACGTAGCTATGTGAGGACTTCCTTTCGGCATGGTAATATAATGTATTGTTTAATTTTTTTTTTCTTTAAGAGTGGGGTATAGAAAACAACAACATTTTAACCATTGTTTACCACGTTCAACATACTGTATATATAACATTTTAAGTTTATTCTATGGGTTGTTGCGACTACAGCAATGCCACTTGCCGTATTGTTTTTTTACTTTTTTTTGTCACTTCATTCAAAGGTCAAATTTCTGGAGTTTTTTGTGGGACAACTGCATACGCTGTACACTATTATCATCTTCCCGGGTTTCGGGGATCTATAATATTTACAGAGTACAGAACATAGTGCAAAGTGACGCACATGAAATTATATTCTTAGGACTAACATATGTATAATAAATGTATATATCCGTTCTGATGAAATACCTTATAAAGTAGGCAAGTCCATTTATGGAGACGATGGCAACAACTATGCAAATAAACACCATTAAAGCAAAAACAGGATCAATACCTGAGGAAAAGAAGTTTAAAATTATTGTTAAATTACACTTAAACATTTATATCAGCACCTAAAAAGATTCTACAATAAATAACGTATTAAAGCAGCAAATCAATACGTTCAGCTTAACCTCTCTCAGCAACATAAGAAGACATAATAATTTCTGATACAAAGAAATTTCCATATTTCAGAACACCCAAAATATCTTAAAGAGGTTTTCCAGGTAAAATGTATTGATAGGTCATTAACATCAGACCGGTTGGGTGCCAGTTAGCTGTTTGCTAGAACCACAGCACTGGTGTACACATAGAAATGAGAACGGGGATGCAGTAACTCAGAATGACCACTACACAATATATGGAGCTGTCTTCTTCCTGCCTTGTTTCACTGCACAAAGTCACCAGTGACTTTGGCAAACGGCTGACAATGGTCATCAATAAAGATTGTCTTTAAAATTCCTTTAAAGGAGTAGTCCCATCTTTTACAATGATGGCTTAGATGGTTCACTTAGATATGTCATCAATTATGATCAGTGGAGGTGCCAAAGGTGATATATCTCAGCAATATACCATCACTTTATATGATGGGAAGGGCTCTTTAGGTTGATTTTATAGGAATAGGTACATCCCACTTATAACAGTGTTGATGGGAATAGCCCTTTAGGTTGAATTTATAGGAATAAGTACATCCCACTTATAACAGAACTGTTGCTTATTACTCCAAATAAATCATTAAGAATCATGAAGTATTTAATCAGCTATCCTTCTGTCAGTATAAAATAATAAGGTAAATTAGAAGTAGATTTAGCAATGCTAACAGCAGAGGTACACAAATATCCTATGCATATACAAGCACATAGCTCTTACAGTGGCAGGTTTTTGTAATTCAATGTCATCTTTTATGTCACCTAAAACTATAAAGGGGGTTTTCCAAGGCAAAACAGATTGATAAGCTATCCTCAGGATCGATTAGCTGTTCAGTGACCACACTACACAATGAACGAGGCCAGAAGCAGTTGGCTTTGTTCATTGTGTAGTAGTGGTGACCTGTGACTGCAGCTTAGCTCCCATTTGAGTAAACAGCTAAGCTGCAGTAACCAGGTCCGACCACTACACAGTGAATGGAGCCAACTGATAACGACCCCATTCACTGTGTAGTGCACATGCTTGACAGCTGTTGGATGCTGTTGGCACCCCATTGATCAGTGACTGATGACCTATGCTGTGGATAGCTCATCAGTCTCCTTTGCTGGGGAGTCACATGTGATGGATGATGCTGAGCCGTGGCTGGAAAACACTAATTTAAAAAAAAATTATATGCAAAAAGACACCAAATGCATTTGACACTTGAATATCTCTCCTATATAGCATGACATAAGGGTTGGGTTACATTTAGTTTCATTCAGCCATGGCAGCATGCACCCGTGTAGTGTGAATATTGGTATTGAATGTGCTGGCCATTTTTTTTGTTTGTCTATGTTAAATTTGGGGGGAAATGGCTGCCTCCATTTGATTTGTGCACGCCACCCATCACACCCTATCGGGATTTAAGCAGAGATTAGCTGGATCCTGTATGCCTAGTGTGTAGGCTTTACATAAGCACAGGAGAGGCCATCGTACAGAGCAGAGTGTAGGTTCCGTCCCCCTGAGGTCACCTTAACATGGTGGGATGGTACACACTATTTAAAAAAATGGTATGCCAAGAACCTATTTTTTTTTTCTACTTTTTCTATAGCAGTTTTGCAGTTCTAAATATCTATACTAATCATATGTCTTGGTATTTGCAGCATGCCTCTGCACTTTTCTGTTTTTGTACAGATTACGTTTAGTAACACATGAACAATGGCTTGGAAGCTGAAAGAAAATAGTGGGCAATGACAACATAGTTGACCCTATACATACAGGTTGGCAAGCTTTTCATACCCCCATTAATAAAAAAATCATAGAGGGAAACCCAACTGAAAATATTACATGGCACAGTGTACATTATTACTCTTCCTTTTACTGCCTCTAATCCAAATAGACACAAGTGGATCTCTTCGACACCTTATAGTCATGTATGGCCATTAGACCATTATGGCATGAGGTATCCAGTGCCATGCAAGCTTGAAGTCCTTTTGGAAAGAAGTTGGGCAATATTTTACATCTGTAAGGATCCTGCTAAGGGGGATGACGATATTATTCATTTGCCTACTATAACTCATATAATGGCAGCATACAAGTGTCTGTCAACCTACCTATCTGCCTACCTCCTCCTATTTAATCTCACTACTCATGTAACAATGCCTAACGCTAATGTTTTATTTCCCATAATTTTACTTTATAGGAAATATGGCATATTATGTTACCCTTTACGTATACTGAATGGTATATGGAATTCTTCAATATGTTCCCTCGATATGACCACTCAGAGGCCACTCAGACTATCGCTATTTTCACACATAGTATTTCCGTCAGTCTTTTAGTCAGTCTTTTTTCAACCTAAGGGTATGTTCTCTGAGCGGAGAGCGGCAGCAGTTGAGGAGCGCGCTGGCACACTGAGGCAGACGGGATTCCGTGGCGGAAAGTTCCACTGCAGAATTCGGCCTGATTTACTCAGTGTGAACATACCCTAAATCAGGAATGGAACTGACAGTTTGGATATTGGATCCTACACACTACTGTCTATAATCTTCAAGGAGATGTAACATTGTATATTGATATTTTTGCCTCTTTTTAGGAGTGTCGATGTATTACTACTGTCTAATTGCATATCTTGCTTGTAAAATGAGTTTGGAAAAACCCAAGAAAACTTTGTTGAAACAAAAATGATATGAGAGAAGAATAGAGTACTATAATTCAAGTATATGTATAGAATAAGTGAATGTTCTATAACCTGAAAAAGTATAGCTTTTCCAGGGACCTAATACTTTTATTCAACCTGATATGTCTCTCAGTAAATATAGAGTTATATAACAAATTTAATTTTTTTAGGATGAGTGAAAGGAAGATGACGGAGCATCACATGATAACCTCATCCAGTTACGAGCACACAATGCTTCTTGGTAAGTGAATACACATTTAATCAATCCACTTCTTAGGAAATCAGTTCGCTGATAGTATTCTTCAGTTTGATCCATCACTCTTGTATTCTAGAATGATTGCATGATTCAGGTGAGGATAGGGTAATAGAGTGAAATAATAGATTCCCAGAAATATTAACTGCATGATAGCCAGATACAAATTGTCCAGAGATGAGTAGAAATATCTCATTTTTAATATCGCATACTGATATTACGTACAGCAATATACTGAAGAAAATTCACATGCAGTAGTTAGGTAAGAGGGTTAGAGAAAATGATAAAGTATAAAGCATTTGTCTCTCTTGCACTTCAGGACAATTGGGAACTATTGTCAAATAAAAATACAGATGCTGAATAGGAGAGCTTTAAGGTGTACCTGTCATTATAAAAAAAAATTTGAGTGCTCAGACTCATACCAATCGGGAGATAGAGCGGGGAGAAGACCACAGCTGCAGCTCTAGAATTTTTTAAAAAGGAGTCCGGTTCCCTAGGAGCCCATTATAAGTCTGTCTCTTTTTTGTAATTCAGAGCAGAGTGGATGCGCTGCAGAACGTCTTTTCTCCACTGTATCTTCTGACTGGTACAGGTCTGAACACTCAGGACAGGTACACTTTAAAGCAACTCTGTAACTCACAATCTATCCCCCCACCACCACAACCACCAAAGCACCTGTACCGTTGTATAGCTGCTTTTAATCCAGGATCTGTCTTGGGGACCGTTCGGCAGGTGATGCAGTTATTGTCCTAAAAAAAACCTTTTATACTTGCAGAGCTGTGTCAAATTGGCGTGGTCTAAGCCTAAGCCTGCAACACCTCTCCTTTCTTCCTCCCTGTCCTTCTCATCATTAGGAACACCCCCATGCAGGATTTCTCCTATTCATCACTTGTCCGAACACTGCACATGTGCTGTAAAGATCAAACACATGTGCACTGCATACACAAGTAATGAATAGGAGAAATCCTTTTAGGGGTGTTCCTAATGATGAAGAGGGCAGGATAGAGGGACTGAGAGGCGTTGCAGGCCTAGGGCACAAACACTGTTGGTTATGCCAATTTGACACAGCACTGCAAGTTTAAAAGTTGACCTTCCCACTTAACAACACAGGCAGTATCGTAAAATATGCCATACCATGGTGTGCAGTATCTGTAGTTCCATACTAGTCAGTCTGGTTGACTTTCTAGGACTACACTCATACACACAGCATGGTTCCTATTCACTGTCCTATTGGGTGGCCCAGATTTCTCCCATGACATAAGTGGTTTCCAATTGCTTCGCCCAATGAAAATGCAGTTTTTATTTTATTAGAGTCCAATATCTGCAAATTATGAACCAGCATAATATGTGTGTCAAAAGAAGGCTATCAAACTCAATATTAACCCTCTCCCGCTGCTGCACAGTAAATTAACGTCGCTGCAGCCTATGGCTGGTGCTGCAGCGACGTTAATTTACTGCAGAGGATGACACAGGCATAAGAACTATGCCTGTGTCATCCGCGGTGGGTCCCGACTAGAGACCTGCCGGAACGCTCAGCACCGGAGCCGCGCTCAGCAAGACCACAGTATCTATAGGGCTCCTGAGAGACAATTCTCCCTCTACAGAGGGAGAATTGTCTCTCCGGTGTGGATCGGGGCTCTGCGAACTGATCGCAGAGCCCCGATGATAGCCATAGAAGCTGGAAGCCTCAGGCTTCCGGTTTCTAGCTACGGAGGCTGGTGAGGGACAGGAGGGAAGGCAGGACGCGTGCCGGGTGCGCGGCCGGGCCCTCTGCCCCCTCTCTCCCCTGCCCGTCAAGAGATTATGACAGCTACAGGGGACAGCGTAGAGGGGACAGACATAGGTGACATCCGCTATGGGATCATTATGATCATTATGAGCAGGCCATGAAGCCCTTTGATGCGGCGGGCCCCATAGCAGCCGCTATGGCTGCTACTGTGGTACTTACGGTCCTGCTTTAACCCCTTCATGACCGAGCACATTGATGCCCAGATGTCCAGGTCAAATTAGTGCAATGTTCCTCCTCGCCTTCTAAGAGCCATAGCATTTTTATTTTCCCACCTACAGGGCTGGTTGGGGTGTCATTCTTTGCGCCATGATCTCTAGTTTTTATTGGTATCATATTAGAGAAAACTTTTGATCGCTTTTTATTATTTTTTTCTAATATATATATAATTTAAAGTGACACTGTAAGTGCTTCACTCAAGAGACACAAATAGAATAGATTAAAGGCAAAGACACAGTGTACCTGCTATTCACCACAGCAAAAAGGAATATAGCTCTCTTTGCTCTTTGCTAAATGTGAAGCTACTGTTTGCTTCATGCCTGTTTTCAATAGGAATCTGTGTTGTGGAAGAAAATGAAGAACCATGTTGATTCTTTGATTATTAATCCATTTGGGTTAAATTCCCCCAAATATTTCTGTATATAAATACATGCATGCAACACCCCCCCACCCACCCAAAAAAAAAAAAAATAAGTAAATAAGTGTCAGAGCACTTATGTCCCCTAAAAATGGTGGTAATAGTAATAATTGTAATTGTCACTGGGGATCAAGAAAAGGCAATACATGTGGTCTTTAGATGATGTCGGTGGTGTCACTGCTGTTAATATGTGATTTAACCTCTCTTTCCAGGTGGACAATGTCACTGCAGTTAGGGATCAGCGAACCGAACCGTAACGAACCAGATTCGTTACGAACTTTGCAAAAAGTTCGGTTCGTCACCGAACCGAACTTTGAGAAAGTTCGTAACGAATCTGGTTAAAATAACAATAACAAATAAAATCAAAGACATCTTTAAAAAGTGATGCAAACACCTCTGGAATGCATCTGGGAAGCAGGGAAACAGTATTAGAGGAATCGGCATTACGGGGTTAGCGATCCTATGCAGTAATGCCGATGCCTCTAATGGTTAATATACTTAATTAATAGAACATATTTTCGTTGTAATAAAGTTACTTTCGTTGTTCAATAATTTAATTAAAACGATTCCATCATTGTGCAATTAAATATACTGTTAAAATAAATATATATATAAATAAATGTATATTTATATATATTTATTTTTTTACAGTATATTTAATTGCACAAGTATGGATTCGTTTTAATTAAATTATTGAACAACAAAATAAATTTTATTTATTTTTATTAATTAAATATTAATTATTACAGGAAGCTCTATTAAGCCGTTAATTCATATACCCGGTAATAGAGCAAACTGTAATAATCAATACTTTACTTTAATTAAAACATCAAATGTTTCTTCTAATTATGTTATCACAATAGCATTATTAAAAGAAACATTTTGAATCATATGTGCGCTGAGCTGATCAGCTGATCGGCTCAGCGCACATATAATTAGCGGGTCCGCAGCACAGTGACTTCATTGTGCTGCGGACCAGCGAAGAGGACACATAGGGACATCGGATGGTGAGTATAAAGCTCTCCCCACCCCCTCCCCAGCACTGCACCCATTCCAGCAAGGAAGGGGGGGTCACTTAACCCCTTCCTTGCTGGTATGGGTGTATTCTGACATCGGTCTGGCCCCCACGGGTTAAGGGGGATACAATGCATCCTCCCTTAACCCTTTGGGGGCCAGACTGTAAGCAGCGATCTGTAAAGATGCTGCATACTGTAAGGTGCACAACACCGCTCACAATGATGGGTGTTGTGCTCCTGTTTGTGTGTTTTTTGTGTGTTTCTCCCTTTTTGTTTTTCAGATATCGGTATCCTGTGGATTACGTCGGATTCGGTGGACTATGTCGATGACCAGCGGTTGTTTGGATTTTTTTTTTTAAATAAAATGGTCAATGAGGGGTGTGGGGGTGTTTTTATTTGAATAAAAAAAAAATTCACTTGTGTCTTGTCTTTATTTCTTTACTTTATAGACTTAGTAGTGGTAGCCGTCCAATCGACGGAATCCATTACTAAGTCGGGGCCTAGTGTTAGCCGGTATAAAATGGCTAACACTAACCCCCCATTATTACCCCAGTACCCAATGCCACCAGGGGTACTGGGAAGAGCCGGGTGCCAGTGGTCCCGAAGCATCAAAATTGGCGCTCCTGGACTGGAGCGGCAACAGGCTGGTAATATTTAGGCTGGGGAGGGCCTAAACCAATGGCTCTTCCCACCCTGGTGTTACCAGGCTGCTGTCGCTTGGTTTTTAACCCGGCTGGTTATGAAAATAGGGGGAACCCTACGCGTTTTTTGTATTATTTATTTAATTAACCCCTAGACGACCCTGGACGTAGGGTTACGTCATGGAAGTCTGTCCCCAGACGACCCATGACGTAACTCTACGTCCTGGGTGTTTCTCCCGCTATGAAGCGCACTCCGGAGCGGAGCGCCCTTCATAGCAGGTGGGGGCCGGCTGCAGTGAGCAGCCGGGCCTCACCGGTAATGACACGCTGCAGCGATCGCGCTGCCGTGTGTCACTAACCCCTTAAACGCCACGATCGCGGCGCGACCGCAGCGTTTAAGTGTAAGTGACAGGGGGAGTCCCCTGTCACTTACCGATCGGGACCCCCGCAGTGTGACTGCGGGGGTCCCGATCGTTGGAACGGACCGCCGGAGGTCTCTTACCTGCCTCCGTGCGGTCCGATCGGCTATCTGCTGCACTAAGGCTGCACAGGCAGGCTCAATGAGCAGATCGCCGATAACACTGATCAATGCTATGCCTATGGCATAGCAATGGTCAGTGTAAAAATCAAACTAGTGTATGTAAAAGTCCCCCAAAGGGACTTCAAATGTGTAAAAAAAAAAAAAGTTTAAAACATTATTACACTATCCCAAAACCCCTCCCCCAATAAAAGTTGAAATCACCCCCCTTTCCCATTATATAAATAAAACATATTAATATAAATAAATAGATAAACATATAATATACCGTAGCGTGCGTAATTGTCCGATCTATTAAAATATAACAAGCGTCATTGTGATCGGTAAACGACGTACACGAAAAGAGGGGAAAAAGTGCGCAGATTACCGATTTTATGTTACATTATATATTAAAAAAAATCAATAAAAAGTTATCAAAACGTCCGATCTTCACAAATATGGTATTAATAAAAACTAGAGATCATGGCGGAAAAAATGACACCCCATACAGCCCCATAGGTGAAAAAATAAAACCGTTATAAGCGTCACAATAGGCCCATTTTATTAATATTTAATTGCCAAAAAAAAGGATTTCATAAAAAAATACATATATAACATTAGAGAATCTGTGTAACCTGCATATGGTTGTGTTCGGACTGACCTATAAAATAATAGTATAATGTCGCTGTTACCATATAGTGCATTACGTAGACACAGGAACCCCCCAAACGTTACCATATTGCATTCTTTTTAACGATTTCACCTATTTATATCTTCATAAATAATATATTTGGGATTCCGTCATACATGTTATGGTAAAATGAAAGACGACATTACAAAGTACAACTATTCCTGTAACAAACAAGCCATTACATGGCCTTGTAGATAGAAAACTGAAAGTGCTAGAGCTCTTAGAAGGGGAGGAGGGAAAAACGAAAGCGCAAAGATCAAAATTTGCGCAGTCCACTGGGTCATTTTGGGCCTGGTCCTTAAAGGGTTAAAGTAAAGTATTGATTATTACAGTTTGCTCTATTATCGGGTATATGAATTAACGGCTTAATAGAGCTTCCTGTAATAATTAATGTTTAATTAATAAAGCACATTTTCGTTGTAATAAAATTTATTTCGTTGTTCAATAATTTCATTTAAACGAATCCATACTTGTGCAATTAAATATACTGTAAAAAAATAAATTTATATATAAATATAATACATTTATTTAAATATATATTTATTTTAACAGTATATTTAATTGCACAATGATGGAATCGTTTTAATTAAATTATTGAACAACGAAAGTGACTTTATTACAATGAAAATATGTTCTATTAATTAAATATATTAACCATTAGGGGCTCAGCATTATTGCCGATTTGCCAGCTATTTTTTTTTTCACTATTTTTGCACTTTGATTTTTTCCACTTTTTTCATTGTAATAGCAACTGCAACTATACGAAACTATACCCTATCACACTCCCACTATTGTAGCTGCAATTATTCAGCCGTTATTGCAAGGTCCGTTTTCGGTTCGGTTCGTCAGAACCCGAACTTCAGGAAAGTTCGGGGGATCGAAACAAACCGAACTTTTCAAAAGTTCGCTCATCCCTAACTGCAGTGCATTAGGTAGGTGCATCAAATTAGAGTTAAAGCGACTCTGTACCCACAATCTGCCCCACAAATCGCTTGTACCATCACATAGCTGCTTTTAATTTACGATCTGTCCTGGGGTCCTGAGGTCCTGAATGCATCTATTGTCCTAAAAACAACTTTTAAACTTGCAGCCATGTGTCAAATTGGCGTGACCAAGCCTGCACCGCCTGCACCACCAGATTTGCTGCGGATCCTGTGTGAACGCACCCTTCGGCTATGTTCACACAACATATGTTTTCATAAAAGTATGGGCGTTGTTGCAATCGGCAACAACGGCCGTAGTTTGTACGAAAACATACGTTGCCTAGCCTTCTATGGGATCCCGGCCGGAGCGTATAAACACGTGGTATACACTCCAGCCGGGATCTCTTGCAGGGCCATAAAAAACTGACATGTCGGTTTTCTGCAGCCGCTATTTATTGAATAGCGGCCGCAGGAAACCCTGTCAGTGCACACTATGGAGCAAGCGGCTCAGGCCCCGCAGCTCCGGAGCTCTGAGGATTTATGTAGAGGTGCATTGCCTCTACATAAATCCCGTGCGCACAGAGCCCGTTTGTGCAAATAAATTGAAATCTAGGTTTCACAATCCTATTTTTCCTGGAAAAATGATAAATACGGCTTTTTGCCTTTTTGTATTATGGGAATTGTAGTTTTGCAACAGCTTGAAGACTGCCAAGTTGACACCCCTAGAGGCAAGGTCTGTAAAGCCCCTATTACACAGGGCGATGTGGAGAGCAAGCGAGCACCGTCCTGACAGGTCAGCACTTGCTTGCCCCTTGTTCCCCTGCCCCGCTGCCGGCACTATTACTTGCGCTGACAGCAAGCGAGGAGGAGCAGGTAAGAGCCAGGGGGCTGCGGGGAGCTGTGGGGGGCTGCCCGGGTGATCGTCCTATTACACGGGGTGACGGCAGCAGATTGTTAACAGGCTGGTCATTGCCGTTTCAGCCTTTTGAAAGTCAACAATCAACCGACATTCTGCATGTCGACTGATCATTGTCTTCTAATATACGAGGGAAGAGAAATCATGACAACTGTAGTCCTTTACACTGGTAATCACAAAAAGAGAAATCTCTGGCAGAAGTAATCACTTCTGTCCTATGGTGGTGGCATCATTTTGTGAGCATTAAGACGAATATAGAAATTATGCTATGTTTGTAAAAGCTCAGAAACCCCCATTCAAGGCTCCATACAGCTCAGAGTCCTCTCCCTTGGGCCAGATGGGTAACAAAGCCCAAACTTAAGTCACAGGAAAGGGGATTCTGCAATGATGAGTGTTCAATTTGGTTTGGTTCTTTCTGAGTATTATGGAAACAAATACTTTACAAATAGAGATGAGCGAACCGGGTTCGGGTTCGAGTCGATCAGAACCCGAACGTTCGGCATTTGATTAGCAGTGGCTGCAGAACTTGGATAAAGCTCTAAGGTTTTCTGGAAAACATGGATACAGCCAATGACTATATACATGTTTTCCACATAGCCTTAGGGCTTTATCCAAGTTCAACAGCCACCGCTAATCAAATGCCAAAAGTTCGGGTTCGGATCGACTTGAGCATGCTCGAGGTTCGCTCATCTCTATTTACAAATAAATGCATGAAAGAAGCTTTTACTTTTATGAGTTGTTTCAGCAGATTCTATTTAAGGACATTTCTGAAGAGTCTCTGTTTCTTTGCTAAGAGACTATACCCAACTTTAGGAACATCTTGTACTTGCAGATGTAGCCAGCCTCATCTTGATCTTTAGGAAATTGTACTGCACTACTCAAAGGGGTTGTCCAGCGAAAATCTTTTTCTTTCAGATCAACTGTCAGAAAGTTATATAGATTTGTAATTTACTTCTATTAAAAAATCTCAAGTCTTCCCATACTTATTAGCTACTATACTGTATGTCAGGCAGGAAATGTTGTTTGATTTTCAGTCTGACACAGTGCTCTCTGCTGACATCTCTGGCCGAAACAGGAACTCTGTCTCAGTTTTCTATGAATCCCCATAGAAAACCTCTCCTGCTCTAGACAGTTCCTGTCTCGGCCAGAGATGTCAGCAGAGAGCACTGTGTCAGACTGAAAATAAAACAACATTTCCTGCATGACATACAGCAGCTAATAAATATGGGAAGATGTGAGATTTTTTAATAGAAGTAAATTACAAATCTATATAACTTTCTGACACCAGTTGATTTGAAAGAAAAAGATTTTCGCTGGACAACCCCTTTAAGTAGATATAGGTAATTCTAATGGGTTACAGAAACCTTAGTTTACCATTACTCCTCAATTACTGACCAAATCTTAATATCTGTTGTATTAGGATATCCCAACAAGACACAATGGGGGGATTTTACTAAAGCTGCAACTTTCCTGCAACAAATAATTGCAATTTTTTAGATGTACACCTTGCTCACCTGATAGGGGGCGCAGAGGAGGTATGGCCTCCTCCTGCACTGCACCTGTCAGTGAGTAGGCATAGATCATGCCGAATATCTACACCAGCTCAGAGCAAGAGAGCTTCAAATTTGCTGGATTTAATAAGAGGCGTGCACCTCTCAATAAATCTGGTACAGGATGCTGGGCCGGGGATTTACAGATACACTGGTCTTCGTAAATTCCCCCCAATGTTGTGACAATTTAAGACACTCAGGATAACCATGGCTACATCTGTAAACCTTATTATTAAACAATAATCTTATCAATGTACTTATTTGGATGAAAATAATTTACCCACCTCCAGTACAGATTTTTCCATTTGCAAACCAGCAATAAGAGTCTGACTTAGGAGAGACACCATTTGGAAAGTGGATCGGCCTCCCCATGTATCTAACCATATCTGTTTCCATATCCACAACATATGTACGGTACAGTTCACTGGTCTTTACGTCTGTGTCCAGAATGACATAGTCTGTGAATCCGTTACCATTCAAATCTGTCCTGATCCACTGGTTAAACCCATAAAACTGCATGTTCTTTGAATACTTGACTAAACTTGACCCAGAGACCCAGTTCTGGTGCCTTCTACTGTTGTTCATGGCATATGCTGTAAAGTAAATTGCATTGTATATGGTGCCAAATAAGGGAGATACCTATATAAACAAAAAATTTTAAAATAAATAATGTATACAGGCAAATTTCAAAAATCAAAACAGGTTAATAAAAATAGAATTGAAAGAGAATCTTTCAACTCCATAATGGGTACAGATACTGACAGAGAGATCACAAGGAGGATATACAAGCTATCCCTTTAGTGCTCCAGAACATGCTTATTCACACGTTCAGTAAAGTTGTCTGTAATTGCAGGTCCATAATCATGGTTCAACTTAAAGCACATTGATTTCTATTGGGCTATTCACACAGTCCGTGTTAATTTTGATCCATAATCCGTTCTGTAAAAAAAAAGGACATGTCCTAGTGCGGATTGTGATTGCCGTTCAGATTACCAATAGAAGTCTATGGGATCCGTATTTTTTACTGACGTCACAGATGTCACATCCATGACATCTGCAAAAAAAATACGGATCAAATCTTTGCAAACTAGTACTATTCACATTTTCCGGAAACGGATGCAATTATGGATGCAAATATAGATGAATTTATACAGATCACGGAGTAAAAATAGCGGGAGGTTTTGCGATCCAGAAAAATTACTGAACGCGTGAATGAGGCCTTAGGAAAGTCAACATTTTCTAGAGCTGTCAAACAGTCATAGAGGCGGTGCTGAGCCACTGCGGCACGCCTTTTCTTTCTTCTGCCTTCACTGACATACAGAGCTCTGTGCTGGAGCTAGGCCTGAATCGCCGTCATGTAGGGTGGAATGGAGGGGGGTTGTTTGGATATATGGGATGTACTGCTATCACTCAGCACTGCCTTTTTGACTGTTTAACGCAGCGGTGGGGAACCTCCGACCCGCAGGCCGCATCCGGCCCCTGAGACCTCCCGATGCGGCCCGTGGCTCCCCTGTGATGTGCGCGCCACTCTGGTGGGGCAAGAGCCGGCATTCACAGCATCTTCCTGTGTCTGTGACACTGGAAAGTGCTGTGAGTGCCGTCCCCTTCCCCACCAGAGCGACGCACCTCTTCATTGTCCTGCGGGCCGCGATGAAATGGCGTCATCGCGCGGCGCCTGCAGGAGAAGACGGGCACAGGCTAGAGGAAAGAGAAGACCTGGGCAGCGTGGGAGCGGAGGAAAGGTGAGTGGGATGTTTATTTTTTATTTGGGACAGGCACTGGGGGTTAACTAGGCTACCAGGGACATGACTGGGAGGGTTAACTAGGCTACCAGGGACATGACTGGGAGGGTTAACTAGGCTACCAGGGACATGACCGGGGGGGTTAACTAGGCTACCAGAGGCATCACTGGGGGGGGAAACTAGACTACAAGGGGCTTGACTTGGGGGTTAACTAGACTACAAGGGGCATCACTGGGGGTTAACTACAATAGCAAGGGCACTAGGGGAACAATACTTTGCCTTGCCCTGGGTGCTGCAAACCCACACTACTAACTGCCGTGCACGGTATGCGGCCCTCGAATGATTTTATTAATGCCCAACTGGCCCTCAACATAGAAAAGATTTCCCACCCCTGGTTTAACAGCTCCACAAACACAGATTTTCTTCTTGGTTGAAACATGTTCAGCAGCACTATAGGCATAGATTGTTTAACCCCTTGTGACTTCTCTGTCAGTATTTGAAGCTCTATACCTGGTACAGAGCTGCAGGCTGTCTTTAAATTCATAACAATAAGCTAATATTGGGGGTTCTACACAAACAGCGTTACCTGTGAAAAAGAAAAATGACAGGGGTTTGTTTGACAATAATGTAATGTAAGGCTATATTCCTACACAGCATTTTTGCTCAGTATTTTGCTCAGTATTTTGCAACCAAAACCAGGAATGAATTGAAAACAAAGAAAGGCTATGTTCACACACTGTGTAAATTTAGTGGGTGGTCTCCATTTATTGGAAAAAAATTACTGTTATTTTAAAACAACAGCCGTTATTTTAAAATAACAACTGTTATTTACCATGGAATAACGGCCATTCACTCAATTTCAACAGTGTGTTAACATAGCCTTTCTGTGTTTTCAATCCATTCCTGGTTTTGGTTGCAAAATACTGACCAAAATAATGAGAGAAAATACTGTGTGTGAACATAGGTTAGTGAGTGCAGATTTATATCTGTTTTCTCGCAAGGGATATGCTGTTAAATATATGTATATGCAATAATGACATTAAATAGTTTTTGGTGCCCAACATGACAATTCTATGTAATGAATTAATAATGACAAAATTAATATTAGTTCTTGAATATGGTCCCAGTCTAGTACATTTTTACATACCTCTGTTGGATTTGCTTTGGAAATAAGCTCTCTGCTGTCAATCGCTTCTTGAAAGGCTTGATAGAAGTTTTTCTGCTCGGATTCCACTGTGATTGTGAGTACAGCATCATAGGCGGCTCTGAGCTTGGAGCTGAGCCTTAGTATCTCATATGGTGTCTTGTGATAAGGTAAACTGTAGTATAGAGTATCATAAGGGATAAAAACATAGGTGCCATCTGTCATTTTCATGTCATGTGCTATCTCCAGGAGTTGCCTCTGTGGTTGTCCTCCAATAAGTACAGAATGCATGCACATGATGATCACTACAATATATAGACAAATCAGAGAAATATGAATTTCTTACATTTCAATGGTATACTGTCAAAAATATTTACCAGAATAGATTTTTTGGGGACAATGATATTTTGTTGACCCTCTCATACAGGGGTAACATCACATGACCTAACATGGCTAACAGACCAAGACTCATCAAAGTGGGTAAACTGCACATGACCCATCACACAGGGCAAACTGCATATGACCCATCATACAGGGGTAATAGCACATGAATTATGTATTTGCATTACCTCACAATATGTATCGGACCAGCCGTTCCGTGACCCGGCCGGGTCACGGAACGGCCAGTCTCTGCACAGATCATCCTGGCCAGTACTGCAGTCAGCATCAGCGCACCCCCGCATCAGAACTCCCCATAGGACACAATGAAGCAAGCGGTCGGAGCCGCTCGCTTCATTGTGTGAACTGACAGGGTTTCCTACGGCCGCAATTCACTGAATTGCGGACGCAGAAAACTGACATGTCAGTTCTTAGCGGCCCGGCGTGGGATCCCGGTCGGAGCTTATACGATGTGTATACGCTCCGGCCGGGATCCCATAGAACAAAAGGCAATGTTCCACAATGCATTAAGTATGGCCGTTGTTGCCATCGGCTTTTACGTACTTTAACATAGTGTGAACATAGCCTAAGGGTGCAGCCAATTTTCATTTGTGTGTGTCAGTTCTTTTCTCCTCTTCTCCCATGAGACCTAACTCTTTTCTATTTTCTATCTTTAAAACCATATAAAGGCTTTGTGGGACCCGTTTTTTAAAATTACACTCTTTTTATACAATACAATATAATACATAACTGGAAAAAATATAGGTGTGGGGAGAAAAAAACATATAATTTTGCACCTTATGCCCGGGTTCAATTTACATCAAATACCAGCCATTCTGTGACCCAGCCGGGTCACAGAATGGCCGGTGTAAGTGAAGATCATCCCAGCTGGTACTGCAGTACCGGGCGGATGAACTTCATTTACGCATCCCAATTCACCATTGCACACAATGGAGAGCATGGCCAGAGCCACACTCTCCATTGTGTGAACTGACAGGTCTATGCGGCTGCTATTTAATGAATAGCGGCCGCACAAAACTGACATGTTGGTTTTTCATGCGGCCGGTTGGAATCCCGGCCTGAGTGTATACTATGTGTATACACTTCGACTGGGATTCCTCTGACTTTTATGGCAATGTATCTTTGTATTAATCATGGGCGTTGTTGCAAATAGGCAACAACGGCCGTGATCAATACAAAACTTACGTTGTGTGAACATAGCCTATAGATAGCCAATATCAATATTGCTGGATATTGATCTGATTGGCCTATTCTATAGTTCATTGTTACATTGATGGGAAAAAAGACCTACTGTATCAGTTCTGAATTTTATGCATTTTTTCTATAAAACATCCCAAGAAATTATAGAATAAAGCATAGAAGAGAACAGATGAACTGTAGCATTTAATAAAGCCCCTTCTGTTCCTACTTTATAAATGATTTTAGGTTTACATGAGAGGTATAAACTGTTTGGTCCTTGTAGCTTATAGCCAGACACTGTCTCTGTGACAATGATGCACAAGCATGTTAAAGGGGAACTATCAGCAATAGACAAATCTAACCTGCTGATAGCCCCCTATAGTGCCCAGGATGCTGAGGAGGAAGGTATGTGTCTTACCTTCCTCCTCGGCACCGATCCCATGCTGTTAGTCAGAGTACTCTATGCTCCGGAGAACTGTTAGGAGCACTGCTGCGTCATCTGGCCCGTCCCCTCCATTGGTTATCATTAGAATGACGCGGCACTGCTCCTAACAGTGCTCCCGAGCGAAGATTACTCTGACTAACAGCACAGAACTGGCACTGAGGAGGAAGGTAAGACACATACCTTCCTCCTCAGCATACCCGGCAATATAGGGGGCTATCAGAAGGTTAGATTCGTGTAACCTGCTCATATTTCCCCTTTAAATGAAAAAAAAAAAAAGCCCAATGCAACAATGCAATGAAAATTATACCAATAACTGTAGTTCTACTATATACAGAATAGTACTGTATATTATTTGTCATACCACTTCCAGTAAATATGTAGACAGCGCAGTGCTGAGGTACAATTATATCATGGCCACAACATATTAATAGTCTGCATATTTGATGAATGCACATACTGTTATTTTTGAGTTTCTATTACATAATGTGTATAACCCACATAGGCATGCCCTATTCTTCAAAAGAGACATAGCCAAATAGGATTTCACTACACAGACATTGCAATAATTAATCCTTATTTATGCTGGATAATTCTATCACTAATGTTCTATTCTGTTTATTTAGATAACAGCCCTATTTCCATTTAAACAAGTTGTTTTGACCAGATGATGCACATGAGCAGCATGCAGAATGAGAAGCAATAGCGCCGTCTGGGCTCCTGACTCCTGCTCTCTCCCTCTTTGTGTATGCATTACTTTGAACAAAGATTGATCTCTGACTGAGATATTTTAGTTTTTGACTATATTAAGACAATGACCTGGTCAATGAAAAATAGTTTACCATTCAAGTAAGCTGATAATCAGTTTTAGTGTTAGAAATGATAATCAACAAGTGTCCCTGTAGTCCGATACATTATGTAAAACAAGCACATCTGAATTTCATTAGATGACTTAATACACAGTACTGACACAGTAATGACATGTACAGTAATGACATGACATTACATGACAGATGGATAAATGCTTTCAGTGCAAAGTAAGGCTATGTTCACACAGTGATCTCCAACGGCCGTTGTTTAACATACTTTGGCGGCCATCATTACAATGACAGCCGCTGTTGTAGTTTTTAAGTCTATATTCGCCATGGCCACCTTTTCAGACCATTTTGGATGTTGGTATTTTAAAGTCAGATTGAATATAGTGGAAAGTAACGTGAAAGGACAGTGAAAAAAAGATTAATGTGTGAACAATGTAACCAACATCTATTGTTTTCATAGATTTGAATGAAAATCCTTAAAGAATAAAAGCAATGGCCAGCATTTTAAATTAAAATGGTGGCCATTATGTTACAGTATGTGAACAGAGTCTTAAGTAGATTTAGTTAATGGTGGGTATCTACCTACTTACTGGGAAACCTGTCTACCTACTGGCAGCACTTACCTTTCTACTGGGGGTACCTACTTACCTAAGGGAAGGGGGCTTACTTTACTACCTATCTCAACGAACAAAGAGGGAGAATACTTACGAGGATTACAATTACAATTTGATAACTTGCTGCACTAAGCTTCACCCTACTATTATTTTTGCAGTTGTTTCCAGTAATGAGATATAGGCTATGTTCAAACACCATAAATAAGAAAAATACGTACATAATTTTGAGGCTAAAATACAGCTGTATTTTCAATATAATAATGTTTTCCATTGAAGTAAATGGGAAATTGGATGGCAGTGCACACATAGTATAGAAGTCTTTGTATAGAATACCAATAAAATCAATGTTTAATACAATGGCTACACATAATACAAACTAGGAATGACTGCTGACTTACAGCGCAGGTTGTCAACCTTACGGACTTTCTCCAGAACTTGACGGGTACTCTTACCATCCTCTCCCATAGCCACAACTATTCCCACTGGCAATCCATTACTGCGAAGGGCATTAGCCACTTTCCTTCCAGTGTCTTTCCAAATGTCTTCATTAGATGAAATAATACCAACATGTGCCCATTGGAAATACTTCATTACATTAAAAAGAACCCTGGTGGGAGATGGTAACGTCCTGGCAAATGTGGGGTAACTTTTCACATTGTCCAGCTCATAGTTGATGCAGGCCCAAGAAAATACAGCTTTGTTCCAGTTTTTCCCTAAGAGTGTAGCAGCATCACAATATCCCGGATTGGAAGGCCCAATAAACCCTGATGCCACCAAAGAGTACGTAAGGAAAGTTGAAAGAGCCTTTGAAGTTTGGCAATCTTCATCAAGTATCACATAGTTAAAAGAAAGTCCCAAATCTAAATTAGCATCATGGTTGATGCGTTCAATAGCTAACTTGGCAGCAACATGTGGAAGGGCTTTGGAAAATAATGGGTCACAAGTCCAAGGTCCTACAACTCCCACTTTGTAAGGGAGAGAGTTTACTAGCTGTGGGAAACAGACAATAACCAGAATTGTCCAACAGAGAAAAATCTTGGATGGAAAAGTTGAAAATGTAAGGTATTCGCTTTCAGTCCATTTTGGGTACCTGGTACATTTTAATACTAAGGTCTGAAGAGAACAAGGCTCTTGTAGCATTGCACTGCTGCATGTATCTGTACCAGCCAATAAAGAGATATTTCCAACTTTATTTTACAAAGGTTGCAAAATGGTTAGGACTGCATATCCACTGTACGCCTGCCAACAAAAAACAGCATGCATTAGAGGTGCAATAACTATAAAGTCACCCTTATGTTAATGTATTAATGTAGAGGCACACTATAATAATGAAGACACAGACAGTTATGGCCTTATTACACAAAACAATTATTGGTTATACTTGGCCAATTAACGGCCATTCCAGCCGATCATCCTTTCGTGTAATAGCAGATGTTAAAGGCAACGATCAGCCGACATGCACATGACACGACATGACATGTCGGCTGATCATTGTCTATCAGCATGTTCTAAAATCACAAAAACCATAGCGACAATCTGCTGCCCGACGCTCTGTGTAATAGGAGTGGTGGCAGCAGAACACTGCACAATTCTTTGGGCCACTTGGATGTTCTAAAGATCGTCCGGGCAGTATCCCCCCGGCAGCTCTCCGCAGCCCTCTGCTTGATGCCTGTGTAATAGCAAAGGCAGCAGGCGGGGAACGAAGAGGAAACGAGCGATGATCTGACAGGTAGGCACATGCTTCCTCCTTTACATCACTTCATCTAACAGGACCCTTACTTCAAATGGTTACAGACTTGAAATATTGCTATTACACATTCTCTCTCTGTTAAAAAGATGGTTCAAACTGACCAACCATTCTCTTACTGTCCCGATATTCAGCTGAATATGTAAGTGCAAATGAGGCTAATAGAGATGTCATAGCCATATTGGGTGTTTGGGAGGGGGGATATTCACCAACTCCCAGCTCTGCTCCAACAGGGTCACAAATAGGAAACCCTTTCCCTTTCAGATCCTGTTGTAGCCCCAAATTTAGCTGAACTTGCTTTTTATTTATTGGGCAGCATGGGCTCTAGTCCCTGCCTAGGCCTGATAGAGGGGATGAACAGTGCAGGCTATAGGCTCGGACTGGGCCCATCGATCGCAACATTGCAACGGTTAAAGGGGTACTCCAGCGGGGGGGCACTTTTGTTCTGGACTTTTGTTCCAGCAGCGGGTCCCACATCGCGGCGCTCTGGTGCCCGGCCGCTTCCGGGTGTCTGACGTGGGCCCGAGACGTGACGTCTCAGGTCCGCTCAGCCACTCAGTGAAGGAGGCGGGATCTGAGCAGACTTGAAACGGATCCCGCCACCTTCACTGAGTGGCTGAGCGGACCTGAGACGTCACGTCTCGGGCCGCCATCAGACACCCGGAAGCGGCCGGGCACCAGGCACCGGAGCGCCGCGAAGCGGGAGCCGCCACTGGAACCGGGGAGATGAGTGGACGTCTTTTCTCTAGGCCACCTCCTCCCCGATCCCAGAACAAAAGTGCCCCCCCCCCCCGCTGGAGTACCCCTTTAATGCTGGGCGGCTGTGTGATCGAGGTGGCCCATCATTAACAGTGAGGACCCTGCTGCTGATAGCAGCAAGTCCTAACTCTCTATGAGCTTGCTTCATAGAGCCTTAGGACCTATTTGGCGTATAGGTATGTCATGGGTTCTTAGGTGACACGCTCCCATGATGTAACGGTATGTCATGGGTCCTTAAGGGGTTAAACAACAGCCAACGAAATCGTGTCAATTACTTCCGGCCATTGTCTATGGATGTCAATGCAGTTTTCATTAAAAACAACGACCATTGTTTATACAGCGTGTGGACATAGCCTAATTGTGTAAACTGATCCAACGGAAGAGGCGAAAAGGGCAGGTTAGCATTGGGAGATAGACTGTATCACAATGAACATGCAATAAAATTATTGACAAACCTGATCTCTATGGAGGGCAAGAAAGAAAGACATAAATGTTTAACAGTTAATGTTCAAATAGCCCTATCTACAGGGAAAACCCTGCGCTGGGCATGGAGGATCAGTGCATAATGTAATCAACCATCATTCAGATGACAGAGAAGTGAGTAAACACCCACCAAAGAATGTAAAATTAGGAGAATTGAATTAAATGCTTGAATGAAGTTTCTGCTGCTGAAATCTGCAAACACTAGCTGGAGAGGCGCTGCTGTCATGTCAAGGGATTGCATTCCTGTTTATATTAGTTAGTACATAAATATAAAGCCTCTTTTCCGTGTTGCTTAGTTTTCTTTTTAGATTATGTCAAATGTATTGGCAAACATAAGGACGTGCAGCGTCTCATCAAAGTGTTAAACATCAGATGTCAATCTTTGCACAAATGGAAATACATAAATGGAAATAGCAAAGCAACAGCGCCTCTCAAAGGCTCAAAAGTTTCCTAATGCGCTACTATATTCACACATAAGGGAATAAATAAATGCATACATCAGCAACTACATCAGCCCTGTATCTATAGTCATTTAGAAGCTCAAACAACGAAGATATCTTTTGCAGATGTCATTATCCTTCTAGCGCTATTTTGCTGAAGCACATTTACGACTGATTTATTACTAAAGGAGTTATCAGGATTAGAAAAAGCACAGCTAATTTCTTGTAAAAACAGCACCACACCTGTCCTCAGGTTATTTGTGGTATTACAGTTCAGCTCTATTGACTTCAGCGGAACTAAGTTGCAAAACCACACCCAAACTAATGACAGGGGAGATGCTGTTTCTGGAAGAAAGCAGTCATGTTTTTGTAATCCTGAATAACCACTCTAAGGGTGGGTTCACACGTACCAGAAGAGAAGTTCCACATAGAAATCAGCTGCAATTCCCAGTACTGTCAGTTTGTATAGTTTTACATACTCACAGTGGATTTTTAATTCCACTGTGAGTATGTAAACCCCATGTCCCTTAACTCTCAACAGCCCGGTGAATACTTTACCCGTCCGCGCTTCTGTCTGCTTCTGTGGCTTCCGGTTTCCTGACATCCCACTCAGCCAATTAGTGGGTGCAGTGGGGCTGCTCACTGATTGGCTGAGCGGGACATCAAGGATTTGGGAGCCACATAAGCAGGCTGGAGTGTGGACCGACCATAGACCGGCGGGTTAAGGGCGACAAGGTTTACATACTCGCAGCGGAATGAAAAATCCACTGTATGTAAACCTATACAAACTGACAGCATCGGGAATTGCTGCTGTCCACTCAAAGAATTGACGCATGAGCCCTCGCACAGAAAAGTGTCACACAGAGGCAGGCGGGATTCTGCGGAGGAGAGTACCGTCGTGGAATTCCGCCGATTTTACTCCATGTGAACCGGCCCCAAGGATTAGCTATAATTTGTACCAAAGTAGTGGACAATTATGAGAGTTCCACTCATAACAAGTCCCCACTGTAGTTACATGAAAGTGAATAGTTGCTAGAATCAAGTGAGTAGAAACATTCTCAGGGATATGTTGTACAGCTTTGGAAAAAAAATTGGCTACATTATCCCATTTGCTGAGTCTGCTGTGAAATAAATGTACGTCAAGCACCGACAGAACCGCATAAATTTGCCCTCCTGAATGATTCACTAACACGATTGTCTGAACAGTAGTTTTTACATCTCCATTTTTATACAATTTACAAACTCTCAATATGTTTTTGCTGCCCCCCTAATACGGACAAGTAGATTAAATATTACCTATTATCCCTGAATAGCCGTAACCTGCCGCAATTCTCACAGGCCTGTAGGCCCTTGTTTCATGTCTCACCTATTTCTGTCACTCTCCATCAATGACTCCTTGGTCTACAGTGGAATTCTATTCATTACAGTCAGAATTATTCCATTAAAATGTAAATGTGTATAGTACACAAACATGAAACCTCAGGCCTCTGGGTCACTGAAGCTGTAATGCATTATGGGTTTATGATATTGAACAGAGAGCACAGGAATCAAAGCTCTCAGTATATTTACTCTGATATTCCTAAAATCATTGCAGCAAACACATTATTGCAAAAGATTAGTTATTAGCTCATAAAGATGGAAACTAATCAACTGCTAGTGTCAGGATTAGCATTGATAAAATGGGGGGGGCAAGTTTATTAGAAATCATAGTATTGCTAGTCACCAAACACAGTAGTAGTAAAATGTACAAAATAATTTATTTTAATACTGATTTGCATTATGGTAAATTATCTATACACATTAGATGAAATTATATTGGTAAAAGGTTTTCCTTCATAGTAGAAAAAAAATCTTAATTTTTCCAGATATAGTGCCAATACTCTCAATTGCTTGTGTCCAGTACTGCAATTTAGCCCCAAGTATAAGCCCCTGGTATCATCCATATAAGTCGGCCTATGGCCTCCTACACAAATACATCTGTTAAAAAAGTGTCATGGTTCTTTACCCACATTTCTCTCTTACAGGTGTAATGTTGGGAAACTCTTCCTACAGCAAAGAACATGTGCATATGGTTATATAGTAGTGCTTGAAAGTTTGAAACCCTTCAGAATTTTCTATATGTCTGCGAAGGAAGGATATGTCTGCATAATTTTGACCTAGAAAAATAGCAGATTTTCACACATGTCCAAAGAAGACTTGCCAAAAGATAAGGATCAGCCGATGATCAGCTCTTTTGCTGATCGTTTTCGTTATTATGCAGAGTGATAGTGAGCCGAATCAGGCCAATATCAGGCTATGTTCACACTATGTAAGTACCGTAGTGATCACGGGTGTTGTTGATCACGCCTGAGGGAATCCCGGCCAGAGTATACACATGGTATACACTGCGGCCTGAATCCCTAGCGGTGCCGCAAGAAACTGACATGTCGGTTCACACAATGGAAAATGGGTACAAAAAACAGAAAAAGAACCCAGAAATAAATGGCTGCACCTGCTATAAATAACAGACAAATTTTATTAAAGCACTATCGAAGAAATACATACATTTAAAAACACTAAAAACCATACATGTGACGTGCACAAAGCCAAACAGGGCTCAATGTGCTAAACCATATAATCCACATGCAGGTATGCATACTGGAAGCTGCCCAAGAATATATTGCAATAAAGATCCTATAATAAAGTGCCCCAATTTTAAACCAATAACTTAAACGTGTGCAAAAATGTTGCTGATCAAGGTAATAGGTTAAATGCAAAAATACAACCAAAATGAACAATGAATAGCAAAGTCACATTATAACGCTATGGATCAATGGCATATTACAGACTCCCAGAAGGGTGAATGGAGCAGAGTCCCCATGCGTTCCGTCCCTAAGACTTTATCAGTTCTCACAATGGCGCCGCAAGAAAATGACATGTCAGTTCACACAATGGAGTGGGCAGCCGGAGTGTGCAGTGGGGAATTCTGATGTGCGCGTGCACGGATGCGCACGCATCCGAATTTAGCGGCAGTAAAGATCACCCAGCTGGTACTGCAGTCGGTGTTAGAGTGTGAACATAGCCTTATTCTGTGCTTATTCCTTAGCTTTATGGGACTCTCCCAGCTGACCACTGACAGATGATGTGATTTAAAAACCCTTCTGTTCTACAAGAGATAAGCGGCAGTGAGAGCTCTCTGGCTGTGGCCTTAGCCTCCCCATATACGGCACAAGAGCACTTGGCATTGCTGAACGTTCAGGTGTATGGGGATGACAGGGGGCAGACGGGAGAGATAAATGACAGCTGAACGATTGTTTGGCCGCCAGTTATTGAAGACATATTTCCATCTTTAGTCATTTATTCGTTTGAAAAAAAAAGATTTAATATCACATTTGCTCTTTGCACAAAGTAACACAAATATGAATATAGAATTTATCAATCCATACCCCTTCCCTTCTTCTATACCTCTTCCCTCCCTGTATTTTTTAAATTCTAAATTATACCAGAAAATGTCCAGACGTCTGTCACTGAGCTAAATATGGGTCATGCAGAAAGACAAGGATCCCAAACACATCCTGTAAGTCATTCTACCAAAGTAGAAATTTTTGGAATGGTTAACTCAAAGTCCTGACCTTAATCCAATAGAAATGTTGTGGAAGGACCTGAGATGGGCAATTCAAGCCAGGAAACCCACCAACATAACAGAGATTAGAGGAATGGGCTAAAATTCCTCCAAGATGATCGACAGGACTACAGATCAATTTACACACAGTTACATACAGTTATTGCTGAAGAAGGACATCATACCAGATACTGAAAGGAAAGGGTCACATGATTTTGTCAATCCCGGGTATGTGATATTGGATCATCTTCCGGGTCTAATATTTTTTAGGCTATGTTCACACGGCGTATCAGACCGGCCGTTCCGTGACCCCGACCCTGGCATCACAGCGCGCCCGCATTGGAGCTTCCCATAGCCCACAGTGAAGCGAGCAGCCGGAGCTGCTGGCTTTACTGTGTGCACTGACAGGTCTCTCTGCGGCCAGAATTCACAGAATTCCGTCAGCAGAAAACTGACCTGTCAGTTTTTTCCGGCGCCGCATGGGATCCCGGCCGGAGCGTACACACATCGTATACGCTCTGGCTGGGATCCCATTGCACATAAGGCTATGTTACACACCGCAAAACTACGGCCATAGTTTTATGTAGTGTGAACATAGCCTTAATCATTTGTTTCATTTCTTTCTCTTCATCTTTTTTTAGGACTTCCCTTACTAGTTGAAAAAGCCAACTTAGCAGGTCTACATTTAGGCAGGTAACTGTTTTCTATGGCAAATTTTATTTCATTAGACTAGTTTTACAAATGAAAAGTCTTGATATAATGTACCACATTATTTTTTTTACAGGGACATATACAGAAAGCAGGACATACACGAAGCACATATTTGCTAAACAATTTGAAAAGATTTGTATGAAATTAGAAAACATGGCACCACCACTCATGTCCATAAGCTGTGTATAGTACTGCAGCTCATGTCCATTCTGGAGTGGCATTGTTTCTGGTTAAAAAAAAAACACAGCCATGTTTTCTTACACTAAACAACATTTTTACATTGTCTTTATGATAGAGATAGTAATATCTTCTATTATTGCTGCAGAAAACTGCTGTCCCCTAAGCTTAAAGGGCAAACTCTTCAGGAAAACCCATTTTAAAAGAATCTTCCTGGTGATCATCTAATTGCTGTAGGTCAATCCAAGATACGCTGCTGCGGGCAGATACCTATTTCCCATAGAGACATTTATTACCCAACACCCATTTAAATCAGTGAAAATGTAACATACAGTTACATTGAGTTCTCCAGAGCAGAAGCCAGCTCAAGGGTCTTCATAAACAGTTATAATTCTGTGTTACTGTCTATATTATAATTCAGATAACATTCAGGCAGGCCCGAGGAAGGCTCTACGTTATTTATGGAGCTGAAACACGTCGCATGTAGAATTAATCCTTCTGTCCTAGCATTGTACTTAAACGTCCCTGACCTTCTATATCCTATGGTACCGAAGCGTCTTTGGTGCAAACTTTTGCACTCATCTTCCTAAAAAGGTTTTATCTCAGTTTAATGTCTATCCACACATCAATACCGTGTATGATTTAGCAATTTCTTGCTTACATGACTAGGCGTTTACATGTCACAATTCCTCAACATTGTGATGAAATTATGCCTGTAGTAAGTTAAAAACAAATACTCCAGCATCCTGAAGAAACACATCTTTATTTATTGAAGCAACCATTTACATCCAAGAATGGTAACATTCTGATCTCCACAAATAAATGGCCGTGATAAAGACCCACCGATTGGTTGACATGTTGCTACGTTTGGATGCAGGTGGTGGCAGTGAACAATGATTCACTTTTTTTTTCTCCAATCCTTGTTTTTTTTATTGAGGATAAAGCATAAACAAATGTGATGCAGAAAGCAGATTGCAGGAGTTGCGGACCCTTGCTGCTTTCACATGGCCTGATGCGGCAATTAACTATTTTGGCACCCTGATACCCTCTGATTTGAACAAGCTATATGATCTTAACGACAAGCCATTATTAGCTAAAATAAATGCTCAACTTTCATCTTTGAAAATCCATTACATCTCATGGCTGACTAGGAACAACCTTGTAAAAACATACATCCTTCCTCATGCGCTATTCCTTCTCTAGTCCGTTCCCACTAAATTACCAGCCTATTTTTTCTCTAGATGGAGAATGATATGCTCTAAATTCATTTGGCAAAACTCGCTCCCCAGAATTGCACATTTCTATCCAGCACAGCATATCTACAAGGGGGATGTGGTCTCCTGGACCTGAGGACCTACTATAGAGTGGTCCATTTAAACGGGGTTGGCCACTTTATAGTTAGATAGTTCAGTGTACAGTATTAGTAAGTATACTCACTGCATTTACTGACAGCAGCTCTCTGTGTACCTCATAGAGCTAAAATCAGACTCCCCACTTTCAGGCTGTGCTGCCCTGCTCTGTGGTAAGGCTGTCCATAAGATGGATGACATGGAAAAGCATGTGACCATGCCCCCCCCCCCCCCAGTGTCCTCCTCAGGCATATACAGGCTCATTGGAGGACACTGGGGGCAGCACATGGCCACATGCTCCTCCATGTCAGCCATCTTATGGACAGACTCACCACAGAGAAGGACAGCCTGGAGGAGGGGAATCTGCTTTAAAGGAGAAGTCCGGTGAAATTTTTTATTAAAGTATTGTGTTGCCCCCCAAAAGTTATACAAATCCCCAATATACACTTATTACGGGGAATGCTTATAAAGTGCTTTTTCCCTTCACTTACTACTGCATCAAGGCTTCACTTCCTAGATAAAATGGTGATGTCACGACCCGACTCCCAGAGCTGTGCAGGCTGTGGCTGCTGGAGAGGATGTTGGAAGGAGGACACTGAGGGACACAGGGCACTGGAGGGACACTGAGCATCCCCCTGCCATCATCCTCTCCAGCAGCCACAGCCCGCACAGCTCTGGGAGTCGGGTTGTGACATCACCATTTTATCCAGGAAGTGAAGCCTTGACGCAGCAGTAAGTGCAGGGAAAAAAGCACTTTATGTGCATTTCCCGTAATAAGTGTATATTGGGAATTTGTATAACTTTTGGAGGGGCAATCCAATACTTTAATAAAAATTTTCACCGGACTTCTCCTTTAACTCTAAGAAGTACACAGGGAGCTGCTGTCAGTATATACAGTAAGTACACTTACTAATACTGTACACTGAGCAATTTTACTAAAAGGTGGCCAACCCCTATAACGAGATGGCTATCATTGGTTTCCGTTAAATATTCACCACTATAAACAGCTGGAAAAGCACGTCTTGGGGCGAGATCACATTGTTTGTTTGTGGAGTACTTACACCTATTCTGATAAATGGGTGGGACCGGTACTAAAATTGATTCTGGATGTATGGAAGGACCACTGTTTCAAAACACTTTCTACTAAAGATCCGCCACCACACATGACTTTTAAAGTGTGCTGTAGCATTTGTTCCTTCTTTGTATGGAAATTGATGAGGTTGGGAGCCCCTCTTGTTTTGTTTTTTTTGGTATACAGATTGAAGTAGAGGAGTGTGAAATGTAATTGTAGTCACACGGTTCAGATGCAGGGCAACAATGGCTAGAGGGATGGTCATCTCTGCAAGACCATCAAGTGAGTTGTGTATCTGTGGATCTCACTATCCATATTTTTAGTATACCTGAAGATCTGTGACATGTACAAGTATACAAGTTGAGACAATAAAAGGAAACAATCAAAATTAGCCGTCTTGTACGCATTTCTGAAACATATAAACGCACCTTAATATTACTTATTTTTGCCCGTTACTGTCTAGCATAACGTACACAATACCAGATTGATGGGGAAAAAATAGGGGGAAGAATTTACTTATACTAGAATCCATTCTTTGAAAATTTTCTTTTCTTGAGATAATAAATCCCCAGTATATCTTCTGTTATTGGGCTTCAGCGTTTTCCTCTTGATCTCATGTGACACATATTGTTTCATTGATGTCATATGAGTCAGAGGCCATCAAAACACAAGAAGGAGTAAGTGCACTTCAAGGCTGTGACTGCTGTCTATTAATAATATTCAATTGGACATTGATGTAAGCAGAGAAAAACAGAAAAAGCAAGGACAAAGTTTTGCAATCGTTTCCATGCAGGAGGGAGGACAGGGAGTTATTACCCAGAATACTCTGCACTGTCTATTTTAGTTCCCCTTGCTGTTAAAGCTGAGGCTATCATGAACCGTCAGATCTAATCATGCCTAATCCCATTGTGTGTTCTCTTCTTAGTTGTGCTCTGTCACTTTGGATAATAGCGTCAAAAAATAATAAGGAACCAGCGTTTAGGAAGACGTTATTTACTGGTTTATAGCTGGGAAAGGCTGAATACATGATTTTAGGACAGCTTAGAGGAGGCTCTGTATAGCTGCTTATATCAGAAATTCAAGAAAAACTACTGACCCCTGGAACTTAATCATCATCATCATCATCATCTTATCGAGCAGTCAAAGGTTTTATTTAGATTGAGGGTGTGCCTGTCCTTATGTGGGGCACGGCCAGGCACTGACACCACAGGGGGTGATTGTCTTGTACTTCACGTTTCATTGACCTTAACCAACCCAGAACTGTCCACAGTATACTACCTACATGTAATGATGGAATAGTTCCTTTTATTCTGCATAAACCTTCTTTTCCTCCTTCTTCTCCTTGGTGATTTTGAAGATTCCTGTCTGTCACTTTGTTAACACACAGATATTACCGGGACCCTGTGGTGCATTTTCAAAGGCAGAGCATGATCACGTTGTCCAGACTCAGCACAATGATGTTGCGCCAGAGGAATGCTCTCACAGCCCATGGCACACTACACAACTGAAACTACAGACATTCCAAATTCAAGAGATTTTATAACATTTAGCCAGGCCTATTATCACATTGCTGCCAATGCTAACCTCTTTGGATTTAAAGGGGAAAAGCAGCAGCAAAATATAATGGAAGCTAGAATATACCATTTTAAGGTTGAAAGTTTTTCATTTGTACATTTGACCTTTATGTACTCTTTCCTGAATCTTGAGACTGATATACAGGTTAGATATAAATGATGTAAATAACGTGCAAAAAAATTCAGTGCATAGAATTGTTCATTGTTATCATAGACCATGGTATAATAAGAAAGGAATAGTTAACCATGAGTGTAAGGCCTCATTTACACGTCTGCAAATGCTTTACGGGTCCGCGATTGTGGACAGCAGTGTACTGGTCCGCAATTCATGGACCACTACATTCTAGACAGTGACCCTTTCCGCAAACTTACATGTTATCTTGATTCTCCAGATCTGTATGATTAAAATACCCAATTTACATAGTAACATAGTTTATAAGAGTCCAATTCAACATCTAGCGATACAATTTACTTTTTAACTGGAAGGGGGGGGGGGGGTAATACTATAGTATTACAATCAACCCAGCATTTTATGGCAGACTGTAGTAATTGATAGTCACAGCAGTCATCGAGGCCTAGTATAAGCTGTGGGCTGCCATAAAAATGGATCTATCCCACTATACCACCACTTACGCATATTTACACGGTTTAAATGTTGCTATCAATTCTTACAGCAACACTTAAACAGTTAATAGTCAGCGTGGCGCGATCGCTCCATGCGGACTGTTAGTGGCACTCTTCTACTAACGCAGCAGCAAACTGCTGGGTATGAAGTGGGCCTGACTCCCAATCCATACATTCCTAATGGCATCATGATTTACTGATACGCAGTTTATACAAAAGTTTATCAGATTTCTTTCCAAAATAGTAATTTGTTCTGACTATGTGCATGATATAGATGAAAAAAATGGAAATTGAATCCTGGATTTATTAAAACATGGCCTTTAAAATTCTTTGAGTTCCTTTGAGGCTCCAGGAGTCTATAGAGATCTACAGGCCCATACAGAACGTTCATGTGCCTCTAGTTTTATATGTTAAAAAAAAAAACACAACTGATGGTTTTGTCAAATAATTCAGATTGTCCTATAGTACTGTATGTAAGCATCCTGAAGCAGGAGGGAGATTGCCTACAGCTCTATAGTAAGGAACCTAGGGCAGGGATGTTATACCCGCAGCCCTCCAGCTGATGCAAAACTACAATTCTGGACAGCCTGGGATGATGGGAATCGTAGTTTTGCAACAGCTGGAGGAGCACAAGCTTGACACCTGTGTCCTAGGGACTCTATGAAGTTAGGTTAATTTAATATATTTCATTAAAACAATGTTATAGCAGTGGATACAAATACTTTAAATATGGACTTATATGATACATGATAAGTTCCATCTCCATTAATTAGGTTGTATCAACATGATATATAATGGGACTTAACTAAAGAAGTATTCTTCTAAACCAGATTATAGGATCTATTATCCCCTCCCATGCTTACATGCTCTAGATCTGCAATGTAATACTGCTAAATACTGGAGTACTACAAACAGGGCAGGCCATCTGATACACCTACATCTACCAAGTCTGATATGTATGACAAAACTAGACAATATCGCAGCATAGCCTTGAACATCTTGAACCAACCCAATACTGATCCCCTTCATTAGTTTCATGCAGCATTGTGGTCACTTAGTAGGAACATCCTGACTCCACTGTCAAAGAATATACAGACAATCTGCTGAGACTATCCCGTCCCTGTTATTCATGCAGGAACATCTACGACTGCCCCAGTCATCTACATGGAAGTCCACATACTTGCTGCTGAAACAACCCTATACAGATAAATAGAGATGATTCTGAAGTCTAACACTAATCTTCTGGGCAAGTGCCGAAAGTTTAGTCAAAATCTGAAAAAGCTGGTCCTGCTGTAGGTAACCTCAAAATCCAACCCAGTAATATGGCACACCCACAAAGGTGGTGGAGATTTTGGTGGAGCAATTTTCTTTGATTAACAGCGGCTCTGAAACAATTTAAATATTTTTGCTACTGTACTGACACGCTGAGTTCCGAGGTCTGGTCCAAAGTGTACAGTCTGTGCGCAGACAGTAGCTTGCGGACATGTGAATAGCCCCTTAGACATTGATTTCTCTTAGGCTACGTTCACACACAGTAAAATAATACCAAAATACAGTCGTAATTTTGAATGAAAATGTGGGAGCAGGTGACAAAAACTGCAGATTATTGTAATCAATAAGCATGATCATTATTTTTCCACACATATTCAATTATGGACATTCCCCATAGACTTCAATAGAGTCCGTTATAACATTGAAAGTACAGCTGTATTTTTCACTCATATTTTGGTATTATTTTACAGTATGTGAACATACCACCTACACTTTTTTATGTGAGTGAAAAAAGCCTTAACCTGCAGTGGAGTTATTCTGTTAGGGGAAAAAAATCCTCAGGGCCTCCAAATCTCTTCCATACAGCTCCCAGTATCTCACTTTCTTGGGCTCTTTGGTGACTAAGATTTGGGGGTCAGTCTTTTATTCAGAAAAAAACATAGTAGACAGAAACTTTACTATATGAGTATAAACACATTCTTGACTAGAAGAATAGGCATCCCACAAATTGTTATGCATATATATATACCAACCACTTAAGTTCTAGCACTAACAACATTGCAGTAGATCAAGTATATTAAGTGTGTGCTTAAAAAGACGAGATTCTAGGAAACCAGGCTTACTGCTTATTACAGTAAAAGCACATGTTTTTTTTTTTAAAACCCCTGCACATAGTATTTCCCATAGATGAAGACTGGTTCTTGGAACAAGAAATAAGCATAGAAAACAGTCCTTATGATTGCAATAGAGTGTTCAATTATGTATATACAGGCAAATACGAACATTAAATAAAGCAAAAAAAAAAACACTTACCTTTGTGTATCCTGGTTGCTTAATATTTGCCAGCCTGAGAATCTGTAATGCAACCATTACAGTCTATGTGAGTTTACCTTAGAAATGATCAAAGGCCTGGTCCCCATGTTACCTCTCAGCATTACTGTATGTGGGGAGGTGGTATTAAAATGGCTCCTTTACATTTTCTACAAGTCCTCCCAGAGCTCTCAAGCATTCACAGCAAAGTAATGTCATTTGGGTAACATAATTGAGATGTGTCATAAACCTTTCAAATCACTGTTCAGCATGTTGACCAAAGGCGCGGATTAAGACTTACACTGCAATGACGCCTTAAATCCTTTAAACTCATCTGCTCCCATCAGTGTTAACTAACGACCTATATATGACCTGCAGCGGGATAAGCCTCAGCTTCTTCTTACAGAGGTCCAAACCTAGAAACTGGTAATACCTTCTGGATTACATGGAAAAAAAATTATAATTCACGCACATAGACCATTTGTTAGTGTGGTTAGCTATTGGATTTATATGTACAGAATTAAGATAATATCCATCAGCACTGTGTAAGAGAGCAGGAGAATCGGAGTAGATTGTTATATAGGATGGTGGGGAAGGACTCAATATAACTTGTGACTTACTGATTTTGAGCCTTTCGATCTGCTCACTTTGTGATGCCCTTCTTTTCATGTATGCTCATACAGGGTAGTCTCCCGGTATAAGCCTCATAGACATGAATTAATAAATCACAAATTTAGATGAAAAAAAACTAATTCTGAACTTCAGAACATCGTGCCGTGGGTTCTGGAAGTGTTTGGCAGGTCTTGGAGCCAGATGAGCTAGGGACAAATGAGGTTAAGTGGTTTAAGATGGCTTTAGATCAGGCTCTCTTTTTCTTATGATGTCTCCATTTTTTACCTTATGTGTTGTAGTTGTTGTCATTTGTGTTGTTATTGTTGTTGTTGTGGGGATAGGGTTGAACTTGGTGCGGTGGCTTTGCCACTTAAGCAGATGGACCAGTGACCTGAGACGTGGAGTAAAACTGAAGTTCCTGGAGGAATAAAATTGGTCATGATTGATGGTTGATGAGGAGTTTCTGGGAACTCAGATAAGTGAGTTTAACCCACAGGAGGTTTGCCTGGGTAGACTTTCTGCGAACCAGGGATCTTCGGATAATACAGGGCTTTACTTTGGAGAGCAAGAGTGCCCCTGTTTAGGGGCATGATGGCTGAAGAGAACCTAGTTTCTGGTTGGATAATGAAGTGCAGGTCTGATAAAACCCTCAAGTAAATTCTTTGGGTGGACAGCGGATTGAGCTCACCGGGGGTGGGGGTTGTAGTGTAAGTTTAGTTCTCTGCTTGCTTACTGCAACATCCATAACACTTACAACATACAGAGCTGTGACACAAAGACAGGTATATATGCCTGCATTCACTGACAGCAAGCAGAGATAGAACTATAACTTTTCATATTACAGAAACCTAGGCCCAGGGACACATGTAAGTCTAGTGAACAGGTGCATGGAGATGATGCAGTCTCCAAGTCAATAGACAGGGAGGGGGTTTGGTTATACAGATCTGTCAAGAGGCAGCAATAACTCATAGGAGTTGTTTAAGAACCCTGGGGTGGACATTTGGACCCAACACCTTAAAGGGGTATTCCCCCTAAAATTATTTTTGCATTAATATGTTGCCCACCCGTAGCTTTCCATCTTACCAATATAAACTTATTATGGATTCTGCACAGTTTTGCTGCTATCTAGATGCATTCACCCCCCCCCCACCAAATGCAGAGAATCATCAGCTCTCAGTCCAACCCTGACACACTCCCTGCTTCTGGCTCCCGCCCTCCAAGACGGCATCACGTGTCCTCAGTCTCTTCAATGGGCTGGGTTAGCGCTTGTACCCCAGTCCACTGAAGAGAGGGAGGATAGTGAGACAGTCACAGCTGCTGCTGCTGTTCACTGTCTGCCTCACTAAGAGCACCCAGAGCTCACCCGCCCCGCACCCTGTATCCCCCCACCCCCCGCAGCTCACCCGTTGGCCTGTGAGTGCAGCCCCCCCTCCCCACCCCCCAAAGCGATCTCCCGGCGACCCCCGTCCCCCTCTCTACAGCCCGATCTCCAGGTGCCCCCCCAGTATAGCCGGCAGCCACCCTCCATCAATGATCCCTCCCCCCTGCGTCTCACCCAGCAGAAGCTGTGGCTTTCCCAGTTCTTGCAGAACTACAGCTCCTGGCCGCATCAACCCCTCGCCGAATCTCACCCGGCCGCCCGCATCGCCACCCCCGCACTGGCGTCTTACCCGGCCGCCCGCCCGGCCAGCTGGGTGAGACACTGGTGCGGGGGTGGCGATGCAGGCGGCCTGGTGAGATTCGGCGAGGGGTTGATGCGGCCAGCCGGGTTACATGGTTGGGGCAGGCGGCATTACACGGTGGGGGCAGGCGGCATTACATGGTTGGGATCACATGCACTTACAGGCCGGCTCTCCCGGCTTGGGCAGAACTACAACTCCCTGCATGCACGGAGAGAAGGCTGAGCATTCTGGGAGCTGTAGTTCTGCAAGAACTGGGAAAGCCACAGCTTCTGCCGGGTGAGAAGCAGGGGGGAGGGATCGGTGATGGAGGGTGGCTGCGGGCTATACTGGGGGGGCACCTGGAGATCGGGCTGTAGGGAGGGGGACGGGGGTCGCCGGGAGATCGCTTTGGGGGGTGGGGAGGGGGGGTTACACTCACAGGCCAAAGGGTGAGCTGCAGGGGGTGGGGGGATACAGGGTGCGGGGCGGGTGAGCTCTGGGTGCTCTTAGTGAGGCAGACAGTGAACAGCAGCAGCTGTGACTGTCTCACTATCCTCCCTCTCTTCAGTGGACTGGGGTACAAGCGCTAACCCAGCCCATTGAAGAGACTGAGGACACGTGATGCCGTCTCGGAGGGTGCGGGGCAGGAGCAGGGAGCGTGTCAGGGTTGGACTGAGAGCTAATGATTCTCTGCATTTGGTGGGGGGGGTGAATGCATCTAGATAGCAGCAAAACTGTGCAGAATCCAAAATAAGTTTACATTGGAAAGATGGAAAGCTACGGGTGGGCAACATATTAATGCAAAAATAATTTTGGGGGGAATACCCCTTTAATTAACATTAAATGGGCAAGTTCCTCTGAAACATTTGCCTCTGAAACATTGGCCAAACACAGTTTGTCAACAGCCCGCCCCGTTAACCCCCCAGCTGCCGGAGCCTATAAATCACCTGGTCCCCGCTCCAGCTTGCTTTGGGGTTCCCAGCATGTCACGCTTGGCCATTCAGTGTGCTGCCCCGCCGCAGTGCACTGATTGGCTGAGCGGGACATGAAGACACCGGAAGCCCTGAAGCAAGCTGGAGCGGGGAGCAGGTGATGTATAGGCTCCAGCAGCGGGGGGTTACCGGGGCGGGCTGCTGACATACTCACAACAGGATGTCAATCCTGCTGCGAGTTTGTCTGCTTATAGGGTGTACAGGGCAGGGATCCGCTATGTGTGAACCCACCCTAAAAGTAATAAACCATTAAAGAAAAAGTATATAAATTGTGTACCGCCGTAATAAGGTACATCCGTAGAATAAAGTACATAATTTATACTGCATGGTGAACCCGGTAAAACATGAAAAAAAATAAATAAATTAATTCGACCTTACTAAAATGAAATAAAAAGTGAACAAAATGTAATATGAACCCCAAAATGGTACTGGAAAAGCATCCTTAAAGGGTTACTTAGGACGTGACTGCTTTTTTGGCAATGCCCAGGGAGGGGGTGGGTAAAAACAATTACATCCACTTTCCTCCAAATGTGCAGGGCTGCTGCCTACATTCCACCACCCTGGTCAACCATTCACCGACAGGACAGCACTATAGCCAATGAATGAATGGCCACTATGGCTGAGTGGACCTGCCACATCATGGCTCAAGACATAGAAGGGGCCAGACATCAGGGGACCGGAGCTAAGTGTAATTGTTGTTTCCAGGGGACCGAAAGGGGTAAGTGTATGTAATTGTTTTCACCCCCCTTTAATGGGTGAAAAAGGTCTCCAACCTGAGTACCCCTTTAAAGGGGTAAAGGGACATTTGTCTCCGCTGGTCCCATAGGCTTCATTCTATGGTTTGCAAGATTCCGCCGTCTGTCTGAAGAATGAACCCGCTCATTCTTTGGGCAGACGGCGGAATCTGCCAACCCATAGAATGAAGCCTATGGGACCAGTGAAGATGCATGCAGCCGCTGG
Source organism: Dendropsophus ebraccatus (assembly GCF_027789765.1). NCBI lineage: Eukaryota > Metazoa > Chordata > Amphibia > Anura > Hylidae > Dendropsophus > Dendropsophus ebraccatus. Next base: position 55,636,896 of record NC_091463.1, read on the forward strand.
GGCGAGATTCAAAATTCTCAGCGGGTGATCCAGCAGAATTCCATAGTGTGCACATACCCTAAGTCTCCAAACGCAGATGCTAAATAATTTGTTTGTCATAGACATGTCAAAAGTTTTAATCGGTCCGGGTCTGAACTCTCTGTGCTGATCGTGAGAATGAGCCGAGAGAAGACCGGGCTAAGTGTGATCCTCTCCCAGCTCTGTGTCATGTGATCAGTCGGGCTCCGACGGATTATCTGTGTAAGTCTATGGAGCCTGAATGATATCACCAACACAGAGCCGGGTGCGGACCACGCAGCAGCAGCAGGGTCCTCTCCAGATAGGTACATGTCTCAACACTCACCCAGAACCATTAAATCTTTGGACATGTCTCTATGACATGTCATAAGTTTTTCCAGTGACACTTTAAAGGGGTATTCTCCTCCTAGAGTTATGCCATTTAGGTATTCCCCATGATCTATCCATAGTATCTACCACATATGGAATAATTTAGCTGGGGCCCTCCATAATCTCAAGAACTTCATAGATTTATAGCCTTTTAAACTGGAGAATCGCCTCTGTCACTAACACAAGACTGCACAGCAGTAAAATACTGTCTAGGGATTTCTGCTGACAGCGCCGCCGGAGCTTAGTGCAGGTCTACGGGCAGCTTGTCACTCTTCTCGTCCCGACCCTTTCAGCTTCCTCACACAGCCGCCTCACTTTCATAGCTCCCCAGCCCCACCTAGCGGGCAACGTGAGACTCGCACGTGGGCGGAACTGAAGTGTCTGGGACTCAGCTTCCGGGGGAGCTCGATTCCTGTGCACCGGAACTCTTCTCAGTTAGAGTATGTTGCGGCTTTAAGAGTAACAGCCTGTGACTTGTTATTGGTGCGTAGTGAGAAGTGTGGGGACCCGCGACCATGGCGGCTACTGTGAGTATACAGCGGAGCTTAGGGCGTATGTATATGTATATATATATATATATATATATATATATATATATATAGAGGTGCCCGGCACCTTCTGTGCTCTCACGTGTTGCATTTAGCACCGCGATAACGTTTCTCAGTCTGTGCTGTTGTGTCTTCCCATCAGCCATCTCGTGGTACAAGGTAAAGGCTGCAGGAAGTCCTGTGTCTTGTAGATCGCTTTGTATGGGGATTTATTGTGCTGTCTAATAGGGAGATTCTCTGTTGCCCATAGCAACCTATCACAGCGCAGCTTTTATAACAGAGCTATGTAAGAGAGAAAAGCTGAGCTGTGATTGGTTGTTATGGGTAACAAAGCATGGTAACAACCTGATCCTGGTACTGTCATTTTCTATGGCTTTACATCAGGGGTGGGGAACCTTCGTCCCTCCAGCTGTTGCAAAACTACAATTCCCATCATGCCTGGGCAGCCTGGACGAAGGTTCCCCATCCCTGCTTTACATAGCTGCAGTGGATTTTTTTAATCTGCTGTGTGTATGTAAAGCCATAGAAAATGACAGCACCGGGGATCGCAGTGGAAATCTGGTACAACTCTGCAGGTGGACAGAAGTAGTGGAACACCTGCACATTCTGCCACAGGGGGTTTTAGGTTATTGCATCCTTAAACTATAGGTCTTAAAGTGACTCTGTACCCACAATCTGTCCCCCCAAACCGCTTGTACCATCAGATAGCTGCTTTTAATCCAAGATCTGTCCTGGGGTCCGTTCGGCAGGTGATGCAGTTATTGTCCAAAAAAACAACTTTTAAACTTGCAGCCCCGTGTCAAACTGCCGTGGCCTAGAGTGTGTGTGCCCTAGGATTTTCCTTCACTAGAACTGAGGAGGCTAGGCCAAAAACAACCCTTTAACGTTATACTTCCTCCACCAAACTTTCTAGTTAGCACAGTGTAGTCAGGCGGATAACATTTTCCTGTCCAACCCAGACCTGGACTGGATTTTATACACCTGTGAAATTCAATTGAATGAAACACCCTAATTCAGTGATTGAGGTGAGGCCCAGTACTGTATGTGTACATAGGATATGTAAGCAGTACATTGGGAATACGGGCGTGTGACTGCATGATTAGAGTAGACAGGGTTTGTTCATAGTCTCTTAACCGTAGAAATATATGTCCGCATGGGTGCTATATATACACACATTGGTTGGGTTTTGGAGACTACTTATAGGGCTGTATAGACTGTTATGACTTGACAGCAACTCTCTGGTTTGAGACTGATAACAACTGAAGGGACGCAGTCTTGTTGTCCTACTGGTCTACAGTGTCGCTTCATGTGAGGATCCCACATGTAGCTAGAAGATCATAATATATAATTGTAGAGATGATCTACTAAACACATTTATACTGTACTATACTGATGGGTTGTGTTGTCTACTAGGCTCTATTCTGCTTAATTTCACTTAATGTGTTTGTGTGACTCTCCATTAGGACTTCCGGACTGATGTGGATCTTGCATGCAGGGCAGCTGAAGAGTTTGTAAGTCTGTATTACGAAACCATCGACAAGAGGAGGCGGGTAAGCTGGTTATATTTAATGCAAGAACAGCAGCCATAGTGACAAAATCACAGCAGATGGCATCAAGACCCCTTTGCAGGCTGCAGCTCTAAGGCTGTTTATACAGGAGATACATGTCCATGTGTGACCCACATTTCCATTCCGCTTTATGTGCGTGTAGGAAAAAATTGCCTTTGTTACTATTTGACATCACTTCCCACAGAAACCTTGACTGTTTGTCTGGACAGGGAATAGCCCAGTGAGTTAACCACAGCAAAATCCATGGCATACAAAGTGAAAATTACCCAATGCCTAAGACAAGGTACCTATAGACAGTGATCCCCTACCAGAGACCATAAAAGTCTAGTTTTGGCCTTTAGGTGGTTGCTGGTGGGGGTTACAGTTTTCTGCAGGATGGAGTAGTGCAGACCTCTGTGCTAATCCGTACAGCTGGATCATGAGAATAAAAGAAAAAAAAAGTACACCACGTGGAATAATTTTTTTTCAAGTGGATCCAAACTTTCATACAACTTCTGATACGTAGAGACCTGTCAAAAGTTATGGTCAGTGGGGGCGTGGAAACCCTAGCGATTACTATAATGTGTCTGTATAACTTGCACCTGGCTTTCTGAGAGACGCTGAGCAGAAAGAAAGGTAGACAGTGCTCACATGAGCGCCACTGTCTCTTGGCTCAATTGATGAGTGATGCTCTGGGTGTTGGGACCGCAACATTATGTTTATGATTAGAGATGAGTGAACCGGGTTCGAGTCGATCCGAACCCGATTGTTCGGCATTTGATTAGCGGTGGCTGCTGAACTTGGATACAGCCCTAAGGCTATGTGGAAAACATGGATATAGTCATTGGCTGTATCCATGTTTTCCAGACAACCTTAGAGCTTTATCCAAGTTAAGCAGCCCCAGCTAATCAAATGCCGAATGTTCGGGTTCGGATTGACTCGAACCCGGTTCGCTCATCACTGTTTATGATCCTTTGTTGGACACCCCAAAAATGTGGTGTGAAGAGGGTGTAAGGGCTTGTTCCCATGTCCTGTATTTTACGGGCGCTACGGACAGGGAAGCCCTCTAGTGGAGTGTTTCCCTGCCTGGCATGATGTATCTATATCATGCCGGGAAAACTGTTTGAATCTCCGTGGCACTGTAGTGACACAGCATGGATACACTGCACTACAGGGTTTCTCTGTCCGTAGAATCCATAAAATACGAAACGTGGGAATAAGCCTTTAATGAGCTGAGGAGCCGTCTTCACATCTGTCTCTGAATTAAAATAAAATATATGAAGACATCAACACTTACACTTTTTAGAGAAATTGAAACTCTGGTTGCACTTTAAAAAAAAGGCCATAGTTCATTGTTGTTCATTATCCAGGTAAGGGTAATGATCAGTCTTCAGAAGGTAGAAACAATTGTTGAAACCCCCAGTGCTAAAACATTTACATTTTATTGCACTACATACAGCATATGCCTTTAGAGCTATTAACCTCTGTCTTCATGTTTGTGAATGTTTTGCAATTCTGACAGATTTGCATAGCAATATACAGAAGTTTAAAGTATTTTTCTTTTCTTTTTGTAGCAACTTACAAAGCTGTACATGGATACTGCAACTTTGGTTTGGAATGGCAATCCAATTTCTGGCCAGGAAGCTCTTATTGAATTTTTTGAAATGTTGCCATCAAGTGAATTTTCAGTGAATATGTTTGACTGTCAGCCAGTGCATGGTAAGAATTTAGAAACAGATTGGAAAAAGTACTTTTATGTAGTGTAATAGTTTTACCAGTAGAGGGTGCTCTTATGTTTTGTTATAGTTATGTTATTTAACTTGATTTATTTACTTATGTATGACTTTATTATTTATTTATTACTTTATTTATTGTATTATTAAAATACAATGGTGAGAAGGACACAAGCCTTAGAAGTTTAGGATCTGACAATTTCTGCTCTCCTTTCTGACACATAGGAAATGCTCGCTCAGCCAGTGCTTCAGGACAAGGAGCAGGAAGCACTGAGCAACTGGGACCCCTACCATTATTGTAATTGGCATTTGTAATTAGATGGCCTGACCCTATATTTAAATGTGCACCAATCTCTGTAATCAGTGCTCATTTATAGTGACTTTACAAGATACGATCAGTCATGCTCGCTGAATCATTTGTGCATCCCTCCTCTTCACAAAGGATTCAGCTAGCACTTACACATCTCCTATTACACAAGGTGATGTACAGCGGACTAATCCAAAAGGGTTATGTACACAGTTGTTATAAAGAAAAACGCTAAGCTTTATTATTGAATATTATAAGCTTTAGGGTAACAGCCGTTATTTTACAATGACTGCCTTCAATAATGATTGTAAACATTATTTACGTCCGTCATCTTCAAACAACGGCTGTTGTTTTGCCTGAAAAAGACGTTCTGTGAACACTGCCTTAAAGGGAAACTGTCACCCTGGTCAGTCCTCCGAACGAACCTCACCCCTGGACAGGGCCCTGCATACATACCCACTCCTGCGTCTCCTGCTCTTGGTGCCGTTACTGTCATGGAGATCTGGCCGCCGTATGCACTCAATATGCAAATGAGCGGAGATGAGTCCAATGGTATGGCCATCAGACTCCTCTCTGCTCATTTGCATATTAAGTGTTAGGGATGTCACGATACCAAAATTTTGAGTTCGATACCGATACCAGCTTTCAGATTTCGATACGCAATACCAATTCGATACTAAATAAAAAGTTTGAGAAAAAAAACAAGTAAAAATACAAATATAATTTCCCTTTTCCCTGACTACAGATATGTTCCCCCCATGCACAACATTTTTATTTATGTGACTTCTTGATCACTTTGTTGCATTTTATAGTTCGGACAATTCACATGTAATGGATACATGTATGTTCTTTTTTTTTACTTTTTTTTTGAAAAAAAGGGAAAAGGGGGGATTATTAGAACCTTTATTTTTTGTTTTATTTTAAAACACTTTTTTTTACATTTTTTTATTCCCCTCTAACCTCAAGCATACCTCCCTGTGCACAACAACTCCCAGAATACCTTCTTGTGGGGAGTTGTAGTGCACAGGGAGGTATGCTAGGAGTTGTAGTGCATAAGAAGGTATGCTGGGATGTTTTGAAAGGCTGCGGCCGCGCAACTGCAACTCCCAGCATACCTCCTTGTGCACTACACCTCCCAGCATAACTCCTGGTGAACAACAACTTCCAGCATAATTCCTTGTGCTTTGCAACTCCCCACAAGAAGGTATGCTGGGAGTTGTAGTGCACAAGGAGGTATGCTGGGAATTGCAGTTGTGCAGCTCCTGACACAACTCTGTGCAGCATACATTCTTGTGCACTACAACTCCCAGCATGCCTCCTCGTGCACAAAGAGGTATGCTGAGGGATGTAGTGCACAAGGAGGTATGCTGCTGGGAGTTGTAATGCATTAGCAGCCTCCTGGCACAACAACTCCCAGCATGCCTCCTTGTGAACAACAACTCCCCACAAGAAGGTATTCTGGGAGTTGTTGTGCCACTGTATCGGTGGGCCCCGCGGGAATGGAGGGGCGGCGACAGGATTGTGGACCCGGAGGTTGGGGAACTGGCTGGTGTAAGGGACCGCTGCCGCAGCACCGGCGGGTCCCGTATTTGGAATGGTTGAATGATTGCCGCCCGCGGGATTGCGGGCCGCAGTCATTAGCAGTGAGGGGCCGATCCATATGCAGCAGACTCGTGCGCTCTCCCCCTGTAGAATATAGCCCCCTGTGAGCTCCCCCCAGTAGTATATAGCCCCCCTGTGCGCTCTCCCCCTGTAGTATATAGCCCCCTGTGCGCTGTCCCCCAGTAGTATATAGCCCCCTGTGAGCTCCCCCCAGTAGTATATAGCCCCCCTGTGCTCTCCCCCTGTAGTATATAGCCCCCTGTGAGCTCCCCCCAGTAGTATATAGCCCCCGTGAGCTCCCCCCAAGTAGTATATAGCCCCCCTGTGAGCTCCCCCCTGTAGTATATAGCCCCCTGTGAGCTCCCCCTGTAGTATATAGCCCCCCCATGCGCTGTCCCCCTGTAGTATATAGCCCCCTGTGAGCTCGCCCCTGTGCTCTCCCCCCAGTAGTATATAGCCCCCCTTGTGCTTTCGCCCTGTAGTATATAGCCCCTGTGAGGTCCCCCCTGTAGTATATAACCCCCTGTGCGCTCCCCCCAGTAGTATATAGCCCCCTCAGTAGTATATAGCCCCCTGTGAGGTCCCCCCTGTAGTATATAGCCCCCTCAGTAGTATATAGCCCCCTCAGTAGTATATAGCCCCCTGTGAGGTCCCCCCTGTAGTATATAGTCCACCTGTGCGCTCTCCCCTTGTAGATGCCCCCCAGACAGAAAAAAAAAATAACAAAAACAACTCACCTAGCACCTCGTTCCCCGCTGCGGCTGTCTTCGTCTCTTCCCGTCGGTCCGGCCCCCGGCTGATACGCGCTCTCTGGGGATGTCCCGGGGATTCCCCAGCAGAGCGCGCATCAGTGACCTCAGCGTACGCCGCCGGCCTGCACTTCCGGGAAGGACAGGCCGGCAGCGTACACTGAGGTCTGTGGTGCGCGCTCTGCTGGGGAATCCCCGGGACATCCCCAGAGAGCGCGTATCAGCCGGGGGCCGGACCGACACTGCCCCCAGCCCCACAGGCGTACTGACATCTAAGGACAGCACGCCTATGGGGCGGGAGGCAGTGCGGTGGGGAGCGGGACAGACCGGATCCGGGGTGGTTAGGAGGTCTGACCAGGGGTCCGGACAGCTGGCCTCTGCGGTCCGGATTCGGACCGCGGTCCGCCAGTTGAGGACCCCTGCAAATAGCCGGCACTAGCGATCGCTGTGTGCCGGCTATTTAAATTTGGCGCCGCCGGGAGCGGAGAGCTCGCCGGCGGAGGAGGGGACACCAGGGGGCAGGGGGCGGCACACAGAGAACACGGCCGGCGCTCAGGTAGCTGCCGGCCGTGTTCTCTGCACCATACTTCATGTTAATCTGCACTATTATGCAGATTAACATGAAGTATCGATACCAGGAAATCCTGGTATCGAACCGTTTTTCTGACCGAAATATCGATAGTAGTATCGATATTTCGGTGCATCGTGCATCACTATTAAGTGTGCAGATGAACCGTGGCCAGATGGCCACGGTAGGAGTGGATATGTATGCGGGGCCCTGTCTAGGAGTGGGGTGGGTTTGGGGGAGCTGCCCAGGGTGAAAGGTTCCCTTTAATGTGGAATATAATAAAACATACCAAATTATATGCAGATTAAGCTGTAAATAGAGATGAGCGAACCTTGAGCATGCTCGAGTTCATCCAAACCCAAGCGTTTGGCATTTGATTAGCGGTGGCTGCTGAAGTTGGATAAAGCCCTAAGGCTATGTGGAAATCATGGATATAGTCATTGGCTGAATCCATGTTTTCCAGACAACCTTAGCGCTTTATCCAATTTCTGCAGCCACCGCTAATCAAATGCCGAACGCTCGGGTTCGCTCATCTCTAGCTGTAAACACACTACAATGTGTCTACCAAAATAGACAATAAACTGAACAGAAAGACCTGCAAAGAGTATATCGGCAAGTGGACATGATCCTGCTGGCATGGTCCAAAGTACCCTATGGGAACACCACTGGAGCACTGTGGATAGGCTATCAATTGTTTTATCCTGGACAACCCCTGGACAAGCTCTGTCAGCACTGTTATACTGTCTGAGGCTGGACTTTTAACCACACCTACGATGGCTGACTTCTCTTTACCAGCCTTATTCTTTTCTGTCATACTGATTATTGCAAGAATGGATGCCAGCTAAAGGTGACTGTGCATGAAACAATTCATTATTGAGGTTTCATTTTTTCCAATGTTTTTCCCTATTGGCATGCTGGTCATTACAATGGCATACAGTACAACCAAGTATATCTAGCCCCAGGTATTGTATTAGTTTTGTATCAAGTGTTTTTCAGCCTGTAGTAAATATACTTTCTTATTTCTTTTAAAGAGCAAGCTACTCAAGGACAGAAGACTGTGCTGGTGGTAGTACATGGATCTGTCAAATTTGAAGGGAATAAACATCACTACTTCAATCAGATTTTCCTCTTGACCCTACACACGACACCATCTAACAGCGTGTGGAAGATTGCCAGCGACTGCTTTCGCTTTCAGGACTGGGCCAGCTCATAGACTTTTGCAGTATGACTTGGACCTGATTCATGGGGGGAAGGGGGGTGTTTAGCTTGAAAAAAGAGACTTAAATGAGAGATTTTCTTTTTTCTTCAATTCAGTTGGTTCAAACAAGAAGCATAACCTTTTTATGGCTAAATGTGGCCTTTTTTATGTTGATTTGTTATTTGACTATCTTGTACATCCATATTTTTTCCTCATGACAGCTTTTACATTCATGTATTATGGCACATGAATATTTTCTTTACATATGAAAGACTTGACTGAAATGTTGTATTTGTTTCCTTACAGATGTAATTATTTTATAGTCTTTAAAAACAAAGCTATAAATCAAGTTACCGGACAAGGTCAGCCATTTCTAAAATATGTGGCGCTTCTGTCCTAATTTATGTGAATATGATGTTGAAATTGTGCACATAAAAATTGTAAAAAACTGAACTATATGAAAGTCATTTGTATAGAGGACATCTACATTTGCTTAAACCATGAGTCATTGGTCCCCAGCAGCTTCTTCCACCTCCCACCAGGATTGATAGATCTTATAGTGCGTTTACACAGACAGATTTATCTGACAGATTGTTGACGCCAAAGCCAGGAATGGATTTGAAAAGAGGAGAAATCAGTCTTTTCTTTATGACCTGTTCCTGGCTTTAGCTTCAAAAATCTGTCAGATAAATCTGTCTGTGTAAACACACCATTATTTAGGTATATGGACAGATCTATCAATCAAGGATACTATGTCCATCCTTTGTGAAGCTTTTTGCCTTATGGTGTGTTTACACAGAGAGATTTATCTGACAGATTTTTGAAGCAAAAAAAAGGAATGGATTTGAAAAGAGGAGAAATCTCATTCTTTCCTTTATGACCTGTTCCCTGTTTATAGTCTGTTCCTGGCTTTGGCTTAAAAAATCTGTCAGATAAATCTCTGTGTAAACGCACCATTACTCTTAACATGGGAAAGTGTCAGCTCAGCCAACCACTGGCTGTAGCACTGTCCTGCCTCAGCCATTACCTACTAACATAGTTTAGTAAGGTTGAAAAAGCACACGTCTATCAAGTTAAACCAAGGAGGGGCTGATTAAGGGAAGGGGGGGGGGGTGATAGGTAGCTTCTATACATATGCATTTATTATTTTGGTCTCAGAATTTATCTAAGCCTGTAGTGAAGCCCTCTACTGTTTTTGCTGGGACCAGATCCTGGGGTAGACTGTTTCACAGATTCGCTGGTAAAGAAGGCTTGTTGCCTCTGGAGCTTGAACTTTTTTTTTTTTTCTCTAGGCGGAGGCAGTGCCCCCTTGTCTTTTTGAGAGAGTTTTAACTGGAACATCTTTTGCCCATATTTCTTGTAGGGGAAATTTATATATTTGAATAAATTAATCATATCTCCCCTTAAACATCTCCTCTCAAGACTAAAAAATTTTAACTCCCCCTAATTTCTCCTCATAACTAAGATGCTGGATTCCCCTTATTAGTTTAGTTGCCCGTCTTTGTACCTTTTCCAGCTCTAGGACGTCTTTTCTATGAATCGGTGACCAGAACTGAACAGCATACTCCAGATGAGGCCGTTCCAAAGCTTTATAAAGCTATAAAATTATATCCCTGTCCCGTGAGTCCATGCCTGTTTTACTGCATGACAATATCCTGCTGGCCTTAGAAGCAGCTGACTGACATTGTGTGCTGTTCTGTAGTCTATTATCTACAAGAACACCCAGATCCTTCTCCATCAGCGACTCTCCCAGAGTAACTCCCCCCAGGACATATGATGCATGCGGGTTATTAGTACCCTGTGCATAACTTTACATTTATCCACATTGAACCTCATTTGCCAAGTGGATGCCCAACACTCAATGTGTCTTAGGGCCCTGACAGCAGCCGCTCCCAGTCTATGCCCTGAAGTTCATCCCTTAGCCCAGGAAAATTGGCTCTTTTAAAATTAAATGATTTTACCCTCTCAACATGTCTGTTTTCTACACTTCAAGCAAAAGTCAATATATTGTGGTCACTATTACCCAGGTGTTCATGGACAGTGACATCCCCAACCAGCTCAGCACTGTTAGAAATAACCAGATCCAACAGGGCATCACTTCTAGTTGGCTCCTCCACAAACTGGGCCTGAAAATTGTCCTGCAATAGGTTAAGAAATTCCCTCCCCTTAGCTAGTTTTAGCTGAACTGTGACCCCCATCTACATCTGGATAGTTGAAGTCCCCCATTACCACTACTGTCCCCTTCCGGGCAGCCCGCTCTATTTGTCTATGCAACTGACCATCTATTGCCTCAGTAATGTTGGGGGATCTATAGATTACACCAAGAAAATTTTTTTCAGTTTTTACCTCCCTTTGTAGTTCTACCCATAATGATTCCACATCCTCACAGTCATCACCTGCTATTGCATCTTTTACACTCACTTTAATATCATTTCATCCTCCCCTTTTGCCCACCCCGTCCCTTCTGAACAATGCAAATCCCTGAATATTGACAGCCCAGTCATGTGAGGAGTCCAGCCATGTCTCAGTCACACCAACCACATCAATGGACTCCTCCAGAACCAAGGACTCTAGCTCCCCCATCTTGCTCATCTGCAATCAATGGATCTCCCTATCCACTGCTCTTATTCTCCCCCACAGGTCCCTTCTCTTCCCACCTCATTGTTCTGTCCCCTCTCTAACCTATCCGCCACTATATTACATACTACATTGTCCTCCCTCCACATCCCTAGTTTAAAAACCCTTCCACCCCTTCTAGGATTCTCTCCCCCAGCACAGCGGACCTCCATCCATTCAGGTGTAATTTATCTGTGGAAAACAGGTAGCCCCAATGAAAAATCAGCCAGTGCTCTAAAATCCCAAACCCTTCTCTACACCATGACTGGAGCCATGCATTTAACTCCCTAAGCACCCGCTGTCTCTCCTGCGATGCGCAAGGCCTAGCCAGTATTCCGAAGAATACAACCTTGGAGGTCCTTCCCTTCAACTTGGCACCTAGTCCTCTAAAATTATCCTTAAAGGACCTCCACCTACTGTGTATTCTGTCATTGGTTCCCACATGGACCACTACAGCTGGGTCATCTCCAGCCCCCCCAAGTAAAGACCACCCTTTCCACCACATGCCGAACCCTGGGAGGCAGGGAGGCAACAAACCATTCGGTTGAGGCGTTCTTGGCGACAAATTATTCTATCTGTCTTCCTGATTATGGGATCCAATGCAACCACTAGCTGTCTAGGCCTACCTACAATACCATCCCGCCCACTACTAATTGGACTGTTTTCCCGGCTGTTAGGGAGAACAGGATCCACTAGAGCAGGGGTACTCAACAACTTTTAGTGAAGGTCCACTTACCGGGGGTCTATTGTCAGGTGAAGGTCCGAGCTGAACATCAGTAGGAAACGTGTTTTGTTACTTTTCACAAACATTGTTGAACTATTTACATACAGAATTGCTGCTTATTAGTTGGAAAACTGTCATTTTCTCTCTCACCAGCCCTTTAAAATAAGGTACACAGGGGGTGACTGCCTTAGTAGTAAATAGTTCCCCATGAATTATATAGCCCCCCCCTGTGCGCTCTCCCCTGTAGTATATAGCCCCCTGTGCGCTCTCCCCCTGTAGTTTATAGCCCCCTGTGCGCTCTCCCCCTGTAGTATATAGCTCCCCTGTGCTCTCTCCCTGTATATAGCCCCCATGTGCTCTCTCCCTGTATATAGCCCCCCCTGTGCTTAGGGCTGGGCGATATGGCCAAAAAATAAAATCTCGATTTTTAAAAAATTTTGGACGATTCTCGATTTAAATCTCGATTTTTTTGTTTTTGCTAAATAAATAGGACATTTTTCTCCCTGCAGCATCAGATACGATTTTATTGACGTTTGAGACAACTATATTGTTTCCCAGTGTAACAGTGCTCCTCCTGTGCCCCCATGTAGTAGACAAACACATTGTGTGCCCCATATAAGTAGTTTTCCCAAATATGTGCCCTATGTACTCTGTGCCCCCATATAGTATAGGCGATCTTCTTTGTGCCTTCATCTAGGTAGGGAGTAGTAGTGAGGGTATAGTGGATAAGGGGTGTAATAGTACAGGTAAAGATGAGGAGTGTGGTAGTAGTACAGGTATAGATGATGGGTGTAGTAGTACTACTGAGGGGGTATGGGGTGGACTGGGGGTCACTGAGTGGGTATGAAGCAGGCTAAGGGTCACTGAGGGGTATGGGGCAGGCTGGGGGTCACTGAGGGGTATGAGGCAGGCTGGGGGTCACTGAGGGGTATGAGGCAGGCTGGGGGTCACTGAGGGGTATGGGGCAGGCTGGGGGTCACTGAGGGGTATGGGGCAGGCTAAGGGTCACTGAGGGGTATGGGGCAGGCTGGGGGTCACTGAGGGGTATGAGGCAGGCTGGGGGTCACTGAGGGGGTATGGGGCAGCTGAGGGGACACTGAGGGGGTATGGGGCAGCTGAGGGGACACTGAGGGGGTATGGGGCAGCTGAGGGGACACTGAGGGGTATGGGGCAGCTGAGGGGGACTAGGCTGGCGTGGTAAAGTGTCAGGACTGCGCGGTGAGGTGCAGGGCCGGCAGTCAGGAGAGATGTGGTATCGGCGGCTCCAGCCTCTTCACAGAGCCGCGGCTGACCTCTCCCGCCCCTTACACGTTAGTGCCGCGCTGAGCTGCGTCCCGCTCTCTTCCTGTCACACGTGCAGGTCCCGTTCTGTGGAGGAGGCGGCAGGGATCGCAGCAGAAGGAGAGAACGTCGCTGCGGGTCCTGGAGCTGTACAGCGGGCAGCGACGTTCTCTCCTTCTGCTGCGATCCCTGCCGCCTCCTCCACAGAACGGGACCTGCACGTGTGACAGGAAGAGAGCGGGACGCAGCTCAGCGCGGCACTAACGTGTAAGGGGCGGGAGAGGTCAGCCGCGGCTCTGTGAAGAGGCTGGAGCCGCCGATACCACATCTCTCCTGACCGCCGGCCCTGCACCTCACCGCGCCGTCCTGCAACTCTCTCCGGACCCGACACTTTACCGCGCCGCCCGCAATGATTTTTTGTGAAAATCGAATTTACGATTTTCACAAAAAATCAAATCGATTCTAACTGTCTGGGCGATTAATCGAATTAATTCGATTAATCGCCCAGCCCTACCTGTGCTCTCTCCCTGTATATAGCCCCCCCTGTGCTCTCTCCCAGTATATAGCCCCCCTGTGCTTTCTCCTAGTATATAGCCCCTTGTGTTCTCTCCTAGTATATAGCCCCCCTGTGCTCTCTTCCTCTGTATATAGTCCCCTGTACTCTCAGTATATAGCCCCCCTGTGCTCTCTCCCCCTGTATATAGCCCCCCATATGCTCTCTTCCTGTATATAGCCCCCCCTGTGCTCTCTCCCTGTATATAGCCCCTCTGTGCTCTCTCCCCGTATATAGCCCCCCCGTGCTCTCTCCCAGTATATAGCCCCCAGTGAGCTCTCCCCCTGTAGTATATAGCCCCCTGTGCGCTCTCCCCCTGTAGTATATAGCTCCCCTGTGCTCTCTCCCAGTATATAGCCCCTCCATATGCTCTCTCCCTGTATATAGCCCCCCATGTGCTCTCTCCCTGTATATAGCCCCCCATGTGCTCTCTCCCTGTATATAGCCCCCCCCATGTGCTCTCCCAGTATATAGCCCCCCTGTGCTCTCTCCCTGTATATAGCCCACCTGTGCTCTCTCCTAGTATATAGCCCCCTGTACTCTCTCCCAGTATATAGCCCCCCTGTGCTCTCTCCCCCTGTATATAGTCCCCTGTACTCTCTCTCAGTATATAGCCCCCCTGTGCTCTCTCCCCCTGTATAGCCCCTCATATGCTCTCTTCCTGTATATAGCCCCCCTGTGCTCTCTCCCTGTATATAGCCCCTCTGTGCTCTCTCCCAGTATATAGCCCCTCTGTGCTCTCTCCCCCTGTATATAGCCCCCCTGTGCTCTCTCCCAGTATATAGCCCCTCTGTGTTCTCTCCCCCTGTATATAGCCCCCCTGTGCTCTCTCCCTGTATATAGCCCCCCTGTGCTCTCTCCCTGTATATAGCCCCCCTGTGCTCACTCCCTGTATATAGCCCCCCCTGTGCTCTCTCCCAGTATATAGCCCCCCTGTGCTCTCTCCTAGTATATAGCCCCCTGTACTCTCTCCCAGTATATAGCCCCCCTGTGCTCTCTCCCCCTGTATATAGCCCCCTGTACTCTCTCTCAGTATATAGCCCCCCTGTGCTCTCTCCCCCTGTATATAGCCCCCCATGTGCTCTCTTCCTGTATATAGCCCCCCCCCTGTGCTCTCTCCCTGTATATAGCCCCTCTGTGCTCTCCACCTGTATATAGCCCCCCTGTGCTCTCTCCCCTTGTATATAGCCCCCATGTGCTCTCTTCTTGTATATAGCCCCTCTGTGCTCTCTCACCGTATACAGCCCCCCTGTGCTCTCTCCCAGTATATAGCCCCTCTGTGCTCTCTCCCCCTGTATATAGCCCCCCCCTGTGCTCTCTCCCCCTGTATATAGCCCCCCTGTGCTCTCTCCCCCTGTATATAGCCCCCTCCTGTGCTCTCTCCCCCTGTATATAGCCCCCCCTGTGCTCTCTCCCCCTGTATATAGCCCCACCTGTGCTTTCTCCCCCTGTGCTCTCTCCCAGTATATAGCCCCCCTGTGCTCTCTCCCCTGTATATAGCCCCCCTGTGCTCTCTCCCCTGTATATAGCCCCCCTGCAGTGGCGGATTAAATGTACCCTGGGCCCCGGGCTGTCCATCCAACCTGGGCCCCCCCCCCCATCCATCACGAATAATACCTGTGTATAAGAAAAAAATATTATCACCTCACCGTGATTACCACCACATAGTGACTAAGAGGTCATTCACATGTCTGTAGAGTTTCATCCATACACGGACGGTGTTCTGTGGACCGGACCAGGGAGCTCCCAGCATCAGGATCAATTATGATGTTGGGATCTTCTAGGCAGTTTAACAGTTCCCGCTAGTGTACTGTACCAACTGCAAGGCTGTGTCAGTACACTAGCACAAACCATACACTGTACCATTTAGACCTCAACGGTACAAAGGCTCTGCACACTATAGAAGTTATTACAGTGCAGTTACTAATGACTTACAGGTGATGTCTTCTCTGATTGCTGTAGCTCACTTTTCGCTTTCTTCTTCATTTGACACAGCCACCATGAAGATTTTTTCTGACCACAACTTGTCTGCAGGGGGGCAGGGGGGCAGCAGAGAGTGACTGGGGCAGGTGACTTGGCCAGCTGGGGGTGACTGGGGCTGCTGGGGGGGGGACAGCTGGAGGTGACAGGGGCGGGGGTTAGTTGGAAGTGGCAGGGGGACCAGCTGGGATGACTGGGGCCAGGGAAACAGCTGGAGGCAGCTGGGGGACATCTGGAGATGACTGGGGGACAGCTGGGTGACTGGGGCTGACGGGACTGCTGGGGGTGACTGGGGAACTGCTGCGGGTGGCTGCTAGGGGGTAACTAGGAAACTGCTGGGGGGTGACTAGATACTGCTGGGGGTGACTGGGGGACAGCTGGGGATTACTAGGGAACTACTGGAGGTGACAGGGGCTACTGGGGGAAAGGGGGACAGCTGGGGGGGACATGGAAACAGCTGGGGTGACTGTGGGTGACAGGGGCTGCTGGGGGTGACAGGGGGACAGCTGGGGGTTACTAGGGGACTACTGGAGGTGACAGGGGCTACTGGGGGGACAGGGGGACATCTGGGGTGACAGGGGCTGCTGGGGGTGACAGTGGGACAGCTGGGATGACAGGGGGACTGCTGGGGGTGATGGGGTACTGGGGGACAGCTGGGGGTGACGGGGTACAGGGGGTGACTGGGGGACTGCTGGGGGTGACAGGGGGTACTGGGGGACTGCTGGGGGTGACAGGGGGCACTGGGGGTGACTGGGGGACTGCTGGGGGTGACGGTGGTGTCTGGGGGACTGCTGGGGGTGACTGGGGGACTGCTGGGGGTGACTAGGGGGCACTGGGGGTGACAGGGGGCACTGGGGGACTGCTGGGGGTGACTGGGGGACTGCTGGGGGTGACTGGGGGACTGCTTGGGGTGACAGGGGGTACTGGGGGACTGCTGGGGGTGACAGGGGGGACTGCTGGGGGTGACTGGGGGACTTCTGGGGTTGACAGGGGGTACTGGTGGGGACTGCTGGGGGTGACAGGGGGTATTGGGGGTGACTGGGGGACTGTTGGGGGTGATAGGGGTGACTGCTGGGGGTGACAGGGGGTACTGGGGGACTACTGGGGGTGACTGGGGGACTGCTGGGGGTGACGGGCAACTGAGGGTGGCTTGGTGATTGGGGGTGAGGGGGTACAGGGGGTGACTGCTGGGGTGACAGTGGCTACTGGGGGTGACTGGGGGACTGCCTGGGGTGACTGGGGGACTGCTTGGGGTGACTGGGGGACTGCTGGGGGTGGTTGGGGGACTGTTGGTGACAGTGGCTACTGGGGGTGACTGCTGGGGGTGACGGGCTGGATCCGGCACATACCTGGAGGAGGAGGGCGCACAGGCCGCAGGGACCGCCTGATTGGGGATGGCGCCGCTGGGGTGGACGTGAGTGCGTCCGTATGTGCGTCTGTGCGTGCGGAGGGCGGGGATTGGGCGGGAGCGGACGGGAAGGGGGAGGATGCGGGCGGGAAGGGGGCGGGAGACTGCTATTCTAGGGGGAGCGCCTGTAAACTGACGCTGTCATCTGACAGGGTGAGTGAGGGCCCAGTCAGATGACAGCATGGATATGGCGACAGCACTGGGCATGGGCCCTCCCCGGAGCCTCTGGCCCCAGGCGGCCGCCCAAAACGCCCTTTTTATAATCCGCCACTGCCCCCCTATGCTCTCTCCCAGTATAAAGCCCCCCCGTGCTCTCTCCCCCTGTATATAGCCCAACCTGTGCTTTCTCCCCCTGTGCTCTCTCCCCCTGTATATAGCCCCCCTGTGCTCTCTCCCAGTATATAGCCCCCCCCTGTGCTCTCTCCCAGTATATACCCCCACCTGTGCTTTCTCCCCCTGTGCTCTCTTCCCCTGTATATAGCCCCCCTGTGCTCTTTCCCCCTGTATATAGCCCCCCTGTGCTCTCTCCCCCTGTATATAGCTCCCCTGTGCTCCCTCCCCTGTATATAGCCCCTCTGTGCGCTCCCCCCCTCCTCCCATATAGCATAAAAAAAAAACACTTATACTCACCTAAGTCCTGCGCTTCCTCTTCTCCTACTCCTGTAGCCGCACTGCAGCGGTCACTAGAGGCCGCTCTCCCCGCCGGCGCAGGAACATCACTCGGCGCTGACACCAGAGGGGGAGCGCGGCCTCTTGTGACCGCTGCGGCCAGTGAGAGGTGACTGACAGGGAGGGAGCCAATGGCTTCCTCTCTGTCAGTGCTGCTGCCGCTGCAGCTCGGTATCTATGAGAGCTTGTTACTGTGCAAGGAGCAGGCGCTCCTGCTCCTTGCAGGAGCAGGGGTCCGGACAGCTGGCCGCCGCGGTCCGCCAGTTGAGCACCCCTGCAATAGAGCTGCATTTCTGACACTGATGCCCTTGCATTATCACCTGACTTGGGAATACAGCAGGAGAAGTGGCCTTTCTTTTCTTGGATCCCTTTCTGGTCCCTCTAACTACATTTATGCAGCTACTTACTTGGGCCTCCTGATTTATTTCACCACCCTCCATCACTACCTACTAACTTCCTTCTCGGGAGAACTTTAAACTACTACTTTTGACTCCTTTATCTCCACACTTATTCTCAGCCACTTTGTAGCAAGCCACAACAGTGAGCAAGTATGGTTATTTGTCTAACCATGTTAAGACCAGAGCAGGGTAGGGTATCACAGAGATGGATCAGAGAAGGTACTGTAAATATCATGGATGAGGAATTTATCAAGACTTGCATATCTGTACATTGGTCTTGCCTAAATCCTCGCGCCCATGCCCTACGTCGAATTTGCTGAAGGATGTATTCTTTTCTGTAAATCCAGCAAATCCGAGACTGCTGTGCAGCAGTTTGAGAAATTACTACAGCTATGAGCTGGTGTAGATTTTTTGGCATGATTTATGGCAGCTTGCATGGTAAATCAGGTGGAGGCCTTTTCCACCACATGCCGAACCCTGGCACCAAGAAGGCAACAAACCCCACTGCTGTGCTGGGGAGAGAATCCTAACAGGGGGTGGAAGGGTTTTTAAACTAGGGATGTGGTATGTAATATAGTGGCTGATTTATATGGCAAGGATCATAAATACCCCATGTTTGTAATGTCATCCTGAGCTCAGACACCAAAATTTTGTGAGGTTGGACAACCCCCTTTATTGCAGCACCCGAGCACCTAGACTTAGGTTGGCTTTGTATACCGTGACCATGATGCAGCCAAATAGGCATCATTAGTTTTCCCCTGCAAACTGATGCATGATTTTCTGGTATAAATTGGCCATTAAGAGTTAAATTAAAACTGTTGATGGTGGGGTTCACATATTTAAGGGCGTAGTGAGGCCCATTGATGCAGAATTCGCTACAGCATGTATATACTGTGCCAACTAAGATATGTGTGGGATGATATGGTCTGTGGGCTAATGGGCTTTGAGTACCATGGCGGATTTTAGGTCCCAGTCCAGCCCAGTACACAGGGGGCCATCTACTACACGTGGACTACACAGGGGTTATCTACTAAAGGGGACTTACACAGGGGGTCCTGTACTATAGAGGGACTTACTGTACACAGGGGGTTATCTACTAAAGGGGACTTACACAGGGGGTCCTGTACTATAGAGGGACTTACTGTACACAGGGGGTTATCTACTAAAGAGGACCTACGCAGGGGGCCCTCTACTATAAAGAGACTATACAGGGGGCCATCTACTAAGTAGGGGATGATATTTAAAGAAAAAAAGAATTTTATTCCATTGGTAGCAGAGTCAGAGTGAGATAGCACAGGCACACTGACACAAGTGAGCTTGATGCAATTTTAATATGGCATTCGCACTGGAGGCTAGGCTGAGGGAGGAGGAAGGAATGACATTTTTGACCAGGTTCTGTGTATCTCACGGCCACAGCTCCTCCAGCTGCAATATCATTGACCAGCTGATGGATTGCCTGCTCAGCCATTCAATAAGTTCATGTCTATAAGCAAATTACTGTTTTCCCTCAGTTCTTCAATAGAAAACCTGGAATCACATGACTGAATAAAAAAAAAGGAGGGGGGGATACCTCTCCTGGACAGTTCCTTACATGGAAAGAGATAGCAGCAGAGAGCACTGTGTCACCAACCAAATTATATAATAAACACATAATGTGAACCCAGACGAAAGCTGGTAAGCCTAATCATGTAGCCGCAGAGAGTCAAACGCTGAGTGTTTGGGTTCGGATAAAGTTACTGAACACACACTTTTTGACAGATACGCTCAACACTACTCCTCAGCAATACTCTTGGAATATTTCAGATTACTCTTATATAATATATATATACACAGTGTGAACTCTGGCGTGTATTTTAGACAATACATTTTTCAGAGCATATTTTGGTGTGTAATAGTTAAGAAGTGGTGCATTCTTTCCAGGCTGACACACTGCTCTCTGCTGCCACCTCTGTCCATGTCAGGAACTGTCCAGAACAGTAGCAAATCCCCATAGAAAACCTCTCCTGCTTTGAACAGTTCCTGACATGGACAGTGGTGGCAGCAGAGAGCACTGTGTCAGACTGGAAAGAGAACACCACCCTCTGCAGGACATACAGCAGTTGATAAGTGCTATAAGACTGGTGATTTTTTTTTTTTTTATAGAAGTAAACTACAAATTTCTAGTACCAGTTGATTTGAATTTCTTTTTTGCTGGAATACCGCTTTAATACTGTGGACTATTTACTTTTAAACAATTAGACGACCCTTTCTGTACAGTGAATGCAGCTATTCCAGTGATCATCTAATCAGGTGATCACCAATTTCCTATGAAAGCCTGGGAAATATAGTTTTACATGTCACCCATACTGTCTTTACTCTGGGGGATTTCCAGGTAGGGATCCCCTCCTCCTCTATTCATTTCAACAGCTTCATTTATAATCCTCTTTGGCCGCCCTTTCCACATACAATTACATCAGATTGTCAGCAGTCTCCTTCATGTTACCAAATCCACCGCATATATCCGTATACCAGTGGATGCTAAACTGAGTGACAGGAAATGCTGGGAATTGTAGTGTATAGAAATGTCTGTGAACCACAAGTGTCCCTCCAAAAAGTTGGAGGTATGGAGGAAGGTCTGACTGCAAAGCATTATGGGGAAGCTTGATGTCATGTGTTTTCACTCATCATCATGATACGTTTTCCAGCAATGGCGCAGCTTTATCAATCTATGAAAACATTGTCTGATTTGCCCATAGCAACCAATCACAGCTCACCTTTCATATCTTAACAAGCTCTTATACAATTAAAGCTGAGCTCTGATTGGTTGCTATGGGCCACATCAAACCATATTATTTAGTGATCTTAGTGCGGCCTAACCATAAGCTGTTTGGTCACAAGTGTGTTTAGTGATCTCTGCAGTAAAGTGCATTGCCAGTCATTAATGGGTTAATGCTTCAGATGTGTTTGCCTGCAGTAACCATAGCAACCGTGCACTGTGATGACAAGCGCTTATGTCATAAAGAAGCTTCCATAAAGCAATGCACCGCGCCCTGATCAGTGCCATCTTGGATGCGCCAGAGGACCTTGAGCTTGTAGACTTAACTACCCCCTACCCTTGATTTAATTTGGAGGTTCTAGCAGGGGAAAAGAAGTGGACCTGGACCAGTGAGGGAGAAGAGATACATCCGCCGGCCATCGATAAGGTGACCGTTATTGCAGCCGGATTTCTCTCACATCCAGTTTATTATACTTATAGTATGGTATTACCCTCTAAGCCCAGGGGAGGGGCAGCTCTCCAGCCATGGCTCCCTCGAGGTTTCCCCCACAGGGGGTTTTCCTCGCCTGAGTGCTGGAGGGTGACTCTCCGTGAGTCGGGGGTCTGCCATTTTCAGTGTCAAGTAATTTTAAATAAAATTGGCCCTTTGACACCTGATTACAATGTGTTGTGTCTTTATTTTGCGCTCTTTGGTGTAACTTATTATTTTTGGGAGTTGAGGATCCATCACATATTGCAGAGGCATAAAGCTGGACATCTGCCTGCTACACAGATCCATCACCTGCACAATGAGCCCAAGTAGGATGGAGCAGTGGATAGAACTCCTGCATGGATGTGCGTATCCCGGGTATAAAGGGACAATCCAAGCTTGAAGAAAAAAGATGCATCACAAGGTTTATACCTACATCTGCAAGGTTTGTCAAAAGTTTTTTTCAAGTGACAGGGTCACCACAATCATAGCATATCATAGCAACATGGACACCACCATAAATATTCGTCATATATACTGTACACAACCCAGTGGCTCTTGTATGTGGGGGCAGCATCAGGGGCAAATCTAAGTATTGGGCCCCCTCACACATACATCCAGGTGTGGCCTAGGTAGCTGCCCCCCCCCCCCCCCCCCCTAAAATCCAAAGGATGGAAGATATCAAACTGATTAGTGGGGATTCCAGTGGTCACAAAAATGTGAGGAACGCGTCCCCCTCAAATAAACAGTGGGGACTGTGCTCCATTAATTCTGTATAGGTCTTCTTATTTCTTATCCTGTGAATAACTTTGGGAGAGGGGTATGTTCTCATGTATTATATGGTTGGACTCAGACTAGGTGGTTTTCAGAAATATGGCATATGGCATTTTGGGGGTCAAAAACACTGCGACCAGATGTTAGCTAAAAGTCAATGGGGAAAAGTGAAATGCAATACTCATAGGGCAATTTTCTGCCATGGTGCTGTTTTTTTGTGAATCGTAGCAATCGTGTTTTGTCACAGCCTTCCATGGTGTGTGTGTGGGGGGGGGATATTGTCATGTCTATATCAGTCCCTGTGCCCCATAGCGATGCTCTCGTGTCTCACAGCCGCCAGAAGTAATTTTTGCCCGGGTTCGGTTTACGTCTCAGCCCTGGCTCCTCCAGCTGCAATGTCACAGAGCGGCTGATGGATTGCCTGCCCAGCCAGTCAGTGACTGCAGTGGTGTCCTGTCCCGGTCACTGATTGGTTGAGTGGATGATCCATTGGCTGAGTATGTGATGTTGCAGCTGGAGCAGCTGCAGGAGGCCAGCATCTGTGGGAAATTGTTAAGGGAGCAATACAATGGCACAAGGAAGGGTAAGTATACTTTCGTTATTATGTTACCACGCCCCCTGCCTACCTCCTTTCAAGAAACTTAAGTGGTAGCTGTGCTGTTTGCATAGAGTGACTGACAAGTTACTAGCAGTGAGCATCGCTGGTCACATACACAGCTCTGTGCAAAGTCGCTGTAGTAATGTGAAAGGTTTGGCTTTTGTGTAGTGTACCTCTAAGAGATTGTTCACAGATAGTAATGCCTGTACAAAGTATTTCAAGACATTTTTCCCAGTTGACAGACTTTCAGAGAGGACAGATAATTTGACTGAAAGAAGCAGGTGGCCATATAGACCAGACCCAGGCATCATACGGCCTGCTAACTAATTCCGGCTGGTCAGTATCCCCTTACAGCACCCCTAGAAGCTACAGCAGCCATAAGGCATAGTGAAGTATTTCAGGTGTTCCTGTCAGGAGAGGGTGAGAGACCATAACGGTGGCGTCCACTGTACATGCTAGAGATAGTGGAGAACGTGAACGTGAAGAGTATATGGTGAATATGGCTGACCTCTACACACTTGTCATCCAGAGTATGGGGGATCTCTACCATCAGGGTGTAAATGTTCTACCTGCCTGAGGTAAGTGACATGTGAATGATTTTATGAAACAGGATTGGGTCATAGGAAACATAAAAAGAAATACTGCTTCTGGGGTATTAGGAACTGAGATTCCATTTAATAAATGAGAAGTAAAATTGTTTTCCAGAAGTACTGCACCTTCAGGCACCCTTGTCAGACATGCGTCATAGTTCCATCTCCTCCCCCACAACGCCAACACTCATGTGGAACTGTAGGCTACCATTTATAAAGGGTCACAGGGACAACAACAAGATATGATTTTGTAACTTGTTTCCTGCACTTTACAGCCTTTATGCAAAAGGACAACGGTTTTTAACCATTGTTGCAGTGTTTCCCCAATTCTGCCTCCCAAGCAGGGCCGATTCTGGGGTTTCTGCCACCTGAGGCAAACCTCAGACGGCCGCCCCGAGTGATGGCCGGCATGCACCAACGCCCCGCCCCCCGCAGCCAGCTGCTCACCTGTCCCACGCCGCAGCCAGCCCGCGCTCTCCGCTGTCTCCACATCCCGTCAGGTCCCGCAACGTCACCCTGCAGCTGTCACGGACCTCCAGGCTGTGGTGAGTGAGTGGGGCGACGGGACAGGTGAGCGGCCGCTGTCATTTTTAATAAGTGATACTTAACAAAAATAACAGCAGGGGGGACATAATGCCGCTCCTCTGCCGGACCGCAAAATCTGCCGCCTGAGGCGGAAGGCTCATTCCGCCTCATGGCAGAAGCGGGCCTGCTCCCAAGTAGAGCAAAAAGGTGACAATTGTTGGGATCAGGGAGAGAGGAGCATTTGATAGATGATAGAGATGACATGTGGGGGAACAATATTTCAAAATTAGTCAGTCCCAGCTTGTGGGTTTTTACTCCAGTACAGTAAAAACAATTCATTCAGGAGGATCCTAGTAGCTGTTACCTGGCCTGCCTGCCATGCTTGATAGAGAATCTATCAATCAGGGCTGGTGGGGCAGGGAGAAGCCGCCCAATGACCCAATGCTCAAGCTGCATGAAATTAGTGACAAGTTCCATTGGATGTAATTTTTCTTTTATTTTTACGGTTTTGTACCATTTCTTTTGCATATACAGTAATAATAAAGTCATGCAATCAACAGGATTTCATCTTTTTATAGTGAAGAAATATTTTCCATTGAGGTCATTTCCTCTCATAGTGCACCAGGGATGAATCAGTTGCAATATAAGTCAAAAGCACATAGCCTGGGACGGACTGTTCAGTGTGATATCTGTCAGCGTCTATACTCTGGAACTTCCTGCATAATGTGGCAGCTGCACATAATATATGCTGATGGGATGAAGCTCTGCCATGAACACTATGTGACATTGACACTCACATTGTGCCCATTCTGATTTTTCATAAATGTACTTCTGACTGGGAAAAAATCACTTGGAGTGAATGTATTTTAGATTATTATACTTTACACTGCACTATAGTGTGCCAAATGTTTAAAGGGGTATTCAAATTTTAACTTAAATAGTTTTACTTTATGCGTTTTGCAAATACATTCATTTAGCAAACATTTAGTCTCCTTCTCCTAATATGCTGCTTTTTCTTTCCCATTGACAGATCATTGTCCAGGTTACCGACCACCAGTCTGCTCTAAAAACAGCCTGGCTGGTGTATATATAGTTAGATTTTCATTGATTTTGACATATTTTATAGTAGTGTGGAGCATATTCATCTAAATCTATGTGTTTTTCACACTTTTTCTGCCATAATATAAAAACTAAATGCTAGGCAGGTGTAACTAGCTTAAAGGGGTACTCCGGGACTGATACAAAAAAAAAAACAATCAATCAATCAATCATAGTTTTTACATTTACCATCCCTGCGGAGTCTGTCTCCATTTGAATATCCCACTGTTTCCAGGTCCCTAAACCTCCAGTTGGTGTCTTACTTTTTCCTTTACTTCAACCTGTGTCATCTGACAAAGGGAGGTTGGCCTGACAGGGCTTAGACCAGCCTCCCTCTTGATGATGTCATTGTCACAAAATGGCTTTCTTGGGTCAACAGTGATTAGGTAAGAATGAGTTTACTTCACTTCCTGGTGGGGGATTGAGGAGGGGAAAAGAGAGGGAAGGGGGGCAGATAGGTGATTAAAGCATATTACAAAGGTATATAACTTTGTAATGTGTTTCAATTACTTGGAAAAAGCTTTTCGCTGGAGTACCCCTTTAACAAGCTATGTTAATACATTGTGAGCCATAAAAAGCTGAAAAAAATGAATCAAACCAGTAGAAAAACTGTAAAAGCTGCAGTTACAGGTCGCCACCGCTACATAGTGGATGGAGACAAACTCCCTTTATTGTGTATTGTGGCTTCGAACAGCTGATCGGTGTGGGTGCTGGGAGTCCATTTTGCCTGGAAAAGTGCATATGAATGTATGATGTAAATGTAGCATAGCCAAATATGTCAAATATGTTATTCCACTGTACTTCACTACATATACTTAAAGGAGTTATCCAACATTAGAAATACACGGCCACTTTCGTCTAGAAACAACACCACTCCAGTTCAGGTGTGGTTTGCAATTAAGCTCCATTTAATTCAATGGAACTGAGTTGGAAAACCTGCACCCAAACTGGAGACAAGAGTGGTGCTGCCATTGCCACTGTTGTATTATGCAAGGGTTAAAGGGGTACATCGGAGAAAAAAATGTTTTTAAAATAACTGGTGTCAGAAAGTTATAAAGAGTTATACATTATTTCAGCTGCTGGATGCCCTGCAGAAAGTGGTGTATTCTTTCTAGTTTGACACAGTGCTCTCTGCTGCCATCGCTGTCCATGACATGAACTGTTAAGAACAGGAAGTTTTCTAGGGGATTTGTTCCAGTGTTGAACAGTTCCTGTCAGGGACAGAGGTGGCAGCAGAGAGCACTGTGTCAGACTGGAAAGAATACACCACTTCCTGCAGGACATACAGCAGTTGATAAGTACTGGAAGACTTGAGTTAAAAAAAAAAACTGTATAACTTTCTCACACCAGTTGATTTTTTTTCCCCCTCCAGAGTACCCCTTTAACATTGCTAGGAACAGAAGGAATATTCATCATTGGTGCTTGTATAAAAGTCATATGGCTAAAATGTACTGTTCCACTTGGACTTGGCAAATCTTTGGGGTGGTGGAAGTAGGCATTACTTATCATGTCTATAATAACCTTATCAAGACACTGGAGAGATGACTATTCAACAGTGCTTTACTTACGTGATTGAAGAGGATGTCTCCACCAACAATAGTGCCCTGCTGCCAGAGAAGTCTTCAGACACTATACTGTATATTTTTAAACATTTTCTAGCGTTCCAAGAACTTTATTTCTTCATTGTGGCAGCTAATGAGGATATCCTAATCAGCGACAAGAAGCAGGGTTCAGCCAGCTTCGGAGCTAGCAGAAGACAGTGATGATGGCTGCTACGAGCTAACAAACATGCTTCTTCCAAAGAAGTGTTTTTGTATAAATACATTTGTACATTGTACTCTTGTGTTTTTTATGCTTGATCTATAACTTTTCTAGTATTTTTTTTTTTTTGCTACAAATATAGGCCACGAGAGTATGCCAACATTATAGACTATAAAACTGGAAGAACGGGGGGGTTTAACGATTTTAAAGCAACGATTTGTTTTTTATAACAATCAGCGTTTACACAAATAAATTATTACAAAAATCATTATTGCGATAGTTTTTAAGATTGCTTAAGCCCATGTCACACATAGGGTGAATTTTTGAAAGACTGTTTACACAAAACGACCTGCGAATTTTTAGCGAACGACCAACGACGATTTGAGAACATGTTAAAAGGAACTTACTGTCAGAAACTTACCTCACCAGGGTCCTGCGGCATTCTCTTCTTGCTCGGCTACGACGGCCGGCTCGGGAGCGAGCCATCGCTCCGCCCGCCGGAGCAGAGTGACGTCACGGAAACTCAACGGCGTCCCTGACAACCAGGGACGCCGCGGTCATGTGACTGTTAGCTGGCCGGCACAACAGCTGAGCGGCGTTCTTGCAGGCGCAAGTGACGGATCGCTCGGCCAATCAGCCTGCAGTACCGCACCTGTTACATGGCTGGATTCAGGAGGCCGGACCAATCAGCCTTTGGTCCGGGCTCCTGATCCAGTATAAGTGAGAGTCAGAGCCAGCCTCTAATGGCTGGCTATTAGATTAACCGCTGGTCCCAGCTCCCCTAGTCTATTCCTGCGCTCCCCGTCCTAATTCCTGCTGACTGTTTGCTTGTGTTTCTGACCTCCCGCCTGACCCGTGACTACTCTTTGCATTCTGATTTGGTACTGCGTTGCCCATGTGGTTTGACCTGGCTTTGTTCACGCTTCTATATTGTGTTTGTCTCTCGTGTTTTGTGTCTCACATACTGCAGGGAACGTCTCTGTGGTTGTCCGCGACCGCCTAGGGTCGACTGAGACCATTAGGTAGGGACAGTGGGTGGTTCAGATTAGGGCCCACTGTCTGGTTGTGTTTGTTCCCCTTTCTGACAATCACAATGAACGATTTCTCGCTCGTCGCTTGATCATTCGCTGTGTTTACACAAGCCGATTATCGCTCAAATGTGATCGTTATTGCGAACATTCCAACGATAATCGTTCCATGTAAACGCACCAAAAGTTTTATAACTGTGTAATGAGTGTTAATTAAGCTAAAAAAAATTGCATTAGTTGTCCTTTAACTGTGTTGGAGCTGTGGTTTAGAGGTACATCACCTGTCTAGAGTCCAATGACTGCCTTTTTTTTCTGGATTTGATATCAATGTAATATAGTTATTTCTATTTTTCTTTTTTCTCATTATTGTATAAAAAAAAAAATAATTTGGACCTGATTGGGAATTTTTAGCACTTTTATAAATGATACAATATTGAGAAATAAATAAATAACTATTTCATTTCCATGAAATTGAACTTATAAAAAAAAATAGTTGTTGGTTTCTAGATAGGTGGTTTACCCCTAGTGCACAGCGCCAACACAGTTAAAGGGAACCTGTCACCGCCGTGCCGGGGTGACAGGCTCCCGACCCCCCGTTAGAGCCCCCTATACTCACCTGATCCCGCCGGGTCCCGCTTCTGGATCCGGTCGGGTGACGGAGATCTCAGCCGCTGCAGCCCGGCGCGCGCGCTGAGAGATGAGTCCAACGCTCATAGAGAATGACGGAGCGCTGGACTCTCCTGTCATTCTCTATGGGTGTTGGACTCATCTCTCAGCGCGCGCGCCGGGCTGCAGTGGCTGAGATCTTCATCACCCGACCGGATCCAGAAGCGGGACCCGGCGGGATTAGGTGAGTATAGGGGGCTCTAACGGGGGGTTGGGAGCCTGTCACCCCGGCACGGGGGGTGACAGGTTCCCTTTAAGCTTGCAGATTCAACTATATCTGATTGCAGATCGGGCCTTTGTAGGCAGTTTATATCTGAAAAGATACTAGCTAATAGTGTGAGTGAGCAGGAGGCCGGGCAGCAGAGGTTATTCATGGAGAAGAGGGAGAAGGAAAGAGTGGTGAGGTGTGTGCCAGAGTGCAGCAGAGACGGTGAGCCACAACTCCTCTTTGACACTTCATTATAGTAGGAGATCCTAGATTGTGCATAATCCACTGCACAAAAAATTATCAAAACACATGCTCACTACAGCACACTGTCAGCACTTTGGGTAGGGCCCCAGTGCTGACAGATTCCCTTTAAATCACAGTAATTACCTACAATAAATTATCCATGCTAATACAGGCCAGCTATCAGGCAAAAATGTGCTTTCATAAGGTCCCATGTGATTCACAGTGCTGTTGCTTCTTGTGTCACAGAGAGGCAGGCTCATAGCTTAGGGCCCTATTCCACGGGACGATTATCGTTCGCATAATCATTAAAGATAAACGATCCAAACGACCGCTATTACGAAAGACCTGAAATCGTTCACCCATTTACATGGAAAGATAATCGTTACTTATGATTGTTCTTGCGGTCATCACTACTTCGAACGACCAAACGACCTCTTATTCAATGCAAACGATTTGCGAATGAGCAATGATAAAAATAGGTCCAGGTCTTATTAAATGATCAACGATTTCTCGTTCGGGCGTTAGTCGTTAACTGCTATTCCACCGAACGATTATCGTTTAGATTCGAATGATTTAACGATAATCTGAACGACTGCCCTGTGAATCACGCCCAGAGAGGGGGTTGCCCGGATCTTTAGGAGAGAGTGGCGGCCTTCTACAACCGCTCCTCTTACACAGAGTGATGCGAGCAGAGCGTCAGGGGCGTAACTAGAAATGGCTGGGCCCCATAGCAAACTTCTGATTGGGCCCCCCTCGACCGACCACTACGCCATCAACATACCCAGCTCTACACAGGTTCTGTATTACATATAAATTACAGTGCAGTTATATAAAGTGACTCACAGGGAACGTATTCTCTCATCAAAGTTGTTTCCTTTTCATTTTCTTCTCCATCCGTCCTGGGTCATTATGAGAACTTCTCCGAGCCGCAAATCCACAGAATCTGCCAGACATATTAGGCTCCTCACTCTGGCACCATCCTCATCTCTCTACAAACTGCACATCTGTATTGGCCCCTTTAAGCCCTCTTTCAGTGGGTAGCCCTGACTCTTTGTAGTATATGTGTGTGTGTGTGTATATATATATATATATATATATATATATATATATATATACACACCTTATAGATGGCCCCTTGTTCAGTCCTTCATATAGATGGCCCCATGTGCATCTACCATAGTAGACAGCCCCCCTCTGTGTAGTCCCTTTATAGTAGATGACAACCTCTGTGCATCCCCTATACCGGGGTAGGGAACCTCAGCTCTCCAGCTGTTGGAAAACTACAACTCCCATCATGTGTAGACAGTCAAAGCTAAAGCTGTAGAGCCAAGGTTCCCTATCCCTGCCCTACAGTATATGGCCCCCTCTGTTTTGTCCTCCTTGTAGATTTCCCCACATTATAAATGCCCCCATGTTGCCCCCCTTACAAATGGCCCCCTTGTGTTATCCATCCCCCATATAAATACCCCCCAGTTTTCCTTCTGATAAAAATAAAACACAACTCACCTAACACACGCTCCCCTGTTGCTGGTGTCCTCTTCTCTCTTCCCCACCAGATGAGCAGCTCCCTGCTGGAGTCCCGGGCAGCGCCACCACTGAGCTCAGTGTGCGCGGCAGCGGCTGGGACTTCCGGTACGCGCTCACATATGTAAGTTCTATATTTAGAGGTGCACATAACTGTGATAGGGTGGGCACCAATAGGTTTCATACCTGACAGGTTGTTGATAAATAAGGACCGTAATGCATTAATTTCATGGTGTAACATGGGAGACTCAGCAACACCACAGAAGATAGGTGGGACAATGGGTGGTGAGTCTGGATCACTGGATAGTAGTGCCAGTTTAACCCCATGAGGGAGCAATCCCCTGTGCCTCTGCACCAGTAGTTCTCAGCTTTCCTGGAGCTGCCAGATGTGCTGTACTCGCTATATATGTGACAGCGATTCTGCACAGACTCACAGGTGATCACCCTCCACAGCCTAGATTTGCCACATGAACCAACAGTGATCTCTGCTATTACTGGGAATTAACCTGGGGGAGGGGTGAGCTGAGGCAACAGATTACAGGACAAAGAACAAAACTGTCCAAATCCTGCCCTAGAGGGGGCTGTAATGCAGTCTGTTCCAGCACTGGTGATATGGATTGAGAGGGCTTGAAAGTAATATCCGTAAATTAAGAAGACGCCTGTAGGAATAGTTATATCTAATTCCAAACCATATTTTGCTGCCCTTAATGTCTTCATGTTTTTTTTGCTATCTGTTTAACGGGGGAAAAAACGGATGCAAAAACGGACCTGGTGCAGTTAGGTCTAAATGGTAGAATAGAAAAGGGAGGTAATATAGCCAGGCAGAGGGGGGGGGGGGGGAGGTGGGAGGGTTGTTTGTTTTGTGTTTTTTCTCTGTTTCTGGGGTAGGGTGGGGGGGGGGGGGGATAATAGGTCGGTAAAATTTAGGATACGTCTAGAGGTTGGGGTGTTCCTAGTAGGAATTTAATTTAATTTGGAGATGGTGTAAGGAGGGGCAGACTTGGCGGGGCTGGCAGTAGGTCAGTAGGGGAGAAGGGAGTGTGTTAAGGGGTGGGACGCCTTCCCTCTCAGAATTTGGAAGAAGTAGATTGGTTGGGTCGGGTTTGGGGCGTGGGGTGGCGACGACCGCGGCAGATGGTGGTCGAGAGGTGGTGTGAAAAAAGCGTGACTGAGAGTAATGGAGACGCCATAGAGAGAACAATGTGCAATAATTGATTTTGCATAGTAGGGATATATAAATAAAGGAAAATGCTAATAGCATAACAAAAAATACATATATGGTAGTGTGTGGGGAAGACTTCCGGGGGTCGCCGTACGGGGGGATGGCCCTTACATGGGGTCATTGACCATCGGTGGCGACCTAGGGGTCACCAGCACATGGAAAGGGACCTGTGGAGGGTAACATTCCCGAGGGGGTCCTTCTGAGAGGAGGGAGCCAAGTTGGGGATGGTCTTTACGGGTTCCTTGCGATAGTAAGAGGGATTAAAAGTGATGGTAGCTCCGTGAAAGAAAGTTGGTGCTTTGTGATTGACTTGGTCTGTGGGCGGTCGTCGTCCTCGGCGCCCTGGACGTGGTCCGTAGGGGTAGGGGGAACAATAGGAAAGAAGGGGGAGGTGTATAGTGTAGTTTAATCATGGGGCTTGGAGGAGTGTAGGGTGTGGGGGGGACGGCGTCCCTAGGTGTTGAGAGAGGACAATGGGGGGTTGGGTGGGGAAGGGTAAGGGTAATGGTATTAATAACACTTGTGTTTATAAATAGGAGGATATGGAGTGCCGTGCCATGCTGTGCCAGGTCTGCCCTTCTCTAGATGTACATTGTGGAAATTGGGAATATTTGGGGGGGGTGGGGGGGGGGCTGTATATTTCATTTGATGTGTTATGGTTTATGTTGGGTTTGTTATTTCGTTATGGGGAGGATAAGAGAGGTATTCTGTAATTGGTTTGGGGTAGATCCGCTGGGCAAGGTCCAATTTGAGGGTAGTATAAACTTGTTGTTTAAAGTCTACCTTTCGTGAAAGGGTATGTAAGTCCTTTTGTACGTGCTTTTCCCCTTTTTTTATGATATGTTGTCATATGGTGTAATATTTAATAAAGGTTTAAAAAATTAAAAAAAAAAAAAAAAAAAAAAAATAATTAGCACAATAACTAGCACAAAATTAAAAACATTTTCTTGAGGGTCGTAAGTAACATGGGGCGAAAATTGTTATTAGAGTATTGTATTATTGGTTTTTTCCCTGCACTTGCTGCTGCGTCGGGGCTTCACTTCCTGGATGGGGTGGTGGTGTCGCTTCCTGGGTGGCGTGGAGATGTCGCTTCCTGGATGGCGTTGTGGTGTCACTTCCTGGATGGAGTGGTGGTGTCGCTTCCTGGATGGAGTGGCGGTGTCGCCGCCCGACTCCCGGAGCTGTGCGGGCTGTGGCTGCTGGAGAGGATCGTGGCGGAGGGATGCTCAGTGTTCCTCCAGTGCCCTGTGTCCCTTGGTGTCCCCCTGCCGTCGTCCTCTCCGGCGGCCGCGGCCCGCGCGGCTCTGGGGGTTGGGTCGTGGCGTCGCCGTTTTGTCCGGGAGGTGACGCCGCCATGTTATCCGGGGGGTTGCGTCGCCATGTTGTCCGGGAGGTGACGTTACCGTGTTGTCGGGGGGGTGGCATCGCCGTGTTGTCCAGGAGGTGGCATCGCCATGTTGTCCGGGGGGTGGGGCCTTGATGCAGTGGTGAGTGCAGGGGAAAAAGTACTTTATGTGCATTTCCCATAATAAGTGTATATTGGGGATTTTGGGGGAAATACAATGCTTAAATAAAAATTTTGGCTTGACTTTAAAAAAAAAAAAAAAAAAAAAAAAAAAAAAGAAATGGCTGGGCCCCATAGCAAACTTCTGATTGGGCCCCCCTCGACCGACCACTACGCCATCAACATACCCAGCTCTACACAGGTTCTGTATTACATATAAATTACAGTGCAGTTATATAAAGTGACTCACAGGGAACGTATTCTCTCATCAAAGTTGTTTCCTTTTCATTTTCTTCTCCATCCGTCCTGGGTCATTATGAGAACTTCTCCGAGCCGCAAATCCACAGAATCTGCCAGACATATTAGGCTCCTCACTCTGGCACCATCCTCATCTCTCTACAAACTGCACATCTGTATTGGCCCCTTTAAGCCCTCTTTCAGTGGGTAGCCCTGACTCTTTGTAGTATATGTGTGTGTGTGTGTATATATATATATATATATATATATATATATATATATATATACACACCTTATAGATGGCACCTTGTTCAGTCCTTCATATAGATGGCCCCATGTGCATCTACCATAGTAGACAGCCCCCCTCTGTGTAGTCCCTTTATAGTAGATGACAACCTCTGTGCATCCCCTATACCGGGGTAGGGAACCTCAGCTCTCCAGCTGTTGGAAAACTACAACTCCCATCATGTGTAGACAGTCAAAGCTAAAGCTGTAGAGCCAAGGTTCCCTATCCCTGCCCTACAGTATATGGCCCCCTCTGTTTTGTCCTCCTTGTAGATTTCCCCACATTATAAATGCCCCCATGTTGCCCCCCTTACAAATGGCCCCCTTGTGTTATCCATCCCCCATATAAATACCCCCCAGTTTTCCTTCTGATAAAAATAAAACACAACTCACCTAACACACGCTCCCCTGTTGCTGGTGTCCTCTTCTCTCTTCCCCACCAGATGAGCAGCTCCCTGCTGGAGTCCCGGGCAGCGCCACCACTGAGCTCAGTGTGCGCGGCAGCGGCTGGGACTTCCGGTACGCGCTCACATATGTAAGTTCTATATTTAGAGGTGCACATAACTGTGATAGGGTGGGCACCAATAGGTTTCATACCTGACAGGTTGTTGATAAATAAGGACCGTAATGCATTAATTTCATGGTGTAACATGGGAGACTCAGCAACACCACAGAAGATAGGTGGGACAATGGGTGGTGAGTCTGGATCACTGGATAGTAGTGCCAGTTTAACCCCATGAGGGAGCAATCCCCTGTGCCTCTGCACCAGTAGTTCTCAGCTTTCCTGGAGCTGCCAGATGTGCTGTACTCGCTATATATGTGACAGCGATTCTGCACAGACTCACAGGTGATCACCCTCCACAGCCTAGATTTGCCACATGAACCAACAGTGATCTCTGCTATTACTGGGAATTAACCTGGGGGAGGGGTGAGCTGAGGCAACAGATTACAGGACAAAGAACAAAACTGTCCAAATCCTGCCCTAGAGGGGGCTGTAATGCAGTCTGTTCCAGCACTGGTGATATGGATTGAGAGGGCTTGAAAGTAATATCCGTAAATTAAGAAGACGCCTGTAGGAATAGTTATATCTAATTCCAAACCATATTTTGCTGCCCTTAATGTCTTCATGTTTTTTTTGCTATCTGTTTAACGGGGGAAAAAACGGATGCAAAAACGGACCTGGTGCAGTTAGGTGTTGGATGGTTTATGTCACCTTTCACAGCTATATTTGTGACAGTCCCCAATGTAAATATAGCCGTCATAAATTATAAAGAAGACTTTGTTTTCACTGCCACCGAGACAGATGGCGTTCACTTCCTATCCACTGCCTTTTAGCACTGTAAGATAGCACAGGATTCTCTGCAGTGTACTTCTATTATACACAGATAATCTCTATAGCTTTCTAGCCTCTAGCATTCATAGATGTATGAAAACAACTAAGACACCTGGTCTGACTTTTATGCTTGTCTTCTTTTCTTTTCAGATGAGCTCTAAGTGCGGCCTGGGGTTAACGTCCCTGCACAAACCCGGTGTTCATTTATATACTGTAGCTGCCTATATTATAGCATACTTGTGGGATAGCGTACCACTACTGTAAGTAAAAAGACACAAGGGAATGGCCGCTCAGTGAATGAAGTGGGTTACTGCTGTGGTCAGGCTTTTGTTGTGTGTTGAGAGGAGAGCAGCAATAGAACTGTAGTACCCATTGCCACCCCCCAATAGGTCGAAACGTTGCTGCTATGTACAGATGTAGCCAGGGTTAGCTTGATCACAATGAAGCATTTAACTCGACATTCTAATTGACTTAACATACTGTACTTCCCTGACACAATTGTTGCGTCAGGGATCATGTTAACCCTGGCTACATCTGTATTTGCCATGATGGAATAAAGCACGGTTTGCACTTTAAAATCGCCTGGATGCTGTTACCTTTGCATTTGTACACCCCCCAAAAGTTGTCAACCTAGGGACCTGGCTATCCAATGCCTAGTGGCAAATAGAGCGGCCAACATCTGAAGTTTTTTAAATTTATTAATTAATTTAGATTTTTAAAGAAGGTAATCTGGAATAATCATTATGTTATCTGTTATTGTTCTCTACAGTTACATACTTGTGTATATAAGTTATCTATAGAGAAAATATTGCGCTGATAATGTAATAGGGCCAGTCATCAGCAAATGCTTATTCATTGGGTAATTGCTATATTATGACTTCCTAAAAAATCTTTTTTCTTTTTTTTTTTCCGTCAGCCACACATCTTCACATCAATAGGTGATATGGTGTTTACAGTGATCGATGACCAGTCTCGTAGGGCCACTAATCCGGCTCCTGCTAGGAAGTACAGGTAGGACTGGGAAGGGTTTAAACGCAGTCTGGGAATGCAGCTTCTGCCTGTTTGAGCTGGAACATGCTGGAATAGAGCCCTAGATGGTCAGTGTGGGCCAGTGATAAATGAGTAGAAAAATAGAATAGGATAGGGGAAAGCCAAACTGTTTTCTATTCTATGTGACTTTGGTAATAAAGTAAATGGAGGTTGAAGTCTACTGTGTCCCCATGGATGAATGTACAGGTACATGCACTGTGCCACCTCATTGGGCAGCAGAATCCTGCAGCTGACAGTGCTTTATGGGATCCAGGTGTGAGATAGAAATTAGAAGCCAGGTTTACAGTAGAGATACAGCTGAAGCATATAGTAGAGCAACATTCAGGATAAGGGTAGTATTACACGGGCCGATGGGGGCCCGATAATAACTGTAAACGAGCGCCGAAGTGCTAGATCAGCGCTCGTTTACTGGGCCTATTACACGGGACAATAATCGATTAACAAGAGCTGCATGGACATCATTACCGATGTCCTTGCAGCCCTTGCTTAAACTCTATACATTACCTATCCATGCTGCAGGGCTCCTCTTGCGCTCTGCTTCTCACCGGGTCCTACAAGCTGCAGCTCCAGAGCGGCCTGTCTGAGCTGACAGGCCGCTCAGCTAATCACTGGCTGTGGCGGTCCCGGACAGTGATTGGCTGAGCAGCCTGTCAGCTAAAAGAGGCCGCTCTAGAGCTGCAGCTTGTAGGACCCGGTGAGAAGCAGAGCGCAAGAGGAGCCCTGCAGCATGGATAGGTAATGTATAGAGTTTGGAAATCGTCAGCCACTGGCCTAGCACCGCTATTACACATAGCGATGCTTAGTCGTCGCCTGAAAATTATAGGTCCAAACCTATATTAACGATCAGCCGATGATCGTTGTCATCGGCTGATCGTTGTGTTTATTACATAGAACGATTATCGGATAGGGCCGATTTGGCCGATTATTCCATGTAATAGGGTCCTAAGAGTGGGAGTGGGAGTAATGCTGCAGCAGTTAGTGTGAGACAGAAATCAGACTGAACCTTCATTGCTGGAAAGTGAATAACTGTATTTTCAGAGAACCATTTGGTGTGGACTACATTTGTGTGTGTAACCCGACACACCCGCTCTCTCTCTGTCCCCCTCTCTCCCCCGCTTCCTCTTAGGCCCCCCGCTCCTCAGTCCTGCTCTCCGTCTTCTCATCACAAATGTAAAGAGACAATACGCTCCTAATTGGTTAATGTCACTAGCACCTCCCTATAAATTCCGCCCTGCCCTGACCCTTGTGTTCAGGGCCGGACTGGGACTTAAAGTCAGCCCTGGCAGTCAAAGCCCAGCAGCCCACATACCATATCATGGATAGCGGTGTACAATACGTGCTGTTGAAAATTCTGCTTCATTTAGCCATGTCCCCACTACTCCCTTAAACATGTGAACCCCACCATCAGCACTTAAAAATAATGCTATAACATAATCTGCTGTGGATTTGATGCGGCATATTTATACATTCATTTCAACTGATTAAATTAGAAGCATCAAATCCGCATTGGATTAGGTATGAACGTGCCCTTAAAGGGAACCTGTGGGGTCTATACCAGGTGCACAGCGGTAGATCCCAGCGTACAGATCAGGGACTGGATCTTTAGTCCAGTGTAAACCTCTATAATCATTCTTTTCATTACCAGCTGAAGTGTCACAGAGGTGGAGCCACAGCAGCATCTTCTGCCCCCGTCCCTGCCTGCTCTGACTGATGGACGTATAGGTTAGTGCTGCTGCTGCGGCTGCTGTTGTGAAACTTTAGTTGGAATTGAAAAGGACAATTATATAAGTTTACACTGGACTTAAGGTCCTGTTAGTGATATCTCCCTCACACCTGTCTGCTGAGATCTACAGCCCTAGACCTGGTATGGACCTCACAGATTCCCTTTAAGGCTGGGTTCACACTATGTATATTTCAGGCAGTATTTGGTCCTCATGTCAGGTCCTCATAGCAACCAAAACCAGGAGTGGATTGAAAACACAGAAAGGATCTGTTCACACAATGTTGAAATTGAGTGGATGGCCGCCATATAACAGTAAATAACGGCCATTATTTCAATACCACAGCCGTTGTTTTAAAATAACAGCAAATATTTGCCATTAAATGATGGCCATCCACTCAATTACAACATTATGTGAACAGAGCCTTTCTGTGTTTTCAATCCACTCCTGGTTTTGGTTGCTATACAGCCTCACAAATACAGCCTCAAATATACATAGTGTGAACCCAGAATAAAGGAGGAAAAACATGGCCACTTTCTTCCAGGAACAGTGCCACACTCTTCTTCAGTTTGTGTGAGGTATTGCAGCTCAGTTCCATTGAAGTGAATGGAGCCAAGTTGTAATACCACACACAGTCTGAGGACAGGGTGGTGCTGTTTTTGGACAAAAGTTACTATATTTTTTAAATCCCTTTTATCCTGACTATGTCTCCATATAATGGCGGTATAAGTAGTAAGGTTTTATTTATAATGTGTCTGCTGGTTGTGATCTCATGTGTAATCAAAGATATGTGAGCTGCTAGATAGACATTTCCTACTGGATATCTATCTATCTACAGTATCTGTCTGTCTGTCTGTCTGTCTGTCTGTCTATCTCCTATCTATCTATCTATCTATCTATCTATCTATCTATCTATCTATCTATCCCTTATCTATCGGTCTGTCTGTCTATCTATCTATCTATCTATCTATCTATCTATCTAGCTAAGGTATAAGTAGGGCCCCAGGAAAAATTTTAGGCATATATAATGGTAACAAAGTTAAGAATTTTCTGTGCATGATAATACTGTCATAGTTAATAACACCAGTAAGCAAATATTATCCCCATACTGTACACATTACTGCCATACTGTTACTAAGCAAACACACCAATATTGCCAATACTACCAGTATATAAGTAACAAATAATATCACCACACCATGAGCGCTGCCATTACCACCACATAATGACTAACACCACTATACTGTGACTCACTATATAAAACACTAATATTACCAATAATACGAGTAATACCATCACACCGTGCTAACTACCCTCACCATACGGTGACTGGATAATACCACTATACTGTCACCAAATAACAGCCACTATAAAAGACCAATATCCCCAAAGCAGTGACAATAGAACACAGGTGTCACACTCCGTCCCTGCAGCTGTTACATCACTACAATCCCCATCATGCCTGGACAGCTAAAGCATGACCAGAATTGTAGTTTTGCAACACCTGGAGGGCCGGAGTGTGACACCCCTGATACCAAGGTAGATCCCAGCTGTATAAAGGTTCTGCGGACCTTATAAGTGATTATAGTGCAGTTACATCCTGTGACTCACAGTAGGCGTCTTCTCTGCATGAAGAGTCGTCCACTTTTCCTTTTCTTCTCCATCTGGCTCCGGCCATCATGAAGGCTTCTCTGGCCATGACTCCTTTCCATGGGATCTGTCAGACAGACATTTTAGGCTTCATGCTCCAGCAACATCCTCATCTATACATCCCTCCATATAGAATAGCCCCCCGCTGCACATCTTTCCATATAGAATAGCCCCCCCCCCCCGGTACTTCCCCCCTATATAGAATAACCTACTGCTGATTTACATCCCCCCATAGAGAATAGCCCCCCCTGCTGTACATCCCCCCCCCCATATAGAATAGTTTCCCATTGTACATTCCTCCATATAGAATAGCCCCCCTGCTGTACATATACATCTCTCCCATATAGAATAGCCCCCCCCTGCTGTACATCCGCCCATATAGAATAGTTTCCCATTGTACATCCCTCCATATAGAATAGCCCCCCCTTCTTTGCATGTACATCCCCCATATAAATAATCCCCCCGTGCACCCCCCCTATAGAATAGCCCCCCTGCATCCCCCATATAGAATAGCCCCCCTGTGCATCCTCCCCTTATAGAATAGCCCCCCCTGTGCATCCCCCTATGTAGAATAGCCCCCCCTGTGCATCCCCCCATATAGAATAGCCCCCCTGCATCCCCCCATATAGAATAGCCCCCTGCATCCCCCATATAGAATAGCCCCCCTGCATCCCCCCATATAGAATAGCCCCCTGCATCCCCCATATAGAATATCCCCCTGCATCCCCCCATATAGAATAGCCCCCCCCTGTGCATCCCCCTATGTAGAATAGCCCCCCTGTGCATCCCCCACATAGAATAGCCCCCTGCATCCCCTATATAGAATATCCCCCTGCATCCCCCCATATAGAATAGCCCCCTGCATCCCCCATATAGAATAGCCCCCTGCATCCCCCCATATAGAATAGCCCCCTGCATCCCCCCATATAGAATAGCCCCCTGCATCCCCCCATATAGAATAGCCCCCCTGTGCATCCCCCATATAGAATAGCCCCCTGCTTCCCCCCAATATAGAATAGCCCCCTGCATCCCCCCCCCCATCTCCCCATACAGATTAGACCCCCTGCATCC
Source organism: Dendropsophus ebraccatus (assembly GCF_027789765.1). Classification (NCBI taxonomy): domain Eukaryota; kingdom Metazoa; phylum Chordata; class Amphibia; order Anura; family Hylidae; genus Dendropsophus; species Dendropsophus ebraccatus. Next base: position 55,677,476 of record NC_091463.1, read on the forward strand.
CCCCTTGCATCTCCCCTGCATTTCTGGCCACATGTAAGGGGGTTAAAAAAAAACAACTTTCTAACCTCACCTCGCTCCCCAGCAGCTTCGTCCTCCTCGTCTTCGGTCCACTCTCTTCTCTCTCCTCCAGGTCCTCAGTGGCGCGTCAGGGAAGTGACGTCACTGCTGGGGGGCCTGATGGAGGTGGCTGCAGACGTGCCTGCGCACGGCACGTCTGCGGCCTAAGCATTTGTGGGAGGATCAGGTGGGGCAGAGACACGCCACCGCAGCCTCCTCCCGCCACCACAGCCCGCTCACCTCGGCCCGGCTGGCCCGCCCCTGCCCGCTCCTGACATGCTCCTCCAACCAACGAGGGGCTGCTGCGGTCGGCCGCATCGGCCCCACGCTCCTGCTCCACGTTGATTGGATTGGAGGAGCATGGCAGCGAGCAGGGGCGGGCCAAGGGGCTGGGCAGAGAGAAGCGGGCTGCTGTGGCGGGCCGCAGCGGTGATTTTTTTTTTTTTTAATGATTATGTAGCCCGGGCTTGCCAGATTACCAGTCCGGGCCTGCTAGTGTTGGAGCCTCTGCATGCTTCCTAGTGTGTGGCCCCAGCTTCTGCCCGTGGTTCCTGCTGTCTGCCCCTGGTTCCAGCCCGTGACTGCTGTCCCGGTTCCAGCTGTGAGTCCTGCTGTATCCCTGCCTGCGTGTCTCCAGCTGTACCTTGCCCGCTGCCACTAGCAAGCCAAGCAAGGGGTAGCAACCTGGGGGTCACCTGCCGCAGTAAGTCCACCCCACCTTGCGGTGGGCTCTGGTGAAGACCAGCGACCCCTTAGACTCTGCTCACTGGTGTGGCTTACATCATCACTAGCGTTAGTACAGCAGATCCACGACTTGTCAGAAATAGCAGGTCCAAACCTATCTCTGACCATGTGACTAGGTGTTTCTAGGTTCCACTTTCCATCTTCTCCAGGAAGCGGAAATCATATGCAGATAGTTCGGAAGTTCACAAGCTGTCAGCGCTATAACACGTGTCGGCAGCAAGCGAGTGCTTACAGGGGGGCTCCCCGGGTGATCGCTTGATCGTCCGGGCAGCCCATAGAAGGTAGCAGCGGTCTGCTGCTGCCACTCCTATTCCACTGGGCTGTAGCAGCAGGTCGCTACTATGTTAGTTTTTTGCCTTTCAACATGTTGAAAGACAAACGACTGCAACGATCAGCCGACATCGTCCATGTCGGCTGATCATTGTCTTTTATCACACAAGACGATTATTGGCTGTAACGGACGATATCGGCCGATAATTGTTTTGTGTAATAGGGTCTTTACTGTAAGTTCAGTCATCTCTAGTTATCATAAATCCACACTGTAATAGAAGAAAAGATTGCCTGCATGCAAAAGACTGTGGCATGTGTTATCTGAAATAAAATAGAAAATGGGATTGCCCTTTGTTTTGCATCTCTCCAGGCTTCCTCCTTTCGGAAGGTTGCTATGGCTATAGGTTTGCCCATTTCCCGTGCTGATGTGCCTCTGCATTCTACTGATAGAGTTAATCACGAAGATTCAGACCCAAAAAAAGGTTTTAGTCAAAATATCAGCAAAGCCTAAAATATCCACAAGAAAGAAACCAAAAAGGAAACTGCAAATGCATCGCCCTGCCAGAGAAACCACCACAGTGGGTGTATACCAGTAAGTAATACATTGTGTGCCCCAGGCTTGGCCATAGATGATATGGAAATAGCAGTCACTGTAGGCTAGGACCGCTGGGAGGTCTTTATCACTTTGTTACAACAAACATTTTTGAACCTTTGGAAACTGAAAATAACCAGAATTCTCATAGTTTTTTTTAGAGCATGTCAAAAACACATCTGCACGTTATGAAACGTAAAAAGTATATAATAAGGATAGTGCTATCAATCCAAGCTAATCTTTATCTGATCAAAAAGGCTGTATTAGCTGGCTCAACCCACACTGTATCTGAGCACTGATCTGCTAGATATCCCTGGCGAATGTGTATCTCTATTACACAGAGAGATGAGAGGCTGGCGGCAGAATATCCTTTAACATGCTGAATCAGGAGGAAACAAGGTCCTTATAAGACTATAGGGCCCACAAACGATCCTTCAAACAGCATAGCGCAGGTATCAGAGTCAGCAGGTTAGTAAGCCATAAAATACTGGCCAGATGGGAATACCAAAGTGAATTTATTAAAAAAAGCGACGCGTTTCGGCACACTGGTCTATCAGTGCCTTTCTCAAGCTCAGGTTGAGCTTGAGAAAGGCACTGATAGACCAGTGTGCCGAAACGCGTCGCTTTTTTTAATAAATTCACTTTGGTATTCCCATCTGGCCAGTATTTTATGGCTTACTAACCTGCTGACTCTGATACCTGCGCTATGCTGTTTGAAGGATCGTTTGTGGGCCCTATAGTCTTATAAGGACCTTGTTTCCTCCTGATGTATTTGCTCCACATGCTATGTGGATGATCCCTGGCTAAGCTGCGTTATTGATATCACGTCTGTTATAGTGTTGTGCCTATTATCGCACAACCTAAAAAGGTGAGCACATTGACGTTTTTGTGCATTATTGTTATCCAGTAACTCTGATATTGCACTAGGAAGCGCCCTTTCCTCCTTCTTCTTTAACATGCTGAATGACAGCAATCAACCGATCTGCTGATCACTGGCTCTCCTACACTAAATTGGCAGATAATCTCTCCAGGTAACCCCCCAATGTTCTGCAGTTTTTATTATTTAAGTAGGATTAGGAATTACAAGTAGACAGCTAGCTTGGAGACCATGTTGAATTGTTGTCAGTCATATTTTATAAAACAAAATTCATTCCTTACAACCAGAGTTAGGGCTTATTCCCATGTTCTAAGAAACATGGAAGCTACTTAGTAGAGCCCTGTAGTGGACTCTTTCCCCACCCGGCATCATGTATCAATATGATGCCTGAAGCGGGGAAAGTGTTTGAATTTTTGCAGCACTATAATAAAGCAGGTGTCATTACAGAGGCAAAAGATTATCCTGCTCCTGGCATCATATTGATTCATGATGTTGGTCAGGGAAAAAGTGCAATACAGGGCTTTACTACATAGGTTTCATGTTTCACGGAATGTAGAAATAAGCCCTTAGACAATATATGATGCAGAGAATAGACTAAACTTAACAGCTGAAGTCTAAACTTGTATAACTTGACAGGTTTGTTTGTTAAAAATGCGATGTTATGCTGATAAATCCAGTGTGTACCTCTCGTTATACAAAATAAAGACATGTCAAAGTCGTCCACTCTCTGCTCTGAATTTAAAAAAAAGAGTCGGACTTACACTGGGCTCTCATTTATTTAAAGGGGAACTCCGGATGAGGAAAACTTGTTTTCTAATAAAAGTACATTAAAAGTTATATAGATGTGTCTATACAATACACTATCATATCTGTATGGTTCTGCCACACTGGTAGCTGTTTAAAATCCAGTAAGTGAAGAAAAACGGCCTCTGTGCAAATCCACATTGTCTCCTGCTCCTTCTGCTATGCCCCTTAGGGCCCTATTCCACAGTAATGATAATCGGCCGGATCGTCCCATTTGGCCCGATTCGGCCGATTATCGTTCGGTGAAATAGAGAGAACGATCAGCCGATGATCGTGTCATCGGCTGATCGTTCATTTAGGGCCAGATCTAAAAATCATGGTTCCCCCACCGCACATCGCTACGGTTGAATAGCGGTGCGCGGCGGGCGACCGACGATTTGACAGCAGCAGCATCATCATCATCATACATTACCTGTCCAGGCTTCTTCTCCGAGCTGTCTTCATCCCCGGGTCCCGCGCGCTCTATCTTCTGAATGGCCGGTCAGCTGACGGAGCGCTCAGCCAATCACAGGCCGGGACCGCCGCGGCCTGTGATTCGCTGAGTGTGGCCTGTCAGCTGACCGGCCATTCAGAAGATAGAGCGCGCGGGACCCTGGGATGAAGACAGCGCGGAGAAGCCTGGACAGGTAATGTATTACTGCTGCTGCAAGGAGATCAGTAACGATCTCCTTGCAGCCCTCGCTCAACGATCATAGGGCTGTGGAATAGGCCCAGTAAACGAGCGGTGATCTAGCAGATCGCCGCTCGTTTACATCGTTGATCGGGCCCTCCTCGGTCCGTGGAATAGTACCCTTTGGAGACAAATCTTCCATGCCTCTGTCTCACATTGTGTGTGTTTGCTGAGATCAGGCTGATGATGCAGACAGGGGGCAGGGTGTGATGTCCCAGGAGGCTTGGCTGGATCCCCCAATCCCCTGAGTGATTCCCCTTCTCTGAATGGCCAGAAGCAGATGTTGCAATAATTTCTCTAATTGTGCAGAAATGTGCAGTGAAATTCGGGCTGTGTTCACACATGTTGGAGTGCCATTGCAGTGCTGCAGCATATTTACAAAAATGATGCAGTAACATAAGTAAATGATGCTAAACGGCAGAGAGGATCAGAGCCTTATTGTGGAGCTCAACTTCAAAGATAAAAGATGCTTGATCATAATATGTGCGTGGAAATGAAAAGAAAAAATAATAATTCAAAAAGTTCTTTACTTTATTCCAATATCAGCGTTACAGGTAGAGAATACAGCGTGCTGTGTAGTGTTACAGGTATAGAATACAGCCTGCTGTGTGGTGTTACAGGTAGAGAATACAGCGTGCTGTGTGGTGTTACAGGTAGAGAATACAGTGTGCTGTGTGGTGTTACAGGTAGAGAATACAGCGTGCTGTGTGGTGTTACAGGTAGAGAATACAGAATGCTGTGTGGTGTTACAGGTAGAGAATACAGTGTGCTGTGTGGTGTTACAGGTAGAGAATACAGTGTGCTGTGTAGTGTTACAGGTAGAGAATACAGTGTGCTGTGTAGTGTTACAGGTAGAGAATACAGTGTGCTGTGTGGTGTTACAGGTAGAGAATACAGCATGCTGTGTGGTGTTACAGGTAGTAACTGTGTGCTGTGTCGTGTTACACGTAGAGAATACAGCGTGCTGTGTGGTGTTACAGGTAGTAACTGTGTGCTGTGCGGTGTTACAGGTAGAGAATACAACGTGCTGTGTGGTGTTACAGGTAGTAACTGTGTGCTGTGTAGTGTTACAGGTAGAGAATACAGTGTGCTGTGTGGTGATACAGGTAGAGAATACAGCGCTGTGTGATGTTACAGGTAGAGAATACAGCATGCTGTGTGGTGTTACAGGTAGAGAATACAGCGTGCTGTGTGGTGTTACAGGTAGAGAATACAGCGTGCTGTGTGGTGTTACAGGTAGAGAATACAGCGTGCTGTGTGGTGTTACAGGTAGTAACTGTGTGCTGTGTGGTGTTACAGGTAGAGAATACAACGTGCTGTGTGGTGTTACAGGTAGTAACTGTGTGCTGTGTGGTGTTACAGGTAGAGAATACAGTGTGCTGTGTGGTGATACAGGTAGAGAATACAGCGTGCTGTGTAGTGTTACAGGTAGAGAATACAGCGCGTGTATAACAAAGGGAAACTTCAGCTCACCCTATTGGCAATTGGTGGTCGTAGTATAATGCAGTTCCCCGGGAAGCAGGAGCACATGAATAAAGTTGCGGGCCGTCACCCGTGTGAATTGTGTCAAAAACAAGGGGTATCCACAGCTCCTTAAAAAGTATATGCGTTTTTATTGGTACAACTTAAAAAATAACAAAAAACATTAAAACCGCGCCGACGCGTTGCGGAGGCAACCCTCCTTAATCATGGCTGGTGTGTGTTTGAACATTCAATACCTTTATACATAACAAAAGTGTACCTCCTCCATCCGGGCCCCACCCCCGGGCGGGGAAAAAAGAGCAAGGGGGCCAAAAAGGAGAAACCACGTGATACACATTATAAATAAACAAATAAATAATACTGAACCAAACAAAAAACAAGGCAAGTAAATAAGTAAATTAGTAAATAAACATTAGGTCTGTTTTTTGGTTCATGCCCTTCGGAAAACGGGTTGCGAGATGTAAGATCCAATATGCCTCCCTCTTGCGTAGCATTTGGACCCAATCTCCACCCCTTTTCGGTTTGTCCACCCTTTCAATGGCCTGTATAGTGAGTGAACTAGTATCACCCTCATGACACTGATGAAAATGTCTGGACAACCCTGACATGGCTCTGGAACCTCCAAAGGGAGGATCAACAGAGCGAATGTCACGGAGGTGTTCAGAAAATCGGATTTTGAGTTTCCTTTTGGACGAGCCTACATACTGTAATCTACAGGTAGTACAGTGTGCTAGATACACAGTGTATGTAGTATCACAATTTAAAAACCTCCGTATCTTGAAGCTACGTCCCGTGGTGTAGGAAGTGAAAGTGGATTGTTTTGTTGTGAGAAATACAGCGTGCTGTGTGGTTTTACAGGTAGAGAATACAGCGTGCTGTGTGGTGTTACAGGTAGAGAATACAGCGCTGTGTGGTGTTACAGGTAGAGAATACAGCGTGCTGTGTGGTGTTACAGGTAGAGAATACAGTGTGCTGTGTGGTGTTACAGGTAGAGAATACAGCGTGCTGTGTGGTGTTACAGGTAGAGAATACAGAATGCTGTGTGGTGTTACAGGTAGAGAATACAGTGTGCTGTGTGGTGTTACAGGTAGAGCATACAGTGTGCTGTGTGGTGTTACAGGTAGAGAATACAGTGTGCTGTGTGGTGTTACAGGTAGAGAATACAGTGTGCTGTGTGGTGTTACAGGTAGAGAATACAGCGTGCTGTGTGGTGTTACAGGTAGTAACTGTGTGCTGTGTACTGTTACAGGTAGAGAATACAGTGTGCTGTGTGTTGATACAGGTAGAGAATACAGTGTGCTGCGTGGTGTTACAGGTAGAGAATACAGCGTGCTGTGTGGTATTACAGGTAGAGAATACAGTGTGCTGTGTGGTGTTACAGGTAGAGAATACAGCGTGCTGTGTGGTGTTACAGGTAGAGAATACAGAATGCTGTGTGGTGTTACAGGTAGAGAATACAGTGTGCTGTGTGGTGTTACAGGTAGAGAATACAGTGTGCTGTGTAGTGTTACAGGTAGAGAATACAGTGTGCTGTGTGGTGTTACAGGTAGAGAATACAGCATGCTGTGTGGTGTTACAGGTAGTAACTGTGTGCTGTGTCGTGTTACACGTAGAGAATACAGCGTGCTGTGTGGTGTTACAGGTAGTAACTGTGTGCTGTGCGGTGTTACAGGTAGAGAATACAACGTGCTGTGTGGTGTTACAGGTAGTAACTGTGTGCTGTGTAGTGTTACAGGTAGAGAATACAGTGTGCTGTGTGGTGATACAGGTAGAGAATACAGTGTGCTGTGTGGTGTTACAGGTAGAGAATACAGCGTGCTGTGTGGTGTTACAGGTAGAGAATACAGTGTGCTGTGTAGTGTTACAGGTAGAGAATACAGCGTGCTGTGTGGTGTTACAGGTAGAGAATACAGTGCTGTGTGGTGTTACAGGTAGAGAATACAGCGCTGTGTGGTGTTACAGGTAGAGAATACAGCGTGCTGTGTGGTGTTACAGGTAGAGAATACAGCGTGCTGTGTGGTGTTACAGGTAGAGAATACAGCGTGCTGTGTGGTCTTACAGGTAGTAACTGTGTGCTGTGCGGTGTTACAGGTAGAGAATACAACGTGCTGTGTGGTGTTACAGGTAGTAACTGTGTGCTGTGTAGTGTTACAGGTAGAGAATACAGTGTGCTGTGTGGTGATACAGGTAGAGAATACAGTGTGCTGTGTGGTGTTACAGGTAGAGAATACAGCGTGCTGTGTGGTGTTACAGGTAGAGAATACAGTGTGCTGTGTAGTGTTACAGGTAGAGAATACAGCGTGCTGTGTGGTGTTACAGGTAGAGAATACAGTGCTGTGTGGTGTTACAGGTAGAGAATACAGCGCTGTGTGGTGTTACAGGTAGAGAATACAGCGTGCTGTGTGGTGTTACAGGTAGAGAATACAGCGTGCTGTGTGGTGTTACAGGTAGAGAATACAGCGTGCTGTGTGGTCTTACAGGTAGTAACTGTGTGCTGTGCGGTGTTACAGGTAGAGAATACAGCCTGCTGTGTGGTGTTACAGGTAGAGAATACAGCGTGCTGTGTGGTGTTACAGGTAGAGAATACAGTATGCTGTGTGGTGTTACAGGTAGAGAATACAGCGTGCTGTGTGGTGTTACAGGTAGTAACTGTGCGCTGTGCGGTGTTACAGGTAGAGAATACCATGCCACTCGGCCAATCAGCTGTTGGGCACAACTGCAGCACCCACTGTGGCTGACATAGTGGTGTCCTATTGTTGCCTATTACTCACAACCGAGCGTGAGTTAAGGGGCTAGGTATCAGGGTGGTTTGGTGAACTCCCCACTGGGAGGCACCCCTAGCAACAGGCTTTCCTTCCCTGGAGGGATATCTGGCTATTCCCGTTGTTTGAGACTCACAACTGAGGCTCCACGGACCCTGTTTTTGCATATTCTAATTTTTCAGAGGGTAGTGTATCAATGGAGACACTTGATTGAGTACTTCATTGGATTTTTTTTTTTTTTGGATCTCCTTGACTTCAGTGATTGTTGTGTTTTACTGATGTGCAGCCGGATGAAGTACTGACACGGCCCTTGCTGCTAGAGTGCCCTACTAGAGTCCTTCACTCCCTTCCCTACACAGCTATTACTGTATGTTAAAGGGGCCAGGTTACATACTTGAAGCTGAATGAAAACCTGTAAACCTATTGAAGTTTACTGTACCAGGATTCGCAGAGGATTTCAAACTGGTGAAGCTACCCTAACACCAGTTTGATAAATCTCCCCCTGAATGTCTGATGACTAGATTTACCAACATTTTAAAAACACATCAACAGATATCTGCTACTTTGGGGATAGTGAACAATTGTTCAACATTAATGCTTATTTTATTCAATATTTATCTGTATTCAGTGTATGACAAGCCTCAAAATTAGCCGACCGCATGTGCTAGGTCAGTGCTCTTATAAAGTCCTCACTATTACCATTACAGTATTACAGTATTTGTCTTTGCATATCAGGCTTCTGGCTAGAAGGTACAATGACTCATGGCCATTATAACAGAGTTTGTGAAAGGTGTATAGTTTTATTCACAAGATTATACCATATAAATATTTTCTTTTCCTTAGTGAGAATTAGCACCAGACACAAATAAAAAGATTTCACAAGGAACTCAGAAACACATATTTTTATAGGATATGCGGGCTGCATGACAATGTTTGGTTGGCATGGTCTTTGTCTTATTCAGTCACATTATTTGGTGTTCAAAGAAAAATGAATTCCCAAAAGCCTAATACTACCATGATTCTTTTTTTTTTTTGCAGTTCCAGCTGAAATCTGCCTTCCACATGCTCCATTAAGATAAATGTTGGTAGTCTCAAATAAACATCCTGCTGACATTTACAGATTACTGCTTCTGGTGCATATAATATAAAACAATAGACATCCTATGCTTACCTATCCGCACTCCCTCGATATTCTTTTTTGGTGTTGTCCCTGCTGACTGCAGAGCCTCAACTTCCTAGGCAAACTTGTCTCAGGAGAGAAAGTCTGCTCAGCCAATCACTGGCCGTGGAGCAGTCCTATCTCAGTCAGTGATTGGCTGAGCAGGCTGTTACTCCAGAGACGAGCTGGACTAGGAAGTGGAGGCTCTGCAGTCAGCAGGGTTACCAGTGACACCAGAAGATAACATTGGGGGAGTGGGGAGAGGTAAGCATAGGATGTTTATTATTTTATATGCACCAGCAGCAGTAGATAACAAAATACAGAATACCGGACAACCCTTTATGTTTTATGAGGTAGTATTTTCAACAAAGTCTTGTTGTCCTACATTGCCAACAGAGGATGTGGTTGCAGAATAGGCTAATAGATTGAGTGCTGTTTGGTGAAAGGTGGGAATTCCCTAAACCAGTGATTTTCAACCTTTTTTGAGCCGCGGAACACTTTTTATACTTAAAAAATCCCGGGGCACACCACCAACCAAAATGGCACAAAATCAGTACATATTATACATATAGTTAATAATATAGATTCTAAATGTATTTATACTCACTCAGTGTGAAACCTGGGCCTGTTTTCTTCTCCCCCCTGTGCTTCTCTCCACCATACTTCTCCCCCCTGCTTCTCTCCTGTGCTTCTCTCCACCATACTTCTCCCCCCTACTTCTCTCCACCATACTTATCCCCCCTGCTTCTCTCCCCCATGCTTCTCTCCCCCATACTTCTCTCCTGTGCTTCTCTCCCCCCTGCTTCTCTCCACCAAACTTCTCTCCCCCCTGCTTCTCTCTCCCATCCCCATGTTTCTCTCCCCCCTGCTTCTCTCCCCTGTTTCTCCCCCATCCCCATGTTTCTCCCCCCCATCCCCAGGTTTCTCTCGCCCATCTCCAGGTTTCTCTCCCCCATTGTTTTCTCCTGTTTCTCTCCCCCCTGCTTCTCTCCCCCCGTTTCTCCCCCATCCCCATGTTTCTCTCCCCCCGTTTCTCCCCCATGCTTCTCTCCCCCATCCCCAGGTTTCTCTCCCCCATCTCCAGGTTTCTCTCCCCCCCTTCCTCCTCACCTCCTGCAAGATGGTTGCCGCTGCTGTCCGCCTCACCTACGGGCGGCCCATAGGGCCCGCACCACGCTGATTGGATAGGAGGTGCACATGCGGGCGCTACAGGTGGCCAGTAGGTGAGGCGGACAGCAGCAGCGGGGCGATCTGCAGGGGCACCATAGTTTGGGGAACTTTCCCCGCGGCACACCCGACCATGTGTCGCGGCACACTGGTTGAAAATCACTGCCCTAAACAAACCACCACTTTAAGTGGCATTTTATCTGGAGAACCATTAGCATAGAACAATCATACAATAGGATATCGGGTAGGAATCACTTTTACATTGCTTTTAAAGGTGGCTTTAGGATACCTGTTACAAGGCATTCTTTGCATTTTCTTAAGTTCTCAGATGCACATAGAGCACTACTCCATGGATGACACATAGGTATGTTGTATGGCCACATAAATGTCACTAAATGCTGTTAAAAACATCTCAGACAAGAAGGCAGGCCCCATAACAATCTACATAAAATGAAATAAAAATAAATTAGTCACAAAATAGAAACAGATATAAAAACATCTCAATATCCGTCTCTTTGGTAAAGGAAAATCTATCACATACGTTGCTTTTAATTAAAAGAAAGCTCCTTTTAAAAATCCCTATTGTTGGCTGCAACCACAAGTAAACGCTGCGCCTGTGGTTTATCACATACATGACTCCTTGTCTTCTCCAAGTCAGTACCAGATTATTTAAAGGCACAATCAAGCGATGCCATGTATAGTGATATAAGAGGTAATAAAGCAGGCATTGTTTTCAATATGGACCAATTACACACTAATTTTATGTTTAGCGAATTGTCACAGTAAGGGCCCTATTATACGGAAAGATTATCTGCTGAATCAGGCCGATTGTTATCTTTTGGCAGGTTTAAAAATCATTACCCACCAGACATGCATTGCTCTGTGTAACAGGAGGTGCGAGGCCGACCACCGATGATTGGCCACTCAGCCAATCACTTGCCACGCTGTCCCATCTCAGACAGTCATTGGCTGAGCTGCAGGAGACAGGACCAGAAGTGTCCAAGGCGGCTGCGGTGAGTGGGGAAAGCAGGACATTGGGGAAGCTTGGGCAAGTATATATTTTATTATTTTCTATGTAAAAAGCAAGGGCTGCACGGACATCGCTAGCAATGTCTGTGCAGCCCTCATGCACGATAATTGAGCTGTGTGTAGGCTCGGTAAGTGAGTGCCAATCTAGCAGATTGGTAAAATGTCGTGTCTAAGTAAATTCAAGATTGATGCTGGTTTCACACATTGCCGTTTTCTTTTAAACTGCCACTGCAGTCTTTGTGCCAAAGTTTGTGGGCAGAAACCCCCTCCCCTCTATGATGTGGCTCCATTGATTCTAATGGAGCCGCGTCATAGAGGGGACGGGGGTTCCCCCTACTGGGGGCGGGCTGGCCCGTCTCCAGTGCATCAACCCAGACCGATGCTCGGTAATAGACCAGCGTCGTGCGTGGGAACCTGGCCGCGGTTCAAAAAAAGGACCGTCGCACCGGCTTCCCCATGCCGGCCCCGTTCTATTCATGTGCAAAACTTAAAGCAAATGCACTGATGGTACATTTGCTTTAAGTATAGCACCCCTTTACTGCATACCTTCATCTAGAACATGAGACGACACAAGCAACATGTCATTCCTGGTGTCTGGAATATCCAAGCCAAACAGAATAACTTCCCGGGCCATTAATAGCAAATGTTTGACATTGCACTGATGCACGAGATGACTGCTTAGTTTCTTCTATGCCTCATGGTAAAATCACGTGTGATGTGTGAGTGTATGCAAGCTTCCTCAATGTTTGTGAAATCAGTTGTTTTGCAGCTATGGTATTCTGAAAAGTCATGCCATGGTTACACAACAAAATCATATGAATATACTATAAAGTTAAGGAGACTGCAAATCTTAATACTGAGAAGGAAATAATTTATTAGCTTACATACAATAAAAAGAACATTGTAATTACCTGGCTCAATGGGAATGGTGTAATGCCTCATATGTTGGTGCTTGAAGGCAGTTGCCCCCTTGCTATAATAGAGCCAAACAATAGTGATCCCTGATCCCAGTGGTGTATTCACCTTACCCTAGCACAGGGGTAGGAAACATTGGCTCTCCAACTGTTGCAAAACTACAACTCCCATCATGCCTGGCCAGCCAAAGCTAAAGATTTGGCTGTCCAGGCATGATGGGAGTTGTAGTTTTGCAACAGCTAAAGAGCCAAGGTTTCCTACCCCCATCCTAGGAGGACCATTCCAACAAAACAGTATTGTAAAAAGCAGATAAACACGGCTCAGGGATCAGTTTATATTGCTTGGGAAAGCATCTTGTGGTCACACATTCCTTGTGCCATCTGCTCATAAAAGATATTGTAAAGAGTGGACAGGCATTCTAGCAGTAGACACAAAATCATTTTAAATCCTACTATAAGGTAAAAGCAATAAGAGCCATTATGTTGGCTCTGCGGCTAGCTCTGCCAGTGCTATGGAAACACACATGTGGTTATAATTCTCTTTAGCGTGACATTGCGGTTACGTTGTACTAGAAATATTTAAAAGTTATGCTCCGTTTACACGGAATGATTATTGTTTGAATTTTCGCTATAACGATCGCATTTGAGCGATAATCGTTCCGTGTAAACACAGCAAACGATCAACGACGAGCGAAAAATCGTTCATTTTGATCTTTCAACATGTTTACAAATCGTTATTCGTCGTTCGCTAAAAATTTGCAGATCGCTTCCTGTAAACAGTCTTTTAAAGATTCACCCTTTGTAAAAGATGGGCTTAAGCGATCTTAAAAATGATCGCAATAACGATTTTTCTTACGAATTGTCTTACGATTTTTCTAACCATTTATTCGTCTAAACACTGATCGTAATAAAAACCAAATCGTTGCTTCAAAATCGTTAAACTTTCGATTGGGCGAATTATCGCTTTGTGTAAACGCAGCATTAGTGCTTTTCATATTATGGCTTTAGTAAATAATTTGTGAAAAGTTAAATGTATTACAAGTAATATATATATATATATATATATATATATATATATATATATATATATATATATATATATATATATAACAACTAATGGAACAGCATCCTAGTAGTTCAGTATTCTTCACATAAGACACTGAACACTTATCAATCTCATGCTGCCTGAACTATCAGTATGATTCTATGCACCTTTTCCCTGGCCAACCAGCCTTAATTGATTTGGGTATAAAACATTTTTTTAATTTTTCTTCAAATTTTATTTGAATTTCAACAATTATCCGTTTAAGAAATTTAACACAATATTTATACACTTCTCCTTGAACCCAGCCCCAAGTATAAAGAGAGATCTAACAAGGGTGGTGGGGCACACAGAAGCCACTGAGGAGCACCTCAATCACTCATTGGCCAGGCGATCAAGTCATCAAGTGATGACTTACCCCTAGTATATGCATTACTCTATGATTAGTGGGGGTCTGAAGTCTGGTGAGCACTTCACCCCCCCCCCACCTCCCAGCTGATTTGAGAAGAATAGACCTCATGCATGAAACTTGATGACACTTAGGGGGAGATTTATCAAACATGCTGTAAAGTAAAACTGGCTCAGTTGCCCCTAGCAACCAATCAGATTCCACTTATCATTCCTCACAGACTCTTTGGAAAATAAAAGGTGGAATCTGATTGGTTGCTAGGGGCAACTGAGTCAGTTTCACTTTACACCATGTTTCATAAATCTCCCCCTTAGTGCTTTTCCACAGCAAGAACTTTTGTCACCAGCTGCGTCTGCACGGAGAAGCCCACAGTGACAGGAACACTTTAAAGCAACTCTGTACCCACAATCTGTCCCCCTAAACCGCTCGTACCTTTAGATAGCGGTTTTAATCCAAGATCTGTCCTGGGGTCCATTCGGCAGGTGATGCAGCTATTGTCCCAAAAAACAACTTTTAAACTTGCAGCCCTGTGCCCAACGGCCGGGGCTTAGAATGTCTATGCATTAGGCTGGCACAACCTCTCTGTCCCTCCTCCCCACCCTCCTCATCATTAGGAATGCTCCAGGCAGATTGTCTTGTATTCATCAGCTGTGTGAGCCCGGAACATGGGCTGGATCGTTAAGGCACCTGTGCAATGTTCAAACAGGAGAAAATGTCCCAGTGCCATTCCTAATGATGAAGAGGGTGGCGAGGAGGGATGGAGGGGTGGTGCAAAGTTAGGGCACAGATACTCTAAGCCACGGCCGTTGGGCACGGGGCTGCAAGTTTAAAAGTTGTTTTTAGGACAATAACTGCATCACCTGCCGAACGGACCCCAGGACAGATCTTGGATTAAAAGTAGCTATCCGAAGGTACAAGTGGTTTTGGGGGGGGGGGGGGGGGGGGGGTCAGATTGTGAGTACAGAGTCACTTTAAGTGAATGGGGTTGGCTGTAGTTCCCTGCATGGCTGGGTAGCTGCAAGCATCATTGTACAGGTAAAAACTCAAAAGGAATCCAGCACCACACCATAGCTGCATCCCCTTCACTCTTATTGGTGGGGGTCCCAGAGGTTGCAAAACGTAATGGCATCCTAGCCATATGCTATCTTTTTATGAGCTAGGGAAACCTATTTTAATGTATTACATAAAAATAATATGGTACCTTGGTGAAATGTTTTAAAGTGTGTGCATGGTTAGCAGAGGCCTGAACCTACTGATAATGCTTTTTTTCTTAAAATGAAAAAAGTTGAAATTTTTTTCTTTCAAATCAACTTCTCAATTGGTGTCAGAAAGGGTCAGAGATTTGTAATTTACTTCTGCTGCTGTATATCCTATATATCTATGTCTATAACTATGACACACAGCAGCTAAGCACTGGAAGACTTGAGAATTTTTTAATAGGAGTAAATGACAAATCTCTGACACTTTTTGACACCAGTTGAATTGAAAGGAAATTTTTTTGGCTGTTGTACGCCTTTAACCATATTTCTGCAGGAATGCAGAGGCTGCTAACACGGTTAGATGACCACAACATAGATTTTTGTAAGAAGAAATCAGCCTACACAGAGTTGATTTTGTAATCCCCAGCAGATGTGACTTCTGCAGAAAATCTTCACTATTGCTGAATTCCTGCAGACCCATGAAAGTCAAGAGATAACTAAATCCACTGCAAATTACATATGTGTGAAGAACCCTTGCATTGGAAATATAAAGGTCTGCATCGGAGCTATAGACACAACAAAATAGGAAAATCTGAAATGGTGAAGACTCTTTTCCCATGTGCTCTGTATTTCAATTTAGATGCATCGTAATCATAATCATATATTTGTACTTGGACTCAAAAGTGGAGCACACCATGATTTAAAGTAAAAAGATGCACACAAACAGACAGGAGATACGATCTGCCTCCATTTAGACCACTGGAGTCAATGGGGCCCATGCTTGTCCATACTCATATACGGTTTAGGTGCTACTGGAGACACAACTGCACTGTGAACTCAAAAGAAAGAAAATCACATTAAAAGAGGATTAGGGCAAGCTGCAATAAAAATAAATAAAAATTAGCAATGCATGACCTTTCTTTATAGAAGTATATTTATTAAGCCATGTGAATTCTCTGTCTTTCGTGTACATCTGCTTAAAAAAAAAAGTTATAGATTAGCCTTCTTCCTTATGGCAATGTAATTAGTGACCCTTTAAGGAAAGAGAGAGAGAGACAACTCTTTATTGTAAGTGCCCTGAAGGGTCGTGTGAAAACCAGTCCAGGTGCAAGTCATAGGGGGGCACTTAACGCTTGTCAGTGTAAACAATGGAGCTCCATAGAAGACTGCACATCCTCTATGACCCATTTTGCTGTTTTCCTGTAGGGACAATGCAGAAGAATTCCACATAAAACACTACGGCTTTCATCAACTCCGCAGGACATTGTCAGATCGGAAGCCCCCCTCAGATTAGCAAAGTTCACACCAATCTTCTAAAGTTGTATCATTTATTAAGATCAAATATGAGCTCAAATTAAACTCAGAAAAGTTGTTTTGGATCTTTAATGTATACAATTCATGTGGAGAAATACCAGAGCGGAAAATAACCAATGTACCTTCACATTCTGAGAATTTCTGAAGGAAAAAAAAAA
Organism: Dendropsophus ebraccatus; assembly: GCF_027789765.1. Classification (NCBI taxonomy): domain Eukaryota; kingdom Metazoa; phylum Chordata; class Amphibia; order Anura; family Hylidae; genus Dendropsophus; species Dendropsophus ebraccatus. The sequence continues at coordinate 55,694,125 of NC_091463.1, forward strand.
AGTTTCACATACTTGTAAAGGAAATTACACTACATTTTTTTTTACAAGGTTTAAAAAAAAATTTAAATCGTTTTCTAGCTATGATATTATGCATAGTCCATATTATATCAAAGGATCCTGTCCTTTCATCTGTTACAGTCCAGACCACAGCGTAGCTCCCAGGGTGCTTAGTACGTTGTGATGCTGCCATATAGAAAAATCAGAAAGACCACCTCACACTGTGTATGGCAACTATACGCTTTAAAGCAGTACCCCGGAGGGGGAAAAAAACATTTAAATCAAATGGTGGCGGAAAGTTATACAGATTTGTTAATTTAAAAAATCTCAAGCCTTCCAGTACTTATCAGTTGCTGTATGTCCTGCAGGAAGTGGTGTATTATCTACAGTCTGACACAGTGCTCTCTGTTGCCACCTCTGTCTATGTCAGTAACTGTCCAGAATAGGAGCAAATCCCCATAGAAAAACTCTACTGTTTTGGATAGTTCCTGTCATGGACAGAGGCTGCAGCAGAGAGCACTGTGTCTGACTAGAAAGAATACACCACTTCCTGCAGGACATACAGCAGCCAATAAGTACTGGAATACTGGAATTTTTTTTTTAATTAGAAATAATTTACAAATCTGTATAACTTTCTGACACCAGTTGATTTTTTTTTCTCCTCCGGAGTACCTCTTTAAGGTGTCTGATAGTAAAATAGGGTAAAACAATCTTCATGACATTAAAATGTGAGGCCTGTTCATCAGTAAAAAGCATCTACTGTGGCAGGAGAGAACAGGACTTGTTTTATTGTATAACTGAGCACAGTATTCAGTCAAGTAAAATACCAAAAGGGTCGGAAAATCCTTAGGGGAATAAGAAGTCTGTTCATTTCCAAGGAAAGCGGATCACTCTGTAGACAAACAGAATGCCGAGGACTCCAGGCACATTGATACATGACTGAATGGATCTGCTTGTTTCTGGAGGGTATTTCACACAGTACTAGTGAAGGTATCACTGACATAAAAGCCACTGACTGCAGTAACAGAACTCTATGAAACCAGTGTGGAATTCCTCCAGGAATTATGTAAGACTTTGGCACTAGATTACAGGAAATGACTGGAAGGTGACAACGTATTAGTCAAATGGGGTTGTCTTCCAGTTGTAACATAAGAATGAAATAAACCTTAGTTCTGACAGATATTCTATTGCTTATGTAAAGACGCAATGAGATTGGGTTGCTGGACAAAGCTCCATTATGTGCAGATGTTAGTGCTCGGAAACAGCCAACCATGCCTGGACTCCATTATCTATGTCTTTTACAACAACTGTTCGCTTTCTATACTCCCCCTGTGTTGGCTCTCATCTGCGGAGGACAAGTTCTTAGGGTTTCGACCCCATTCTCTCTCTATATATAGATGGTACGGGTCATTTTTCGATTCTTGCTTTCTGGATCTGGTGTAAGCCAAAATAAGTCCTCCTGCTAGGCAGCCATAAAATATCATTATGAGCAGGATATACAAGTAAGCGTCATCACTGTCGTCCTCATTGGCAGGGGTGCTGGTGGCGTTCATCCGCTCTAGTTCCTGCAACATTTGTACCAGAAGTTTCTTGAGGCGCGATGGATCGCTGCAGTTAAGATTCATAGTCGAGCTGGTTGTAGGACAGGGATAAAAAAATAGATCCACAAAAACGTCGGAGAACTGGTAAATGTCTTCTTTTCACCTGTGGAGAAAAATGGGTTTGGTTATTTTTTGTTCTTAGCTGGCCTGTCCTTCCATACAAAAGGAATGGGATTGGTACAGTGGTAAAAGCAGACATACATTCAGAGGCATCCGTCCCCTTCATCAGACTCCATTCATGTAGCCATATAAATGCCATATACTGTATATAGCAACAAAACCATTATCCACTAAAGGAGCGTGGGAAACACTTTCCTAAAGATTTCCTGGGGAAATTTTTCCTGCCGGATAATGACAGGATTTGTTTCTGCTATACTGCTAAATATACCGGTTGTACTGTTAAACAGTCATGTGACTTCAATCCACAAAGTCTTTTCATCTGTATTTTGGGTTTATTTACTATTATAATTCATGAAGATACAACTTATGCATGCCTGCTTCAGCTTATATACGAATAGATGTATTACGGCAGAAACCAGTAGACTGTCACCGCTCAGACGAGTCCATCTCGAAAGTGGAGGCAGGATTGTTCAGCCAGGGACCCGAAGATGATGTAGAACACAGGGGAGGTGTGGTAGGTGGGACTAGCCTGCTGGTTATGTTGTTTGCCAAGACAGCAACATATTACAAGCCTAAATTGAGCAGGCATACCCTTTTAATGCTTGCTTGATTATAACTATTAGGGATGAGCGTATTTACAGTAGGAACAAAGCGAAGTGCTTAATTTCTATTGGCATTCTGCTCATCAGGCTGCGGGCTTTGAAGTCTGCTCCGTTCCCTGCCGCTCCTCCCTAGGTACTGGGAAAAGATGGATCCCATCCTGGGAAACTTCCATCTTGCCACCATTTTTTCCCCACACCATAGGACCTATATGCGATAAAGGCCCGCAAACCAGGATACCATCCATAATGCTTTATTCGCTCTTCACATAAAATACAGAATTAACCCCTGTATTTTATGTGAAGACTGAATAAAGCATTACGAATGGTATCCTGGTATCTTACCTGGTGAAGCTTGCACTGCCGTGCAACGGACGGGTGGAGCTCTGGCGGGTGTGGCGAGCTGAGAATCTCTTTCTGTTAATAGGCCCTATATGGGAACACATCCCAAGACCAATTTTACACAAACAGGGGACGTGCGGCCAATAATGATGCACTTAAATAGCCGCATAAATGATCCAGCATTGTAAAGGCTCAGCAAATGAGCGCTGATCCATGTAAAAAGGCCCTTAGGTTGCAGGGAAAAATCACAGAGGAAAGACATGTTTTCTCCCAAACTACCACCTCACCTTTATATTTATGCAATATTGCAGCTTAGCCCATGGAAGCGAAGGGAACAAATATTTTTTTTTTTTTCCAAAGAAAGCAGCTTTGTTTTCCTAATCCTGGATATTCCCCTAATTTAGTGAGATGGGGTGCTAATAAAAGGTAATAGCAAGACCTTTTCATTCGGGATCAGCATGCAGAAACATGTCACTTTCATTAACCATTGCTTATAGAGGAATAGCTCTCTTTGACAAGCTATGCAAAGTGCTGCAGAATCAGTTGGTGCTATACAAATAAAAGCATTACCCTAACTCTGATGTGTCAATGGGAATATGTGCACCAAAACCCCCCCACATGTAAGCCTTGTAGATGGGCTAACAGACATGCAGACTTTCCAATGACAGAAGTTTAGAGAAACTTAATATAACATTAATGCATACTGGAAAAAAAGTGTTCTGAAATGTGTAATGTAAAACACTGGGATGGAATGTAAGCAGAATGACTTCCAGCCACGCTATAGAGAGAAAAGCCCCCTCTGTAGGAGCGTGCTGTCTGGTAAACATGTAGCATGTCTATACAGCTGCCGGCACCCATGAGCATCATAGAAAGATACTACACCCACCTCCCCACCCCATTAGGTAATCCAAGCAGGGCTCATACATGCGTCTGTACAGGAACTACACCTAAGCATAAACACAGAAATACCTGAATATACAGTAAATAAAAGTGAGTATACAAAGGGGGAAGGACTTAAAAATAACACTGGATAAAAATAATCAGAAAAACCTGTGAACACAAAGCCATGGATCCATTGTCCATGGTTGCATATAAGCATTCATTCACCAACTGTATTTTCAGATCTATTGATTCCTATTGGAAAGGCCAACCCAAATAAGCACTGAATAATATCCCTGGCACATAGTAATCGAAAATCCTACTCTGTCTGCAATTACAGTTTGCTGACCAGAAAATATGGCAAGGAGGACACTTACAGAGTGCAGTTTAGTTATCTTTTTTTTACTTCAAAAAAATGGAAATGGCATATAATCCTTATATTATTTAATTAATTAATTAGGAGGGATGGTCCGAATCTTCCGAGGTTCGGGTTCGTATGAACCCAAACGCTCGGCATCAGATTCCCGCTGTCTGCCTGCTCCGTGCAGCGGGTGGATACAGCGGGAGGACCGCCTGGAAAACTGGGATACAGCCTATGGCTATGGCTGTATCCCAGTTTTCCAGGCGGTCCTCCCCCATATCCACCCTCTCCACAGAGCTGCCAGGCAGCGGGAATCATTGCAGAGAGTTCGGGTTCGTACGAACCCAAACCGAAACAGGTTCAGACCATCCCTGGGATCTACACCTAGTTTTGGCTTTAAAGGTGCAGCACAAACTGCAAGTACACTGCCCTATGTGAGAGCAGCCCTGGTGGAGTATACAGCAGCTGCTGGCCATATAAAGCGAAAACGATGTACGTCCTGTATAGGGATCTATGGTTACCCTCAGAGAACTATTATAAGAACCAGCTGAATCCGGAGCTCCAGGATGCAATAAAACTTTATCCGCAGAGCAGATATGTTCCAGTACAAAGAAAAGCAGCAGAGTGTGCAGGATGTGAGATGCACAGATAAGTCACACCGAGATCTCACTGCCCACTCACAGCACCGTGGGGGGCAAGTGTCAGTAAGAAGAAGGTTTAGCACTACCACTATAGACTGCAAAGCAAGGAGAGGCACATTTAGGCTACAACTATACCAAAACCCATGGAACATGGTCTGAAAGGGTAAAAAATATATACTAGAAAAATGTGGTCTAGATCAGGGGGTGGTCTTCTTGAAGTAGTAGTGTTGTGGTGAGGGTCCACAGGATTACAAAGCTGGAGTTCTTCATCAGCTCTGCTACATTACTTCCACTTGCTGCTGTCATTGATGATGGTGTATATATATGTTCTTTAGAATACAATTTATTGGTTTCCCAGCAAGAAATAGCTGATTACTTTGAATGTTGGGATTAGAATTAAATACATAGAACACTGCTATAATAGTATACATAGAGTGATATACATAGAACACTGCTATAATAGTATATATAGAGTGATATACATAGAACACTGCTATAATAGTATACATAGCGTGATATACATAGAACACTGCTATAATAGTATATATAGAGTGATATACATAGAACACTGCTATAATAGTATACATAGCGTGATATACATAGAACACTGCTATAATAGTATATATAGAGTGATATACATAGAACACTGCTATAATAGTATACATAGCGTGATATACATAGAACACTGCTATAATAGTATATATAGAGTGATATACATAGAACACTGCTATAATAGTATACATAGCGTGATATACATAGAACACTGCTATAATAGTATATATAGAGTGATATACATAGAACACTGCTATAATAGTATATATAGAGTGATATACATAGAACACTGCTATAATAGTATACATAGAATGTTACACATAACACTGCTATAATAGCATACATAGAATGTTACACATATCACTGCTATAATAGCATACATAGAATGTTACACATAACACTGCTATAATAGTATACATAGTGATATACACATAACACTGCTATAAAAGCATACATAGAACGTTATACATAACACTGCTATAATAGCATACATAGTGATATACACAACACTGCTATAATAGCATCCATAGTGATATATACATAACGCTGGTATAATACTATGCATAACACTGCTATAATAGCATACATAGTGATATACACATAACACTGCTATAATAGCATACATTGAATGTTATACATATACCATGGAGGGTTATGATTAGCCTTGTCTCTTCCACAATGATATACCTGGCAGCCCAGCCAGCTTCCCATCCTATATCTCCTCAGTATACAGCGTGCTGAGTGCAGCCCATCTGCAGACTCCAGGCTGCTGTCTCCTCTCCCGTGTATAATCTTATACAGCTATATGGAGTGACCCTTTACCTGTTGGTCTCAGCCCCTGTGCAGTCTTCGCTACAGATCCCCGTGTACCTAGACAGGATTCACACAGTCCGCACACTCACCTTCCACAGCGTCTACTCCCACCGCATCCCGGAGAGTCAGCCCCCGTACACACTGAGCGGAGCACCGAGCGGTATGGCTGCAGGAGGGAGGCGGCGGCTCCTACACTGAGGGAGGCTGCGAGGGTCGTGTGTGCCGGGTCACGTGGTTCCCCCCTCGGTGCGGGAGGCGGGACGGTCTGGGCGGTGTGTGCTGTGGGGACTGTGAGACTGTGGACCGTGTGTCTGAGCTGCCCCGCGCTGACTGACGTAATCAAGTGCTGTATCCTATTGTCTACTGCTGTATACGTTTCTGACAGTGTTCCACTATGGTGTTACCCCTTGAAGGGGTTAGCTAGCCAGGAAAATGTGCTCATTTCTTTCAGAGACAACAGGACTCCAGTTCAGGTGTTAATTACAATAAAAAAAACAGTCACTTAAATGGAACTAGTTGCAAAACCTTCATCCAGACTGGAGACAAGATTGGGTGCTGTCTCTGGGAGAAAGAAAGTGGACATGTTTTTCTAACGCTGAATAACCCCTTTAAATCTTTATGTGTCTGACACACTGTAGTGACATCATTCTCTCACACTGTCTCTGGGGGGCACAGGCACTGTGCTCGGGCCATGTCTCTGGGGGGCACAGGCACTGTGCTCGGGCCATGTCTCTGGGGGGCACAGGCACTGTGCTCGGGCCATGTCTCTGGGGGGCACAGGCACTGTGCTCGGGCCATGTCTCTGGGGGGCACAGGCACTGTGCTCGGGCCATGTCTCTGGGGGGCACAGGCACTGTGCTCGGGCCATGTCTCTGGGGGGCACAGGCACTGTGCTCGGGCCATGTCTCTGGGGGGCACAGGCACTGTGCTCGGGCCATGTCTCTGGGGGGCACAGGCACTGTGCTCGGGCCATGTCTCCGGGGGGCACAGGCACTGTGCTCGGGCCATGTCTCTGGGGGGCACAGGCACTGTGCTCGGGCCATGTCTCTGGGGGGCACAGGCACTGTGCTCGGGCCATGTCTCTGGGGGGCACAGGCACTGTGGGAGGGAGGGAGGCCACAGAATGGGCCTGCAACCCCACTGTCACAGGACCAGACCCCATGTCTCCGCCCCCCCACACCCCGCAGGCAGAGAAGGCGGCCAACACCAGAATATTGGTATATAATTTTGTCAAACCATATTGCCTTGTGTACCGCACACGTGAGTCCCTACACTAAAACAACAGGGGAGGGGGGCCACAACTCCACTGTCACAGGACCAAACCCCATGGGTCCAAGCAACACAAGTGTGAACAAGATGCAGGGGCGCCGCAATGATGAGGCGACCTGAATCGTCTGCCTCAGGCGGCGCCACCAGCTATCTTCATGGGGGCGGCATTCAGTGGCAGATTATAATATGAGCGGTTCGGGCGGCCGCCCACATTATAATCCGCCACTGACTGTACCCAGGGCCGCTTTAACCAGAGGGCACATGGTGCACGTGCACCGGGCCCACTGGTTAAAGGGCCCCCCCCCCCGAGCAGGCCGGCCGTTGCTATGTGCGACCAGTGCGGTCGCACAGGGCTCCGGCCACCAGCCTGTCAGGTGGGAGCGCCATGGATGGGTAATCTACTTACCCCTCCATGGCGCCCCCTGCAGGGCCCCCCCCCCCCCGTCCGCCGCTGCCCCCGTCCGCTGCTGCTGCGGCGCTTCAGCGCTGCAGCAGCAGCGACACTGACAGAGAGAGAGCCATTGGCTCCCTCCCTGTCAGTCACTCACTCTTGTGGCCGCACTTCCTGCGGTCACAAGAGGCCGCGCTCTCCCTCTAGCGGCCGACGTCACTGGAGCGTCGGCGCGAGGGTAAGGGGAGTGCAGCCTCTTGTGACTGCAGGAAGTGCGGCCACAGGAGGGAAGAGAAGAGGATTGCGTGGACCTAGGTGAGTAACAGTGTTTGTTTTTTTCAATGTTATATGGGAGGGGGAGCTATATACTATGGGGGAGCACAGGGGGCTATATACTATGGGGGGGCACAGGGGGCTATATACACTATGGGGGAGAACGGGGGCTATATACTATTGGGGAGCACAGGGGGCTATATACTATGGGGGAGAACAGGGGGCTATATACTATGGGGGAGAACGGGGGCTATATACTATTGGGGAGCACAGGGGGGCTATATACTATGGGGGAGAACGGGGGCTATATACTATTGGGGAGCACAGGGGGGCTATATACTATGGGGGAGAACGGGGGCTATATACTATTGGGGAGCACAGGGGGCTATATACTATGGGGGAGAACGGGGGCTATATACTATTGGGGAGCACAGGGGGCTATATACTATGGGGGAGCACAGGGGGCTATATACTATGGGGGAGCACAGGGGAGCTATATACTATGGGGGAGCACAGGGGGCTATACACTATGGGGGAGCACAGGGGAGCTATATACTATTGGGGAGCACAGGGGAGCTATATACTATTGGGAAGCACAGGGGGCTATATACTATTGGGGAGCACAGGGGAGCTATATACTATGGGGGAGCACAGGGGAGCTATATACTTTGGGGGAGCACAGGGGGCTATATACTATGGGGGAGCACAGGGGAGCTATATACTATGGGGGAGCACAGGGGAGCTATATACTATGGGGAGCACAGGGGGCTATATACTACTGGGGAGCACAGGGGGCTATATACTATGGGGGAGCACAGGGGGCTATATACTATGGGGGAGCACAGGGGGTTATATACTATTGGGGAGCACAGGTTAGCTATATACTATTGGGGAGCACAGGGGCTATATACTATTGGGGAGCACAGGGGAGCTATATACTATTGGGGAGCACAGGGGTCTATATACTATGGGGGAGAGCACAGGGGGCTATATATTATGGAGAGCACAGGGGGGCTATATACTATTGAGGGGGAGCACAGGGGGGCTATATACTATTGGGGGAGAGCACAGGGGGGCTATATACTATTGTGGGAGAGCACAGGGGGGCTATATACTATTGGGGGAGAGCACAGGGGGCTATATACTATTGTGGGAGAGCACAGGGGGCTATATACTATTGTGGGAGAGCACAGGGGGGGGCTATATACTACTGGGGAGAGTGCACAGGGGGGCTATATACTAATGGGGGAGCGCACAGGAGGGCTGTATATAACTGGAGGAGCACATGAGGGGCTATATACTACAGGGACACCTTAAAACTATGGAGGCACAGAGGGGTGTAATTATGTAGGAGTACAGAGGGGTGTAACTACTGTATAGGGGTACAAGGGACCTAACTACTGTATGTGTTGGAGCCTAAAATATTTGTCTGGCAGATTCTGGAGAGAAGATTCACAGCCAGGAGAAGACTTCAAGGTGGCCCAGGCTGGATGGAGAGAAAAAGAAAAGGTGACAGACTCTGATCGGAGAAGACGCCTCCGGTGAGTCACTGGATGTAACTTCACTCTGTTATAGGCTTGTACTGATAGGGGTCATGGTGTGGCGGTATTATGTAATGGTATCAATGGTGATATCTTTCTGTTTTGTTTAGTGCAGTTTTTATGTAATATGTAATCACTGTATGGTGGAAATAGTGTTATAAGGTAACTACTGTATGTATTGGGGCTCTTGATACAGTGTGGGGGCAAATTCAGTACATTATACAATGTGCAGAAAGGTAAGGGGGGGCCCACTCTTGAGGGCTGTGCACTGGGCCCACCAATGTATTAAAACGGCCCTGACTGTACCATGTACTGGAGTCCCCCCGCCCCCGGGCAGTATCTGTAATGAGATGCTGTGAGCGGGGGAGACTGTATTCATAAGCGCCGCGCTGTACTAAATCAGCCGCGCGGTGCTGATACTACAGCGCGGCGCTTATGAATACAGTCTCCCCCGCTCACAGCATCTCATTACAGATACTTCCCGGGGGCGGGGGGGCTCCAGTACATGCATTCCACGTCCGTGATCCGTTAGGATCACGGAACGTGGGAATGCAGCCTTAGTCCCCCGGCTGATGTGCGGCTGCCCGGGGTGTCCCGTCCTGTCCCCGGCAGCGCGCGCATCAGAGAGATCCCCGTGCGCCGGAAGTCACAGCCACAGGCGCACGGGGAGCTCTCTGATGCGCGCGCTGCCGGGGACAGGACGGGACACCCCGGGCAGCCGCACATCAGCCGGGACCAGACCAGAGAGGCTCGACGGGGGAACGGAGGGCAGGTGAGTTGTGTGCTGTTTTTTGTTTTTGTTTTATCTGCTGTGCAGGGGGGGGGGGGGGAGAGGGGGACCATCTATAAGGTAGGGGGGGGAAGGGGGCCATCTATAAGGGAGGGGGGAAAGAGGGGGACGATCTATAAGGGAGGGGGGAAAGAGGGGGACGATCTATAAGGGGGGGGGACCATCTATAAGGGAGGGGGGAAAGAGGGGGACGATCTATAAGGGAGGGGGGAAAGAGGGGGACGATCTATAAGGGGGGGGACCATCTATAAGGGAGGGGGAGAGGGAAGAGGGGGACCATCTATAGGGGGGGGCCATCTATAAGGGAGGGGGGAAAGAGGGGGACCATCTATAAGGGGGGGGCCATCTATAAGGGAGGGGGGAAAGAGGGGGACCATCTATAAGGGGGGGACCATCTATAAGGGAGGGGCGGGAGGGGGACCGTCTATAAGGGGGGGGAAGAGGGGGACCATGTATAAGGGGGAGAGGGGGACCATCTATAAGGGAGGGGGAAAGAGGGGGACCATCTATAAGGGGGCATCTATAAGGGAGGGGGGAGAGGGGGACCATGTATAAGGGGGGGAGGGGGACCATCTATAAGGGAGAGGGGACCATCTATAAGGGAGGGGGGAGAGGGGGGCCATGTATAAGGGGGGGAGGGGGACCATCTATAAGGGAGAGGGGACCATCTATAAGGGAGGGGGAGAGGGGGACCATCTATAAGGGGGGGGGAGAGAGGGAAGAGGGGGACCATCTATAAGGGGGCATCTATAAGGGAGGGGGGAGAGGGGGACCATGTATAAGGGGGGGAGGGGGACCATCTATAAGGGAGAGGGGGACCATCTATAAGGGAGGGGGAGAGAGGGAAGAGGGGGACCATCTATAAGGGGGGGGGGAAGAGGGGGACCATCTATAAGGGGGGGGAGAGGGGGACCATCTATAAGGGGGGGAGAGAGGGAAGAGGGGGACCAACTATAAGGGGGGGGAAGAGGGGGACCATCTATAAGGGGGGAAGAGGGGGACCATCTATAAGGGAGGGGAAAGAGGGGGACCATCTATAAGGGAGGGGGAGAGGGGGACCATCTATAAGGGAGGGGGGAGAGGGGGACCATCTATAAGGGGGGGAGAGGGGGACCATCTATAAGGGAGAGGGGACCATCTATAAGGGGGGAAAGAGGGGGACCATCTATAAGTGGGGAAGAGGGGGACCATCTATAAGGGGGGAAGAGGGGGACCATCTCCTAAAAGATCAGCACCCTCCTCTCCTGACATCCTCTGTGCTGCTGGGACTTCTCCTATAGGATTAGCACCCTCCTCTCCTGACATCCTCTGTGCTGCTGGGACCTCTCCTATAGGATTAGCACCCTCATCTCCTGACATCCTCTGTGCTGCTGGGACCTCTCCTATAGGATTAGCCCCCTCCTCTCGTGACATCCTCTGTGCTGCTGGGACCTCTCCTATAAAGTCAGCCTCCTCCTCTCCTGACATCCTCTGTGCAGCAAGGGACCAAACATTATGTTTATTGGGGACAGCAGTGGGGGGGGGGGGGGGCAGTAGTGGATTATAATGTGGGCGGATTGACGGGGGGGGGGGGCGTCATTCTATAGTTCGCCTCGGGCAGCAGAGAGGCTAGAATCACCCCTGACAAGATGTTACTACTCACCAATGCACCAGCAGGTAGAATGGGAGAAAGAGGAGGTACTTTCCATATGTGCACAGGTGCTTCCTGCTAATTGAGGTCATAAGGGTCCCTCCCCTATTAGCGCTTGCTGTGTGGGGTTAGTGGTCGCTGACCGGCACAGCGTTGTTTTAGTGTAGGGACTCATGTGGGCCAGAAGACCTGCATTCGGTACATGAGGCAATATGGTTTAACCAAATTATATACCAACATTTTGGCGTTGGTTTTTAAATGTAGCCGAGAGGCATTATTTTAAGTCATGGGTGTGAGGTGCAGCAGCTCCTTTTTCTCTAGGTCTGTAGTTCTAATTTACCATGCATAGATAAGCAGTACTGTCCACATACAGGTATCAAAAGTAATACATCACCTCCACCAGTCTGAACTGTCTACTAGTGATGAGCTGAGGAGAAGGGGGAGGTGTGCGACAGTGCACTCCAAAACCTGACTCACTTCATAGACTGAAATGAAATGAGTCGTATTTGACTGACAGCCGAGAAGAGAGGAACGCAGCACAGAGCTGTATTTCAGGGACTTAGGGTCCTATTCCACGGGCCGAGGAGGACCCGATCAACGATGTAAACGAGCGGCGATCTGCTAGATCGCGGCTCGTTTACTGGGCCTATTCCACGGCCTGATGATCGTTGAGCGAGGGCTGCAAGGACATCGTTACTGATGTCCTTGCAGCCCTTGCAGCAGCAGTAATACATTACCTGCAGGTCTTCTCCGCACTGTCTTCCTCCCCGGGTCCCGCGCGCTCTATCTTCTGAATGGCCGGTCAGCTGACAGGCCACACTCGCGGCGGTCCCGGCCTGTGATTGGCTGAGCGCTCAGTCAGCTGACCGGCCGTTCAGAAGATAGAGCGCGCGGGACTCGGGGATGAAGACAGTGTGGAGAAGCCTGGACAGGTAATGTATGATGATGCGCGGTGGGGGAACGATGATTTTAGGTCTGGCCCTAAATGAACGATCAGCCGATGACACGATCATCGGCTGATCGTTCTCTCTATTTCACCGAACGATAATCGGCCGAATCGGGCCAAATGGGGCCTATTCGGCCGATTATCGTAACTGTGGAATAGGGCCCTTACTGCTGAGACCTGCTGCAATCACCAACTTCCAGTTAATTGTCAAACTAGATGTAGAAACGTTCCGTATTTGGCTTTTATTCCATAGGCCCCAACTGACAGATAACTTGCTTTGGGATGCCAATATTTTCTCAAACAAGCATATATTATTGACTAAATATAAAACTTCTCAAATATGGGGTTGTTGGTATCCTTGAAATGTCAGCATCCAGTTTCTCACTTTACTGTCTATGTTGTAAAATAATCCTGAAATCTTTCAGCTTTCGGTCTGGCTACTAGGTCTAAAACTAAGAAGGAGGCGGCTGCTTGCTGAGAAGTGATGTCTATAGCATTACAGTGCCACCAGCATTAAGGTGACACCAATAAAGCTATGTTCACACAAATGCTGTGATTTTTTTTTTTCTGCATGGAAAGTGACCTGCCACGTGGATTAATAATTCTGCAGCATGTTTGTTTCTCTTACATTTTTGAAGGAATTTCACCTCTTTCAAGGTAAAAAAGGATGCAGTACTATGCACATTTCCTTGCCTGTGTGAACCTGCCCTAACAGTGAACTAGACAGCAGCAGGATTTATAGATTTCAGATTCAAGGAAATGAACATCCTGCATGTGCTACATTCTGCTGTTTCAATCTGTTCCAGTCAAAAAGGCTCCTTATTACTTGTTGTGACGAGATTGCAGGATTACCAGGAAAAGGCTCCCCCTCAGAGACCTGAACACTATGGTATGTTACTGGAATCTACCAGTTATGCAACATAGAAACATTATAAATTCTTGTATTGACTTGTTCTAATAAAATTAGATAAATTCTATTTAGTACAGTGTATGTGTATATACATCAAGAGAATAATTATTACATGCACACATACTTTGCGTTTTTCTTTTTGTGTCCCTCCATAAGGTAAGAAAAGAGCTTTTGGGGCATTTACATGTGAAGTTGAGCCCCTGACATTGTCTGCAGAGCTGATCTGGATCTTCTAAAACCCAGCAGCTCCTGAAAATACCCGGCATTAAGGGGGTTATCCAGCGCTACAAAAACATGACCACTTTCTTCCAGAGAAAGTCCCTCTCTTGTCTCCAGCTTGGGCGGGGTTTTGCTGCTCAGTTCCATTGAACTGAATGGAGCTTAATTGCAAACCGCAGCTGAACTGGAGACAAGAGTTGTGTTGTCTCTGAAAGAAAGTGGCCATGTTTTTGTAGCACTGGATAACTCCTTTAAAGTGGTTATCCAGCGCTACAAAAACATGGCCACTTTCCCCCTACTGTTGTCTCCAGTGTGGGTGGGGTTTTGAAACTCAGTTCCATTGGAGTAAATGGAGCTTAAAGGGGTATTCCCCCCAAAATTATTTTTGCATTAATACGCTGTCCACCCGTAGCTTTCCATCTTTCCCATATACAGTTATTATGGATTCTGCACAGTTTTGCTGTTATCCAGCTGCATTCACCCCCACGGATTGCATAGAATCATCAGACCTCAGTCCAACCCGACACGCTCCCTGCTCCTGGCCCCCACCCTCCGTGTCGGCATCACGTGTCCTCAGTCCCAGCACAGTGAAGTGACTTAGAACACTGATGTGTGGCTGCTGTTACAGAGGGAGACCGTGATTAGCGCAGCTAACAGCAGCCACCCGGTCACCCCCAGCCCAGAGCTCACCCCCTGTGTCCAGAGCCTCCCGGCGCACCGTCCAGCACTCACCCGCAGCACACAGCCCCCCCCCCCCCCCAATCACCCGTGGCATCCCTCCCTCACACGCGGCACCCCCCCCCCGGCAATCTCCGCCCCCCACGATCGCCCACGCAACCGCCCTCGGCAAGCCCCGCCCTGAGATCGCCCGCGACAAGCTCCGCCCCTCGCAATCGCCGCGTCACCGCCATCTCAGCTCTGCTACACCATCACTTCCAACTCAGCTTTGCTACACCGACACCGCCATCTCAGCTCTGCTACACTGTCATCATCTCCTTCATTGTCTCAGCTCTGCTACATCGCCATCATCAGGCAGAAGCATTGCATGATGGGAAATGTAGTTTCCTATCTTGGATATCGATCGGCTTTTAGAAAAACTTGTAACTCAGGAACGGCAGCAGCTAGAAAGATGGGAGACAGCTCAAAATACTCAGGGGGACTTGGAGAGTAAGACCAGCTAGGTTTGGGAGCATTTAATTTTTTTAGCTCTTGGGGGGGGGGGTACCCCTTTAATTGCAAACCGCACCTGGACTGGAGACAACAGCAGGGGGGAAAGTGGCCATGTTTTTGTAGTACTGGATAATGATTGCCTAGACAGGAAACGGTATTGCTTCCCGCTGAGCTGTATACAAATTGTCCATTGTGTGCTCTGTATACAGTGTTTAGTGAGGGAGGAAGTGTACCTTGGCATATCTGTACATTGTTACTATGAAAGAGGTTATTTAGCGTTAAAACGTTTTATATGTTGCTGCCCTAAAACAAACATGTTTACGGCAGCACCGTCCTCCCCCAGTGTCTCTGGATCCCCCACTGACTTCAGCGCCACCCCTTCTGAGAATAATTTGCGTCACCTCAGCAGCGATAACCTGATAAGCCAATCCCTGTAGGGACAGCTGCGGTCAGCTGGAGACCCAAAGAAGCGACGGGACAACAGTAGGGAAGCGCTGAGAGGTAGGAATTTTTCTTAGAAATATATACATGTCAAGTTCTAAAATCACCAAAATCTATTAGTTTTGTGTATTTATGTGCTTCCTGGTTGAGCAGTTGCTCAGAACATTGCTCTATTCTGCATTCTCCACAAAGCAAGTCTAAAAAAAGCTGTTTTTTTTCAGTTTGCTCCTCTGTTTGTGACATTGTTCAGCACAAGGTTGCATGTAGTAAACATCTATATCATAAAAATGAAAGTCTGTCTGTCCCAAATAGACTTCCAAACGCCTCAACTGTTTAACCCCAAATTTGGCACACAGATACATAAGGTGTCCGGGAAGGTTATTGCGAAGGTCCTGTCCCCGCCAGATGTACAGGAGGGGAGGGGGAGGGGAAAGAGCAGCGCCCCATAGAGATGAATGGGAAAATCTCCTCACTGCAAACACAGGTGATATAATTAGCTGCAGCAGACACGGCAGTTGGAGCCTTAGCAACCAATAGGATTACTGCTTTCATTTTCACAGGGAGCAATGGTTGCTAGGGAAGCTGCCTCACAACATCCACAGTAATAACTGGTAGACCCCCTACTCCATCTATACAGTACATGTATATACAGGACCCCCTACTCCATCTATACAGTACATGTATATACAGGACCCCCTACTCCATCTATACAGTACATGTATATACAGGACCCCCTACTCCATCTATACAGTACATGTATATACAGGGCCCCCTACTCCATCTATACAGTACATGTATACAGGACCCCCTACTCCATCTATACAGTACATGTATATACAGGACCCCCTACTCCATCTATACAGTACATGTATATACAGGGCCCCCTACTCCATCTATACAGTACATGTATATACAGGACCCCTTACTCCATCTATACAGTACATGTATATACAGGACCCCCTACTCCATCCATACAGTACATGTATATACAGAACCCCCCTACTCCATCCATACAGTACATGTATATACAGGACCCCCCTACTCCATCTATACAGTACATATATACAGGACCCCCCTACTCCATCTATACAGTACATATATACAGGACCCCCTACTCCATCTATACAGTACATGTATATACAGGGCACTACAGGTATACAGGACCCCCTACTCCATCTATACAGTACATGTATATACAGGGCACTACAGGTATACAGGACCCCCTACTCCATCTATACAGTACATGTATATACAGGGCACTACAGGTATACAGGGCCCCGTACTCCATCTATACAGTACATGTACTGTATGGATGGAGTAGGGGGTCCTGCATACATGTACTGTATGGATGGAGTAGGGGGCCCTGTATACACTCACTGGATGTTTTTTCTTTTTCGGACCATTCTCTGTAAACCCTAGAGATGGTTGTGCGTGAAAATCCCGGTAGATCAGCAGTTTCTGAAATACTCAGACCAGCCCTTCTGGCACCAACAACCATGCCACGTTCAAAGGCACTCAAATCACCTTTCTTCCCCGTACTGATGCTCGGTTTGAACTGCAGGAGATTGTCTTGACCATGTCTACATGCCTAAATGCACTGAGTTGCCGCCATGTGATTGGCTGATTAGAAATTAAGTGGTAACATGCAGTTGGACAGGTGTACCTAATAAAGTGGCCGGTGAGTGTAATTATATATATATATATATATATATATATATATATATAATATATATATTATACACACACACACACACACTTTTTTACAGGGAGATGGTAATATAGGCAATGTGTGTAATAGCACATCCGGAGAATGATGCATTGTGTCAGGGTGAGCCAGAAAGACAACTCCACAGTATGTATAGACTTTTCAACTTCCTATCAATGGTAAATCAAGCAAAACCATGCTGATGCCAGTACAATCTGAGATATTCTATAAGTGAGTTATGTCTTGTGGCGATAGTTGTACAGTGGTACTTTGGTTTAAGAGTAACTTGGATTAAAAGCGTTTTGCAAGAAGAGGTCACAGTTTTTCAAAATTGTAACTTGGATTAAGAGCATTGCTTTGGTTTTACAGCTCCCTGTACTGGGTGAGAGGACGAGTGGGGAGGGGCATGGTTTGCCTAGTGGGGGCTACAACACTGTACTCTGACCCAGGAAGTCTCCCTTACCTTCCAAATCACAGCAGATCCACTTCAGACTGGGGCTTGCATCAGGGAACAGGACTGTGGGGATATCACTCCATAGCTGTAACCCCTATCACCACCCAGACAGAGAATGCTGCTATACTGTGCCCAAATATATCCTGCTTATCCTTCATGCTCTCTGCAGTCTGTCAGTCCTCATTGGTCCATGCTGAACCCTCCCCCTTCTCCATTGCTGTCATGTGACCACACAGACCTCTGACAGCAGCCCTGCTTCTCTATTCTAGCCTGTTGTACTATGCTACTGCATTATGGGGATCTGTATTTCCATTCTATATCTACAAACTGCGTCTTTTTCAGGTTTATGCCCTTACTATACATTGTAAACCTCATGCTGATTGATAATATAAGGTACTGTACAGTATAGCACATATTCAGCTGTTTATAAATGTTTCATCTGTTCTACATGTTATTCAAAATATAAAATTTCTGGGGTATTGAACGAATTGTCTGCATTTCAATGATTTCTTATGGGAAAGTTTGCTTTAGTTTAAGAGTAGATTTGGCGCTCGTTTACAGGTATTATAGGGCCCCCATCGGCCTGTGTAATACCACCCTTAAGGTATGTTCACACTGAGGAATAAGCAAGGAATTTAAGAGGAAAGTTTTCTGCTTGAAATTCCTCACCTATTCAGCAGTGAGGAATTCAAGCGGAAAGCGGAAGCCCCAGTGACTTCTATGGGATTTCTTTAGCGGAAACTGCCCATAGAGTGGACATGAATTCTTCAGGTGGAAAGTGGATCTGCAGCAGAAAACTCTGTAGGAAGTTGAAAATAGAGGAAATCCCATTGAACACAATGGGACATTAACATATTAATATTTTACAGACAGAATTTCCAGCTGATTAGGCATTTTTTATTCCTCGCCCATTGCCCAATATGAACATACCTTTAAGGCGGGAGGCTCGTGCCATAACTGATCTCTTATATTTATAGCACTGGGACTTAACTTGAAGGGGTATTACCATCTCAATTTAGCCCCCCAAATAGGGATAACAAGCTAATTGGTGTGGATCCACATTCATTCTTGGTCCTGACTATGGGGACCAAGAATGAATGTGTACACTGTGACCAGAGCTCCATTCATGGTCTATGGGGCCTCTTGAAATTTCCATGGCCCCATGGGAAAAAAGTGGAGCAGTGGCACATGTGCAGAACACACTATTAGTTCTGGGGACAATGGAGCAAGGAAGCATGTCAAAATAAAATTTATTTTGAGTGGTTGGGGATACGGCACTCTGCAGTCAATGGTGTTCGTGGTAGGACAGCGTCCCAGATAAAATCAATAGAAAGGATCCAGTCACTCACCAAGTTAAATTATGCTTATTTATTCAGTGCAAATCATCATAGGGTACAGCAGGATGCATTTCGGAATATAGCCTTTATCAGCTGATGAAGGCTATATGCCAAAACGCATCCTCCTGTACCCTATGATGTTTTGCACTGAACAAGCATGAAATAAATTTATTTAACATGAGCAGAGTGTATTATGTATAAGAATATAACACTTCTTCATAAGATTGCCCCCTCACCCTGATACTTCTGTGATAGATTTAAGAGTCCTTTATCTATTGAGCATATTGGTGTCTTCTTTGGAAATACCACTCAGCAGACTGTTTTACTGCGGACCTGCAGCATTCCCACCTAGTCTGAACATTCTATAGCAGCATAACATACAGAAATAGCAGTGTTGGTGCGCAGGATTCTTCAGACACACATAACACACACATTGTTGCTTTGTTACCAAAAGGAAACCATTTTATTCATCCTTGCTCGAGTCAATACTCTCTCGTCTGTCCTCAATGGAGGTATCAATCCTGAGACAGTAGAATACAGGCTATACAATGAAGACACACAGGAAGGCAGTTTTGTCATAAATTAGTTCATACAAAAAAATATACATATATAGATCTGTCAAAAAAGAACACAAAAAACATTTCCAAACTGTATAAATGCATCAATGACAGGTTCGCTGCTGTTCTACAAGAACCATCTGAAGCTGGAAAATGACAGTAATAAATTAACAGATAGCAAAAGACTTAAATATCTTGATATGTTCAGAAAAGCACACAACCATACAAGCCTCTCAATATGGATTAAAGTGGTCCCTTTTGTGGCAGTGAAAATACAGTTCCCTCATCAGTATTGTCTGGCTGTTTTTCATGCAAAGCGCCAAGACCCCTACATACAGCAGAAGCAGCTGTTAAACTAATGCTATAGGGTCACAGGAGCAGCTAGTGACATTATCAGGGCCCAAAATTGTCTTTAAGTGGGCATAGTTTAATAGCCTTTATGGCTGACACCACTTCAGACAACTACTTCTCCACAGGGGGAGCTGTAACATGTCTAGGATTAGGTGTGACCAGAGCATTAACTTATGAACTAACAGAAAGAGCAAAACACAGGAGGAGATAAATAAAGAGTGGACTGTGTGTGACTTATTAGGCCAAAAGACTTGTGAGTCACTGTGGGAGTGGCTTAGCAAAAAGTGGGTGTGACTGATAAAAAAAGGTGTGACAAAGTGTGCGTAATTGTTTAATAATTTTTTTTTATACTTTTGCTTAAGACAAAATAGTGAAAACTTTGAAAGGCTGGTGCAACATTAGACTGTCTAGTCACACAATCTGAGCCACTGTTAAAAATCTGGCACACTCAGACTGTTTAGTCCAAGTTTACACTGTTTAAAAGGGAACCTGCCATCGGTATCATACTGCTTACCACACAAATCATCAGGACGGTCTTTTGTGGCTTCCTCTCTTGCTTAACCCACCTTGACTGATGGACCTCTCCATGTTGCTGAAAATAATCCTGATGACTTGTGGTTTGGACAGCATGAAAAGGATAACAAGTTTCTTTTAAAAACTAGATAGCTTTTATTTATCTCTCCCACAGTTCTACATACCTCCTCCTCGTCCCCAGCCTGACAAATGTTACATGAACACAATTTTTAAGGCTGTAGATGTTCTGCATGTGTATCCCTAGGAACCAGTTAATCTTTACAGAAAGAGGGGAAGGCAAAGTGGGGTGGGGTCATCGCATCTCACACATCAACCTATAATTCTATAGAAAATCCATATTGGTTGGCTTGTTTAGCGGTCTGACTAAGGAAAGTCTAAATACATGGTGCATAATAAGTATGTACAGCTATTTTAGTTTGACTCTAGTTTATAATAGACTAGCCCACCTTAGTCACAATGAGAAAGCCCACATGACAAGGAGGCAGGGAACAAGCCTCAACTACTGATGGAATTAAGTCTTAGCATTTTCTTTCCTTTTTGTCGATTGCTCTTAAACAGATTTTAAGACAAGACATAGAGGCCAATGGCTTGCTTACTGCCAGTATATGCAAGGCTATTCAATTGTAAGGTGTTTCTGAGACTCTTTAACTTCCCCAAGAGCCCTAGATTGTTAGAACCTGTCCACAGCTTCATAATGAAATACAGCAAGATAGTAAAGCCATATACTGGCCACAGAAGACAGCAAAATAACAGCAATGTATACAAAAGAATTCCCCTTAACCCAACATTTTCATACAGTGACAATACAAGACTTGGTTGTGGTCATCATATACAGAGGATTTTAAATAAGCTTCAAAATAGACTCTTCCTAATAAATACTTAAAGATCTTAAAAAGGTACATGTTCTGCGGCTAGCTGACAACTGTACAAAGCATTTCAACACCACTAACAATTCATCGTAAGAAAAAGTGCAAGGTACATTGAATCAAGTTGTCACTTATTTTTTCTTTAACCTTTACAGCAGAGTAAGTCTAGCCAAGATCTTCCCAGCCAATCGCAAGACACACTGAGGAGTGTGGTTCTTAGCTAGCCTAACCCTGTTTACAGTATATATTCTGAATGTAAACCACTAACTACAGATGATGATTACCATAGGAAACAGTGTAAAAATAAAATCCATAGAGAAATCCTAGGGAGAATTTTGTTGGCTTATAGCCAGCAGTGCAGCAGCCCCTAATAACCATGGATTATCTCAATGCACAATACATGTCGAGTTTCCAGTCTATATACAATAGATAAAAGCAACATTCTAGTGATTTTTTTATTTTTTTTGTAACACCCGTAGCAGTAACTTTGCACTCCTATCTTTGGGATATTTTGGTTTCGATCTAGTCATCTTCCCATGTCTGATGGATCACAGAAATAAAGTAACATGACAGGAATAAGGGCAGGCCCGATATGTGGACTCGTACACACAGCGAATTTGTTTTCCTAATGTTTTACTATATTGACATCTTTTATTTGTTTTGAGAGCATTAACTGCAGGACTATTCTTCTGATTTGAAGAAATGTTACAGGTAAACAGGCACCTGGAGTCTGTAATACAAGTACACTTCACGTACACTTAAATAGCTGGCTGTGATTTGCACATTTATATTATATGGGCACTAAAGCGCCAATGTTATACAGACAAGAATGCCCTATGTACAGCAAAAGTATACATGAATGGGTTTATTGAAGAAAACTAGTTTGCCCAAGTCACTGGGGTAGTCCGACAGCCCTGATTGAGAAATCTCCTCTTATAACAAATAGTTAAAGTGTCACTGTCGTGAAATTTTTTTTTGCAGAAATCAATAGTCCAGGCGATTTTAAGAAACTTTGTAATTTGGTTTATTATCCGAAAAATTCATTTTTATCATGAAAAAGCAGTTTGAAGCTCTCCCCCCTGTCTTCATTGTTCTCCTATGGAGAGAGCTAAAGAAAAGACCAAAACAGGACAACAAAGTTAATCTACAAATATCTCACCCATTATCTTCTTGGACAGTCACCAGTGTCCTGTCTGAGCTCAGATTACAGCTGTCACCCAGCTCCGTGCCTGTAATCCTCTGTTATCTGCTTTCTGCTGCCGGCTAACTCCCTCCTTCCTCCTCCCCCCTCCCCTCTCCCTAGAGCAGACAGGGTACGTCTCCTGCAACAAGTCACAATTTTCAGATTTTTCAGAGTGGATGAAAAAGAGGAAGGAGGGGGGGACCTGGGAAAAGGCTTTTTACATGCAGATAATGGCAGATTTGGCTAATAAACCCAATTACAAAGTTTCTTAAAATCGCCTGGACTATTGATTTCTGCAAAAAAAAAAAATACGACAGTGACTCTTTAAGCTAAAAATGGTGCATCCATGTATAATAAGGGAGCTGGTCAGCGATTCATGCAGCCAGTGGTTCAGACAGCATGAAACCAATGACAGGTTCCCTTTAAGTCATCTGTATTTATATTCACCTTTGATGTAAATTATGCTTATTTATAAAAAAAATAATAATTATACGTAATATTTATATTTTGGGTCATTGAGGTGATACTAATTAGGTTTCCTTTTCCCCTAGTATTTTGTGAATTTTTTTGTTTTTGCCACCCAAACATTTTATTATACTTAATTAATATCCTTTGATTTATTAGGTCCCACTAGGGGGACTTAACCATGTGATCACCCGATGAGTGGTATAATTTACTACAATACTTCTATGGGAGAGTAGATGGCATCAGGGAGTTGAACTGAAAGCTGAGCACTGATTGGTTGCTGACAAGCTCTTGGATCATTATGATAAATAAGACCCAATGACAACATTATGGTCAGGATTTTAAAACATCCTGTTCCCAGAATACAGCTGAAGGTCGGTTCTAATTTAATACACCAGATTACAGGGAATGAGATTTTTGCATTAGAGGTGTTCAGTTGTCCTGCTAACATACATCAGCATGTGGTCTGTAGCAGTGTCACTATTTTGATACTAATCTTGTTTTCAAGGGTTCAACTCAAGGTCTAAAACAAATGGGAACAATTTACCCAAGAAAAAAAAATGGAATATACATACACTTAATCCAGCAATACACAAATGACATGTCCTTCATGTAAGTTATAAGGTCACAATGAAAAGGTGGCGCCTATTGTATGTACATGTTTTGTTCTAATAAATATCCATTCTGAAATCATGTGCGTCAGTGGTTTTACATTTGAGTGCAAGAAAAAAAAAATATATAAATTATGAGTATCTTCAATTGTAACTAAACAAACATGCATAGTCATACCACATCCATAGATACACTGTTTATCCAGTCTGTAGAAAGGTGTCCCTTAGTCTGACAGGTAAAAAAACAAAATGTTCAAGGACAAACAAACCAGCAACCCATATGAACAGTCCAAACTTCAACTATGCAACTACTTCCCTCCGTACATCCGCTCAATATCATTTAGATAGTGGTTCTTCAGTTCTTTTCTTTTCAGCTTGAAGGCATCTGTAACTAGACCTGTCTCAGGGGTCCAGGGGTCCGGGCTGAGCCGCACCTTGATGGGAATTTCAAACCGTTCCAATTTCACTGTGCAAGCAAAACAAAGAACCAGTTTAATACAAGTAACTAATCTACTTAAAGGGAGCTCAACGGGTAAATAGTGTATACACATAGGGGTCAAGGTTGGGGGGGGGGGGGGGGAGACAAAAAAAAAAAAAACATGCTACTTGGTTTTCTCAGTTTGCTGTCCTAACATGGAAGAAATACCTGCTTAGCCAATCACTGGCTGAGGTGGGTCACAGCTGTGGCCCAGCAGGCATCTCCTCCATGTCAAGATGCCGAGCACAAAACTGAGCAGCCGGTTCAATGCAATCAATGCCATAATTTTTTTTTATTGTATCCTCCCACCACTTTTACATATAAAACATAAAATTTACTAAAACTCATCTAAAAGTAACATAATGTATAGAGAGAGTGGGGGCCTGCACTACCAAACCATGAAAAAAATGGGGTGCTTCCTAAGACAAACCAAAAAGCATGGGGGCATCATGGGCCACAACGAGTCGCTCCTCTCCCTCTGTGTTGGGTGATATGTATTATGATTCACTGTTCATTATTTCATGTTTTAGTCACCTTATATTACACTTGTTGGCTTTGATTTAGATATTTTTTGTTTATTGTTCATGGTGTACCTACTTTTCATGTGTTTGAGGGTTATGGAGCTACATTAGATGACTGTATGCTGGCCTGGGGGTCCCATGTATTGTGTGGGTCCCACCGTGTTTTTCCCTTTTGGGGTTTTTAAATGTTTTTAATGTGCAGGGATTTGTTTTTTCCTTTGCCCTTTTTTTTGTCATTGTCTGGCTTAAATTAATAAACTTATCTTTTGTATTTTCTCTATATTTGTTGGTGTGCTCCTATATATGACATATCTGTTTTCTTCTGTAGTAAAAGTAACATAACCACATTGGACAATATGCTGGTACTGTAACATGTATAGGTTGAAATTACGTAGTTATCTAAAAATCTGTTTAACCCCTTGCCTCCGCAGCCTGTTTTGGCCTCAATGACCAAGCTCATTTTTCATAATCTGACTTATCTCTCTTTATTTCATTATAACTCTGCAATGCTTCAACGTATGCTCACAATTCTGGGACTGTTTTCTCGTGACACATTGTACTTTATGTTATTGTATTCAATTAGTCAATATTCTTGGTGTTTTGGGGGAAAAAAGTGCAAAATGTTATGAAAAATTAGAAAAATTAGCATTAGTATGACTTTGAAAATTTCTGCTTCTAAAAAAGTAGGTCACACCACATAAATGAGTTACTTAGTCATATAAGAAATATGTTTGCTATGTGCTGGCATGATTTGGTAAACATTTTATTTTCTTAGGATGCTACAAGGTTTAGAAGTTTATCAGCAATTTTCAAATTTTCATGAAAATTTCAAAAATCGATTTTTTTAGGGACCAGTCCATTTGTGAAGTGAATTGGAGCAGCTTTTATGTTAGAAACCCCCATACGTCACCCCATATTAAAAACTACATCCCTCAAAGATTTAATTGAGAGGTGTAGTGAGCATTTTGACTTTACAGTTGTTTGAGGAAAGCATTTCTTATTAGGACAAAGAATTAAAGATTAGCTTTTTTTCATTAATATTTTCTTTTAGTTTAAAATTTCATATTTCCACAAAGAGCATAGGCAAAAATGCACCTCAAAATGTGTAACGCAAATTCTCCTGAGTACAAAAGTACCCCATATGTTGGCATAAACCACTGTTTGGGCATATGGCAGGGCTTAGAAGGGAAGGAGCGTTCTTTTGCATTTTCAGTGCATATTTTCATGGAGCAGTTTCTGGGTGCAACATGCGCTTGGAGTGCCCCTGTAGTACCAGCAAAGTGGACCGCCCCCACAAGTGACCCCATTTTGGAAACTAAACCCCTCAAATTATTCATCCAGGGGTGTAGTAAGTATAAGCACTGCACAGGTGTTTGGAGAAAGTATTTAGCAGTGGGCAATGAAAATAAAAAAAAAATTCCAGTAAAATTCATTTTTGGCTTGAAATTTCTCATATAACAAGAAAGACAAGGAAATAATACAAAAAAATGTGTTCCCCAATTTTTTCTGAGTACGGGGTCACAAACTGTTTGGGCATACGGCAGGGCTCTGAAAGGAAAGATGCTCTTCTCACATATTTTGTTGTAACAGTTTTTAGGGACCATGTGCGTTGGCAGCGCCCCCCATGATACTATTACAGAGGAAACCCCCCAGAAATTACACGATTTTGGAAACTGGACATCACGTAAAATTCTTCTAGGGGTGTAATGAGCATTTAGACCTCACAGGTGTTGGAGGAGAGTTTTAAGCATTTTGCCATGAAAATTAAAATCTACTTTTTTTTAACTTTATTATTTTATGCTTTTGCACTTTATTTAATTTTTTCACTTTATTTTGTTGCCCTATGGGATTTAACGCTCACTCTCACAGTGTAGTAGTAGCAGCAGTTACTGGTGCAATGATTCTACAAGCTGGGGGGACACATTGGGACCCTGCGATCGTAACTGCTGCTACTACTACACTACAGTAACTACTGCAGAGAAGCCTGTGAGATCGCGCCACAGGATCTGACAGGCTGTCACTTCGTGTGTGAGACAGAACCATCGGCGCGATCTCACAGGCTTCTGCAGTTACTGGTGCAATGATTCCACAAGCTTGGGGACACATCGGGACCCCGCGATCGCGCAGCGAGGGTCCCGATGGGTGACAGGGGAGATCCCTCCTCCTGTCACTCCTGTATACTACTATATGTACTCACGCGGGGGGGGGGGGGGGGGGGGGTCGGATCTGCAGATACGCCGGGGGGCCATGCTCCACTGATTATAAGCAGGCTCAGCCACACATCGGGACCCCCGATCACACTGCAGGGGTCCCGATGGGTGACAGGGGGAGCTCCCTCCTCCTGTGAATCCTATAGATTCCGCAGTCAGTACTGACCACGGCATCTATAGGGTTAAACTGACTGTCCCGTCTCAGCTTTGTCTCCTGGCTGTTGCTAGGAGACCCTGGGTCCTGCCGGCACCCAGAAACAGTAAACTTCACTGTGCAATTTTGCACGGTGCTTGTTTACTTTCATGACGTCCTGGGACGTCATGATGCATTAAGCACTGGCATTTCATGACGTTCCAGGACGTCATTTTGGGGCAAGGGGTTAAAGACCATGTATAGCTTGCCCACTAGATGGCAGCAGAACCTTGTTCTGCACTAAATATAGACAGCATTCATGTTTTACCTTTTATATATTTAAGACAGGCCAAGCACATTCAATACCCATATGTTCCAGCACCAGCAGAGCCGGCCAAATTGTTATTTTGTACATTAAATTATTTTGTGTTTATTAAGAAGCTGTATTTTATGCACAAGCTGGAGGAGTTATATCTTACATGTAAATACTGTATAATAGGCCAAATATCACATTTATGACGTGTTATGAAATAGATATACATGTCTGCCAGATATGGAATAAAGCAGCACTCAGGGCAGAACATAACTAGCTAAATGTATTACAAGACAGGACAAACAGGATATCACTTACTTGAGGATGCTACCTCCTTAATCTCCTTTAATACCTCTGCCTCCATTGTGGGATTGTTACAGATTTCCTCCCAAGTTCCTTCGATCCCTTTCTGTTGAGCTAAATTAGTCAGCTTCTTCTGATTAGGAACGACAAAGCTGATCACATAAGACTGGTAACTGAAACAAGATACAAGGAAGATTAAAGAGTGTCCAAGGGCACAGATGAACATACTGACGATTTGGTGGAAAATATTGCTATGTTACATGATGGAAACCTATTTGTTTTATTTAAAAAAAAAAAAAAAAAAAGCTAAGGCTACGTTTTTGCAATCTTTTTTTTTCATGTTTTTTGCTTTTTTTGCGTTTTTCTATTGAATTCCACTATAAATAAAAAAATAAAAAAAAAGTACACAAAAACGTATTTGTGTCAGTTAAAAAAATGGATCAGTTTTGATCTTTTTTTAAATAATGGAATTCAATGGAAAAACGGATGTATACACATGCATCAGTTTCTTGGAAAAAAAAACCGATTGCAAAAACGTAGTGTGAACCCAGCCTAACACCAATAGAATAATTGGCCTCCATGAGCTACATAGTGTATGTAAAATTGAAAGAGTCGAGCCTTGGCAAAACCACAAATTTGCTCTCAGGGGTGGAAGTTGTATAAAAATAATGAACATGCTATACTCTCCTCCGGTCCACCGCAGTGCTCCACTTCATTGGGTTTGCGTTTCATCTTGACTCCAAAAGGACCTGAGGAATCAGGATGACACACAACCTGGAAGACGTGGAGACTGGGAGGAGAGGACTGGGAATGCCAGTACTCTGTGGGAGAAGGGAGAATAGAGCATTTAATTATTGTTGTACAACCCTCAGAACAGAAGCAAATTTTGCTTTTGCCCAGGCAACCCATAGGAGTTTCTTGGACTCAGTGGGGGTCCAACACCTGGCAGCCCCGTTGATCAGAAGTCTGCAACACTTTCAGTGCCTGCATAAACCGTACATTGTGTCTAATGCAGACAAGTCAATAAATTATGTAGTGACTATGCTGTAGCTCAGCTCTCACTGACTTCAATGGGCAATTAATGGGAGTAACACCAGCATGGTCACTAAGTACAGAGCTGTCTGCTTCTGGCTCTATTTGCTGTGTATGCTGGTGCTGTGGCTCTAGTGAACAGCTAATCTGTGGGAATGCAGATGCTAAAACCTCACCAACCAGATACGGATGGCCTATCCTGAGAAAATACCATAAAATGGCAATTAAAACGAATAGATTAGTTAAAGAGTTCCAGCATAAAAACATTTCAGCCGATCTGGACCACCATAGAGAAAGCTATGCTTCGATAAGGGTGTGTGAAAACATTCACATCATATGTGAAGAGATAGTAGATAGATATATATATATAGATATATATATAGATATATATAGATATATATATAGATATATATATAGATATATATATCTATATATATGTATATCTATAGGGTGGTGTGGTACAGAGCTCCACTACATGGTATATTCACATAGGACTTTAATGGTGTGGTATAAAGCTCCACTACAGGGTATATTCATACAAGAACAGTGTGGTGTGGTACAGAGCTCCACTACAGAGTACATTCACATAGGACTGGTACGGGGTATATTTACATCACATGTAGTAACATGTAGTTTTTGCAAAGATTATACTACAGGAAATGAATGTATTCATGTACTGTTTTGCTTCACCATTACTGCTCTGGAATCACTTTACTATTTGTTACAATGCCATGGCTCACCATGACCAGGCTACTTATACAGAACCAGTACCTGTTGGCATAGGCACAGATATTGTCAATGATAGAACAATTCTTTAAAGCAGCTTCCACTTTGCCCAAGGACACATACTCTCCGGCCTGCAGCTTCACCAAATCCTTCTTCCTATCTGTAAAGAAGCACAAGGACAGCAGGGTTAAAGGGAATCAAATTATTTTTTTAAGTTTTCTATCTATATAATAAACTAATCCCGATATCTTGAAGTTTTCATTCTCACCACTGGGACTACAATTAGGCTTAGACTTCCTGTTCTGTCTGTAGTTATAAGAGAAGGTTGCTGTAAAGTGATCTGTACAGCATTGCAGTGACATGTGAAACCAGCACATAGATAACATCTGTATAACACAATGGCAGCTCCCTGTGGAAGGACCTCTTTAAAGTCTATTGTCATCTATATCCATGAGTCTTGCTGTAAAGCATGTCACTAAATGCTGTTAGAAACAGCTCAGGCAGGATGGCAGCCTTCATAACAATGTACACAAAGTGAAAAAAAAAAGTTAGTCAGAAAATAGAAATAGATTAGAATAAAATTAGCATTTGTTTGTATCTGACTAATAAGTAAACGAAAATTTAGGCGACATGCCTTTAAGTTCTGAAAATTATTAAATGCCAGGAAATTGTAAGAGCTAGAAATGTGACTTACCTATTATTTGCAAGCAGCCATCAGAGTGAAATTCTCCAATATCTCCTGTACAGAACCACCTCTGCCCATTTTCATCCACGTAGAAATCCTCTAAGCTCTTTTCTTCATTTTTGAAGTAACCCATTGAAACATTGTGTCCTCCGATGATAATCTCGCCCCTCGGGTGAGGCTTGTCTTCATTTGTATAACCACCTTGGGGGGGAAAAAAATTAAAATAAAAAAAGTTAGCTTTTAAATCTGGCATTAAGATGTTAACCGAATGGCATTTTCAGATGAGCAGATTTTCACTTTATATCCACTTCCATTTCTTCCCCCTTAAAAATATGAGCTCAATCTAAGAGGGGAAGCAAGTTTTTCCTATGATTTAGTTAGGTTTTGATATGAATTATGAACGAGAGAAGTCCAAAATCACATCACCTTATTGAAATATATATTTTTTAAAATGGACTTGGGGGCCAGCATTGGAAAGTTATAAAACTCACATTTGGCATCAAAAGGCAGCTATGGGCCAAAGTTTATGAACTCCGAGGAAACCGAGGTGGTATAATGAAGCTTTTTTTTTTTTTTTTTTTTTTTAAATCAGGCTATGGTGCTTTGTTAACCCTGAACCTCTGATCCCAAACAAGGCTGAAAGATTTCATAGGGAGGACTGGTCTGTATGCAGGTGTAAACCATTGCTTCATAAGCTAGAAGGCTGACCCCACATCAATTTATTGTGTACCTTCCAGTTAAAAGGAGAAGTCCAGCGAAAATTTTTATTTTAATATTGCCCCCAAAAGTTATACAAATCCCTTATATACACTTATTGTGGGAAATGCTTATAAAGTGCTTTTTTCCCTCACTTACTGCTGCATCAAGGCTTCACTTCCTGGATAACCTGGTGATGTCACGACCCGACTCCCAGAGCCGTGCGGCTGTGGCTGCTGGAGAGGATGATGGCAGGGGGACACTGAGGGACACAGGGCACTGCAGGGACACTGAGCATCCCTCTGCCATTATCCTCTGCAGCAGCCACAGCCCGCACAGCTCTGGGACTCGGGTCGTGACATCACCTTTTTATCCAGAAAGCAAAGCCTTGATGCAGTAGTAAGTGCAGAGAAAAAAAAGCACTTTATAAGAATTTCCTGTAATAAGTGTATATTGGGGATTTGTATAGCTTTTGGGGGGCAATACAATACTTTAACTACATTTTTGCTGGACTTCTCCTTTAAACCTGAAAAGAAGCCTGAGTGAAGATTCCCATAGCCATCATCTGCCCCCTGCTCCTCCCCAGGTTAACCCTAATACAATTATGCAGGGAACGAGCCAGGCTAGGTTATGCTGCTGTGAACACACTACGTTGCAAGCCTGTTCCGCAGCTGATGATATTTCAGAACCAAAACAGTAAGGATTAGAGCTGTCCTACAATAAGGTCTCCATACAAAAACCCCATTCTAAGTACTACTATTTCCTCTGTCCAGGCTGATGAATTACAGATTCACCTTCTCTAGAGTATCACTAACACAGTAGAAGAGAAAACGAGACACACACAATGGAGTCATTCTGAGCACATTATTGCCTAGCAAATACAGCAGAGCTTTACTTAATACTGTAACCAGTCTGCTCTGCATTACTCAGCACTACCAGCTGATACAAGGAAGAACCTGACACCGACCTGACCTACACCCACACCCACACCCAAGCCTGTGCCAGAAACGCACTTAGGTAAAACAGACATAAGACAAGCTTATCCTGCCATTTACCCTCAGTTTATATAGACGTAAGTGTTCTAATCCATAGAAGACCAGATGAACACCTGCTCATTTTTACAAAGCATCATGGGAGGTGTAGTCCAGGTGTAAGCATGTGCTACGCTGGCAAATATACATCAGACAGCTATCAATCAAATGTATCAGTCTTGGTGCAACACACATTATTTCAGCATTGTGGGTGAGAGGATTAGTTGCCAGATACATTCAGTGTCAGACTGGGCCACCGGAGGCCCCAGCCCCCCCAACAGTGACAGCGCTGCTCATCTAGCAATGCTGTCACATGCCTGGGCCCTCACTTACCCAGTCAGATGACAGCAAAGCTCCCTTTAATGAAGGCACACCCCGTGGCATAACTGGGCCCCCCGCCTAATTGCTCCCATCCTCTTTTGGCCGTAAGTTTTTCACTTGCGGTCACGAGAGGTACCCTGGCCCCCGGCTCCTGCTGTCTCCCTGTGTCCCGGCCGGCGCACGCATCATCACTGAGTCAGTGTGCCACTACGGCGGAGGCTACCGGCAGAGAGAGCGTGTGTTTGAGACGCTCTCTCTCCCGAAGTACCAGCCCTGGCGCACACTGACTCAGTGACTAGCAGGAGCCGGGGGAGAAGAGAACTGACGGGGGAGCGTGTTGTAAGGGGAGTTTTTATTTTTATCTGCTTTGCAAAGAGGGGGAGACCATCTATCTGGGGGATAACACGGGGGGGGGGGCATCGATCTGGGGGATAACACGGGGGGGGGGAGACCATCTCTAAGGGGGATAACACGGGGGGGGGGGGGGGGGGGGGAGACCATCTCTAAGGGGGATAACACGGGGGGGGAGACCATCTCTAAGGGGGATAACACGGGGGGGGAGACCATCTCTAAGGGGGGTAATAAAGGGGGGGGGCCCATATGGGGGATAACACAGGGGGCCCATCTGTAGGGGGCATCTATACAGGGGGGGGGGGGAGCATATACTATAAGGGTGTCACAGAATCAAGCCTACCCACTAAACGAGGATGTAAAGGGGCCAGTACAGATGTGCAGTGTGTATAGAGATTAGGATGGTGCCAGAGCGAGGAGCCTAATATGTTTGTCTGGCAGATTCTGTGGATACATGGCTCGGAGAAGTTCTCATAATGGCCCAGGGCAGAAGAAGATGAAAAGGGAAGAACTCCGATTAGAGAAGACGTCCCCTGTGAGTCACCTGATAAAACTGCACTTTGATGTATATGGTGTATAGAGCCTGTGTATCGCTAGGGCTACCTCTATGTGACTGTATGAGGTGATTGTGAACTTTGTACAGTGGATTTCTTCAGTAGCAGCAGTGACAGTCAGTATGTGGTGGTCTTGGTCAGTATGTTGTGGTTATATTTGTTACTTTTGAATCTGGTATTGTGTTTTATTGGTCTTAGTATACTGGATTTGATCAGTAACAATATGGTGGTGATGGTAGTGGTTGTGGTGTGGCGCTAATATTTCCCCCTTGTATACTGGTATTATTGGCAATATTGGTCAGTATACAGGATTTGGTCAGTAATGTCGACTCAGTCGAGGCCCAAGTTGACAGTCTGCAGCCCTCAGGATATGCTGGGAGTTGTAGTAGAGTAGTACAATCCTCTGATAACTACCGCTGTGGACAGATGTATTGCTGGACCTTCAGGGCTGATGGTTGTCACCCACAGATTGCAGCCACCAGGAGACTCTGCACACAGTGATTTATTAAAGGGTTGTCCTCTCAGAGACTATAACCCCCAGCATAGCCTAAGAGCTGTATAAATGTAGGGTGTTCTGAGAGTTTTAGTTCAACTGAAAATGTTATTCAGAAAGGATTTTCACATATACAGATGAATCCAGAAAAGGAGTGGGGTCAGCATGTCGTGTCTCACTGGTTCTATATTGGTAAGCCCCAAGGATCATTTCCTCTGGTGGGCCCCAGGTACCCCAGTCCGACACTGGCTACATTTGGTATTGTTCATCACCAGGTTACAACACAAAGTAAAATCTCTGCAATACCCCTTTAAATGGCAGTGCACAGTTATCAATGTATTTGCATCTCTGTTCTGGCTCATCTGCTGCAGACATTTACTTATTAATTTGTGCTAGAAAAAAAGCCATTTGCACGATATAGATCTATGGTGGACATTAACTTGAAAGTTATATATAGTGGATGCACATTTGTCTGATACAGAGATCCAAATTCCCTGCATAGACAACCTTACAGTGCATGCTGAGTGTCAAAAGCGGACACTGGAGGGAGCGTACTGCTTGTATTCTGAATGAAATAAAACAGCTGTATTAACAGTCCACTTACAGAAGCTCTCCTTATACCCCTTTCCCCATATGGCAGCAATGCTTACAATCAGACCTAACAGGGCAGTTTCCTTACCTTCTGACCAGTCTCTGAGCTTGATTTCACAGCAGGTAAGAGGAGCACCCACTCTACCGGTGCTGTAGTCAGATACTAAAAAAAGAAAATAACCATTAACTGTAATATTTATTTTAGTCTACCAATCCATATAGTATAGATAAATGACTATTCGGTGTGAAAATATACAAACAACTATATACCATGGGCAATATACCACCAGCAATAGATCAATAAAGGCACCAATGGCTCCTGTAATATCTAACATTCTGCTCCGTTTGGTGACAATTCTTGATAAACATGCACAAGTTGGCACTATGATCA
Source organism: Dendropsophus ebraccatus (assembly GCF_027789765.1). Classification (NCBI taxonomy): domain Eukaryota; kingdom Metazoa; phylum Chordata; class Amphibia; order Anura; family Hylidae; genus Dendropsophus; species Dendropsophus ebraccatus. The sequence continues at coordinate 55,728,502 of NC_091463.1, forward strand.
TTAGCCGTATTTATGGTTATGTTTGTATAGCAACCACCGCCTGCAACATATTTTTAGTCATAGGAAGAAATGAGCTATTGTTTTATATTTCATGTAACCAAATTTAGATCTAGGAAGTGGCTATGAATCACCAGACAACACATTTACTGTAAGCTCAGTCGTGATGCCGATTTGTACCTTCAGTGATGGTTCCAGCCCCACAAGTTTCTGTTAGTCCATAACCCTGACCGACTGGGCAGCAGAAACAAATATTCATAAACCTCTGAGTCTGCGGAGATAAGGGAGCCCCGCCGCACAGCATCATACGGACATTCCCTCCTAATAGAGCTTTCACCTTTTTGAAGAGTATCCTGTAAGAAAGGAAAACAGAAGCAATGAGCGACGTCCATTACAGCTCACGAAGTGACAGTTCTGCAATATTACTGCTGATGAGGAAACCGTATGACTCACAGGCTAACCACAATGTAAAGGAGCACCAAGCATTTAAAGGGTTTCTCCCATTAGAAACTACATTTCCTATACCAACAGGATGAGAGAAAAAAAATGCTTCGCAGTCCACTTACACAAAGTGCAACGTAGCCAGAAGCTGCCAGCTCTGTACAGTGGTACCTTGGTTTAAGAGTAACTTGGATTAAGACCATTTTGCAAGAGCAGCTCACAGTTTTTCAAAATTGTGACTTGGTTTAAGAGCATTGTTTTGGTTTAAGAGCTCCCTGTACTGGGTGGGAGGGCGAATTGGGGAGGGGCATGGTATGCATAGTGGGGTACTGCGACCCAGAAAGTCTCCCTCACCTTCCAAATCATAGCAAATCCACTTCAGGCTGGGACTTACTACAGGGGACAGGACTGTAACCCCTCTCTCCCCGGACAGAGTGCTGCATGTATGTGCCCACATATGTCCTGCTCATTCCTTCATGCTCCCTGCAGTCTGTCAGTCCCGATTGGTCCATGCTGAACACACACCTCTTGCCGATAGCAGTCATGTGACCACACAGACCTCTGACAGCAGCCCTGCTTCTTTATTCTAGCCTGTTGTACTATGCTACTGCATTATGGGGATCTGCAGTTCCATCCTGTATCTACAAACTGCGGCTGTATCTCAGGCTTATGCAGATACTATACATTACTGGCTTTACATCAGCCATGATACAGTTTATGCCGTGGTGGATCATAAAGCGATGAAAGATATAATAAAAAAAATGTTATATTATATATATATATATATATATATATATTTTTTTTTTTTTATAATGATTTCTTTTTTATATTTTTTTCTAACTCACTCCTTGCTTTGAGTCAGTCAAAAAAGAGGTAATCAGTTAAAAATTGTTACAAACTTTTTTTTAATAAAGTTCAGCTACAGCATGACTACCTCCTAGGTATTACCCTAGGTACTACTTACACATTACATAGAGGAGCATCATATCCCTTCTTGATTTGCTCCAGCTTGTAGTCATAACCAAGCTTAAACAGTGTTCTCTGTAAAACATTCATTTCTTGTACTTTGCTCATGACATTCTTGTAAATGCGATCCATAATTTCCTGTAAGAATCATTGAATTGGTTAGGTATACTAGTATTGCTGCGTTATTAAAGTGGGAAAGTACCTAGAAGACAGGTCATTGTGCCAAGTATGGACGGTAAGGATTATTGACAGTGTTCCCCCAATAGATAATGAAAATGGTGGAGGGTTTAGCAGTACAATTTTCTGAGTATTCCGTCGAAATAAAGTACATAAAAAAAGTTGAGCCCCAACCCTGCTCCAGCTGTTCCAACACTGTGCTGTAGAGCTGCTTTGCTGTTATTCCTTTAAAGGGTTTATCCAGCTCTACAAAAACATGGCCACTTTCTTCCACAGACAGCCCCACTCTTGTCTCCAGCTTTTGGGGGGGGGGGGGGGGGTTGCTGCTCAGTTCCATTGAAGTGAATGGCGCTTAATTGCAAAACGCACCTGAACTGGAGACAAGAGTCGTGTTGTCTCTGAAAGAAAGTGCCCACGTTTTTGTAGCGCTGGATAGCCCCTTTAAGAGTTAATGACGAAAAGCATACTACACCCCTATTAAATGAACACCTGGTGTTCATTTCATTTCTCAGGGACCTTATAAAAAAGGTAACAAAATTAATCCATTATTTAGGTTGTATGGACCCCGACTTACAGCCTGCATTATGAACAGGGCTGCATTCACCATATTCAGGCTTCAGAGCTTCCACTGGTGATTTGCATTCTGTGAATTCTAGTGTTTACACCCCATACAGTAATATAATGTAGGACACAACTAACTGCCCTTACAGGGGTACGAAGGCAAAATTTTCTTTTCTTTCAAACCAACTGCAGTCGTTAAGCTATATAGATTTGTAATTTTTTTCCGGTTAAAAACTCAAGTCTTTCAGTACTTATTAGCCGCTGTATGTCCTGCAGAAAATGTTGTTTTCTTTGCAGTCTGACACAGTGCTCTGCTGTCCATGACAGGAACTGTCCAAAGCAGAAAAGATTTTCTATGGAAATTTGCTAATATTTTGGACAGCTCCTGTCACGGACAGAGATGGCAGCAGAGAGCACTGTCAGACTGTAAAGAATACACCACTTCCTGCAAGACATACAGCAGCTGATAAGTCCTGGATGACTTCTTTCTAATAGAAGTAGATAACAAAATCGATATAACTTTCTGAAACAAGCTGATTTATAAAGAACAAAATTTCCATCGAAGTACCTCTTTAAAATTGAAAGAACTTAAAGGGGCCTTGTATTAGCAAAATTGATCTCCTTTGACGTTTGGCAGCTTTTACATGTGCAACAGATTCAACTGCAAATCCACAGCAACATTTGCATTGTGTTACATGTGGATGTGGGGCGCAGTCCACAGAGGAGTTCACCTTGGCTTCACAGAAAGTTAAAAATCCACAACAGTAAGGCTGGGTTTCACACTGCGTTTTTGCAATCCGTTTTCATCCGTTTTTTGCAAAAAAAAACAAAACTGATAAAAAAAAACGGATGGAAAAAACGGATGCATTAGTGTGCATCCGTTTTGATCCGTTTTTCCATTGACTTCCATTGTAAAAAAAAAAATAAAAAAAAACAGATCAAAACGGATCCGTTTTTTTTTTTTTTTAACGGACACAAAAGTAGTGTCAGCTACGTTTTTGTGTCAGTCAAAAAAAAAAACATTCATTTTGATCTGTTTTTTTACAATGGAAGTCAATGGAAAAAACGGATGCACACTAATGCACACTAATTTCCAAAACGCAGTGTGAGCCTAGCCTAATCAACATCATTCAGATTTCACAATCTGCACCACAGTTCAATTTGTGTGTGGGAATGTGCCAGCATGTAGAGAGGATTGGTAAAATCTAATCCACTTGCCCATTACTGTACTCTAATTTATACATGTAAAAAAATCTGCAGCATCTTCATTACAGACTATAAATCAGAATCTGTATTACAGCCAAAATATATTTTGGGAAGAGTCTAAGTTTTCCAAACTAAAACTGTGCAGGTCCCACATAAGGATACTTACAGGCACAGCAGCCATCAGTGTGGGCCTTAATACAGTGCAGTCGCCTTTGCTCCCCTTCTTAATTTTACTGGACTGTAAAGACAAAAGCAAGAGATGGGCAATAACATGAAACTGTGCAAAGTAGTGATGTCACAATACCAGAATTACAAGTTCAATACCAAACCAGCTTTATTTTAATACCAATTCAATATTTAATATAATGCAGCCCCCCTTTACACACAGTGAATATAATGCAGCCCCCCCCCCCCCCCCGCAACACACATACAATGTGCCTAAAAATTTTGCATAAAGTACACTGCGAAACCAGAAAAATTCAAAGTATGGTGAATTTGAAAAAAACAAAAACAAAACGCATTTCTTTTATTTGGGGGGGGGGAATGTGTTTTTACGCCATTCGCCCTGGGGTAAAACTGACTTGTTATGCATGTTACTCAAGTCGTTACGATTAAAACGATATATAACATATATAACTTTTCTTGTATCTGATGGCCTGTAAAAAATTCAAACCATTGTTAACAAATGTACGTACCTTGAAATCGCTCCATTCCCAGGCTTATAACACTTATCCTTTGGTCTATGGGGCTGATTGAGGTGTCATTTTTTTGCGCCATGATGTTTACTTTCTATCGGTACCTTGATTGCGCATATGCAACTTTTTGATCGCTTTTTATTACATTTTTCTGGATTTGATGCAACCAAAAATGCGCAATTTTGCACTTTTGGATTTTTGGCGCTTACGCCATTTACCGTGCGAGATCAGTAATGTGATTAATAGTTCGGGCGATTACGCACGCGGCGATAGCAAACATGTTTATTTTTTACTTTTATTTAAAACCTGGGAAAAGGGGGTTGATTCAGACTTATTAGGGGAGGGGGCTTTTTACTTATAACAATACTTTTTTTTGTTTTAACACATACCTCTGGGGGACTTCTAGTATATACACTTTGATCTCTCATTAAGATATTTGCTGTATAGTTATACAGTAAAGATCAATGAGATCGGCACTCGTTTGCTTTCGGCTGCTGCAGCCAAAAACAACTGAGTGCAGAGCCGGGGACGGCGCCATCTTGGAGAAGTCCCCGGCAGGCAGCAGTAACAGATCGCTCCTCCGGGCGATCTCCTCCACTAGACACCAGGGATAAGCTGCGTCCGGTAATCGGATGCAGCCATCATGTTTGACAGCTGCATCTGATTACTGTATTAGCGGGCACGGGCTACAAGGGGCACTCGGAACCGCGGCGGTTCAGAGCGGGGTCGCCGCGCGGCCCCGCTCTGAACACCTCTTACGGGCGCATGACGTACGGGTACGTCATGCGTCCTTAAGAAGTTAAAGTGACTGTACCACCAGGCTAAGACTGAAGCACTGGAGGCAGGCCAGCCCCTCCATGACGTGACTCCATTAGAATCAATGGAACCCTATCATAGAGGGGCTAGGGTTTCCTCCCACTAAGGGTGGGTCGGCCCGCCTCCAGTGCTTCAGTCTTAGCCTGGTGGTACAGTCACTTTAAAAATCTGCAAATTTCGACTGACATTTTTTCACGGTTACACTATTTAATGTGCAAGAGCAGGAACTTGATTATTTCCTAGTTCAGATGATTACACATGTGATTGTGCCAAATATGTAATTAGTTTTTTTTTTTGTTTGTTGAAATGGCAAAAGTGAGACCATTGGTGGAAGTCATAGCAGTGGGGGTCTTAGTAGCTGACCTCCACTGCGTATGGAGTTGCTCAGGAGCAGTTAAATGCCGGTCAGCTTTGACAGCAGCATCTACAGTGTTAGATGCTGGGAGAGAGGGAGGGCACACAGAAACCATGCCAGGCACCCAACTTCCTGCTTGCACAGTTTAAATGGGTTATCCAGCGCTACAAAAACATGGCCACTTTCTTCCAGAGACAGCCCCACTCTTGTCTCCAGCTTGGGTGGGGTTTTGCTGCTCAGTTCCATTGAAGTGAATGGAGCTTAATTGCAAA